>NC_044554.1:100903591-101236186 GCF_007565055.1 Rhinopithecus roxellana | reverse complement strand
GTATCTCAGTTCTCTTGTACCCTGAACAATTTCAGATGCTCCAAACTGAGCCTTCTCATTATTGTAGAAGCTGGATTGTATCTTATAACAGATTCACTCAAATTTGACTACTTAGTGTGGCCTCTGACTACCAGCTGGCCAGATGAACTGAGCAGAGACTGAACTTATTCCTAAGAGAACTAATTGAACTTATTCCTGAATCCCTGAAGCTTAAGTTTCAGTCATTAACATCCCTACCCACTGCTGCTGATCTCTTATCCTAACCAGATATCTCAATATCTCCACTGCTAACTATTTGGACCAGTTTTCTCCACTTGACTATGGGATGTTCCTTTCCTTTTCAGGGATTTTTTATTTGTTCTGGGCTGGTCCTTTCTTCACTCCAACGCTGGGGACTCTTGATTCATTCCCAAAAATAACCTCAAATAAGGTCAGGTGTGTTGCTAGCTTTCAGTAGCTCCTTACAATAATTGGATATTTATGCAAATCTTGGCAATCTTACATGGTCAGTCCAAGCTAAGCACAGACAGAGTTCCTATAGGGCTATGGACCTAATTACATATGCTGATAACTTTTTCTGAAGACAATCCATTTATATTTGAACTCCCTAAGAATTTAGTTTGACAGAAGCATCAAGAGACAGATTGTGCCTCCTTATAATATAAATATCAAAGATATTTTAAAAGTTATGTTAATGTAATTCTGTCACTTTTTGGCCATGTGACGCATGTAGCCATTTAACCTTTAAGACTTTGTAAAATGGTGATAACATACTTGCAGTCCTTGCTTTGCACAGCTTTGAGATGCATAAATTTCAGTTACCAGTTTACTTAATATCATTCTGCCAATAACAAGACTCAAATGTCAGTTACTATGGTAAATTAATCAATCATAATTACATAAAAGAAACTTCACCATTAGCTCTTCAGTGTACCAATCGCTGAGTAAATAACAGATGTGTATCATGTTCCATGACCAATCACGTCACTTCTCTCAAAGCCTGTCAGTGATTGGTCACTGTGCATCTGAGTTCATACACAGACAGCAAAGCATATAGCTGCGGTGCCTCCATGTCTCACAGTGATTAACCCACTTGACATTTTACAAAAATGGGTAATCCAAAGAGGGAATTGGGCAGCAAAAATGAAAGTGCAGCAACGAAACACTGGTAAACTCAAAGTGAAATCTGAATCAAACATAAATGACATTTAGAGAAGAAATAGCTATGGGAATGACATCTAAGAGACACGAAGGACATCTAAGAGACACTAGATGTGCAGCCACAGGCACTTGGTGAAGTCAGCTTCACATAAATTAGCAAAAGAATGAAGAAGTCCCAGAGAAAGTGATGCCAGCAAAACAACTTCGCATTAATGGAACTCACTGAAAGCACAAAGGATGAAATATGGGAAACTGATCCAAACTTAGAAAGGAGTATGGAAATTCACCAAGGCATAGAAAAGATGCTAGGCCCATCTTATATTGTATGACAAGATGAAGAAGACAGGCACTGTTCCAACTACTCTTGATAAGTTTTTAATTCTCAATTCTTCTAATTTTATTTATTTTTATTTTTTTGGAGATGGAGTTTCGCTCTTGTCACCCAGGCTGGAGTGCAATGGCATGATCTCAGCTCACTGCAACTTCTCTCTCCCGGGTTCAAGCAATTCTCCTGCCCCAGCCTCCCAAGTAGCTGGGTTTACAGGTGCCTGCCACCATGCCCAGCCATTTTTGTATTTTCAGTAAACACAGGGTTTCACCATGTTGGCTAGGTTGGTCTCGAACTCCTGACCTCAGGCCATCTACCGTCTCGGCCTCCCAAAGTGTTGGGATTACAGGCGTGAGCCCTTCGTCTAATGTTTTACATTACAGTATACTAAATCAATACCAGTTTTACTTTTTCATTTCCGTACACATTTATAACTCACAAGAGAATTTTTAATGTTTTAACAAAAACATTCAAAGGTCATGGGAACACTGGAGTTGTTCCCACTATTATTAAGATTGTTTTGTGTAGTTCAGATTGCACCATCACTGTTCCAGTCCTGCACTACTGTGCAAAATGAAGACTGCCTTTTGGAAAGGTATAGTAAGGATTAGAATATATGATGTTCATCAAGTATCTGTTGAGGGATGAGGTTGGAAGGCAAGCAAGGGCTAACTTCTGAAGAACTCTGCATGCCTTTAATGCTGAAATTATAAATTCCTTAAGGATGACAGAAAACCACGACAGAGATTTAAGGAGAGTGGCAGGGCAAGATCTGCATTTTAGAAAATTAACAGGTCATATTCTGCACGATGGATTTTAGCAAAATTTGTCTAAAAGAATAAACTGAATTAATTTATTTGAGAGTTAAAATGTCTCTACACTAAGGCTATGGCCATGAGGGCAGAGAAGATAAATCATCTTTAAGAAATATTTAAATGTGGGATTGACCAAAGGTGGTGACTAACTGGAGAGAGATGTTGATAATGGGTACAGGTGACTGGCTAGGGTAATATTTTGCTGACACTTGTTGGATGCAAGGTGCTAGGTACTGTCCTGTGGGCTTTATATCTACATATCAGCTCAGTTAATCCTAACAACCTCAGAAGGTAGCTTCTCTTATTATCACCGTTTAGAGAGAAGGGAAATGAGGAGCAGAGAAGGTGACTTGCCTAGGGTGGCACAGCTAGTAAATGGTGCTGCTAGAACAAGCCCAGCCTGTCCAATTCCACAGCTACAACCTGAACCTACTCTCACCCTACCCATCCAGTGGGCCATCCTGCACTTAACACCCTTATCATTCAGTGACGCACTTAGCGCCCTTCCATGCTGCAGTCCCTTCCTGCCAGTCTGTTCCTTCCTTTTGTCCCACAGCAAACACTACTACACGACTGCACTACAGGACCAGCATTGTCCTTCTCTTCCTACCATCAAAAAAGTTCTCTTCAAAAAACACGGGATCAACTGCGTATCTCCTGACCAACCTGCCTTCCATGTTGTTTACCATTTAAGTAAGTAAGTACTTGGAACAAGGGGAAGATAAAGAGCACGCCATATATCTGAGAAGAAAAATAAAAAGTAATTTTATGTATTTTATAACCCTTCCATGTATAAGTTGCCATTTACAGATTAAAAATCTTTTGAGAAGGGGAAGACAGTGTAGATGAAATTATTTTTAACCCACCTGATTTCTAGCTTTCCACCCTATGTGGGCTCCTATTGTCTCTTATATTTAGTTTTTAGAAAGCACACCTTGCTGAGGGAAAGCCTCTTAAGGAAGTGTAGGTAAAGGATCATAGTGGCTAGCTTTTTTCACATACTTTCCCAGAACTTTCAAGAAAAGGCTGTTAGTCTTCAAATGTCCCAGAAAGGACTTGCTTTTTATACTTATCTTTCTGAATTAATGATCAATTTTATCATAAGAATCTTTAAAATTCAACAGATACATTTCTATCATTTTCCTTCTGCTGCCTAAAACTTGAATATAGTTGTATCGTTCATTCTCATTAATGAGATTTCCACTACATAAATTTGTTTTCCATTCTGACTGCTGAGTTATTTATCGAGGTCTATGAGAAGTCTAGATGAATTCTAAACTATCCATAGAAGAAAAACAAATCTATCATGCTGGTATTAAGTTATATTTTAGTTATTCAGTTTATGCCAAAACACAGAAAATTGGTAGATGACAATTTAAATGGGTTACCAAAGAGTTACTCAGAAATCAATCTCCCAATCATAGATTTATGCTTAAAGGGAAAAATATTCATTCAATTCTTGATTTATACCAGTCATTCATAAAAGTCCTCAACAGATAAGGGCCATAAATTTCCCTTCTGAAAAAGCGTAAATCAGTGCCATAGGAGGAGAACAACAGGCCTGTCTCCCTGAGTTCGCTTCACGTCAACAGCAGCTTATAGGGAAGAAAAACAGAAGGTAATTTTTAGTTTTGTAGTTCTAACAATTTGTCTACTACTTAAAAAAAAAAAAAAAAAAAAAAAAGGCTGACAATTGTATGACTCTCAAGTTGGAAAAAACATAGGCCTCAAGATTTGAATACTTTTCCACATAGAGAATGTAGTAACAATATTGATGAATAAATAATTTGGCTAGAAATGGCTTTGGTCAGTCCTGCTACTTAAAAAAAAAAGAAAAATATTGTGCTGCTCTTCTTAGATATTTTAGGTTTTATTTTTCCAAGGACGAAAAATATTTTGTTTTTTGAGACAGGGTCTTGCTCTGTCACCAAGGCTGGAGTACGGTAGTGCTATCATAGCTCACTGCAGCCTTGACCTCCTGGGCTCAAGGGATCCTCATGCCTCAGATTCCCAAGTAGCTAGGACTACAGGTGCATGCCACCACGCCTGGCTAATTTTTTATTTTTTGTAGAGATGGAGTCTCCTTACATTGCCCAGACTGGTCTCAAACTCCTGGCCTCAAGAGATCCTCCTACCTCCGCCTCCCAAAGTGCTGGGATTACAGGTGTGAACACCGTGCCCAGCTAATATTTTTGAAGAGAAATTTTTTGAAAACTAAACTGTGCATCAGTCAGACTATCAGCAGAAAACAAATTGATGCAGCGAGATTCATAAGACCCATATCTTCAAATTTCTCATTTTTCTTCCCACAATAATATTGAAGTCTCCTGTTTATATCAGTGTGAAAAGATTTCCTGAATCAGCCCACATAGTTCATAAAATCCTTGTATTTGAGGGTGGCATAACTAGGCTTAAATGTTTTAGGAATATGTTTCCAAATAAAAGATTTATCTAAACGTAAGTATTCTAAAAAGATACCAAATATCTACATCAAGCTACTGTGATTATCACACATAGGGGCACAAAATAATCTTCTTACAATTTTGTTCAAAATGAGCTATAAAACAACATTCCTAAAATTAAATTAGTATGGCCGGGCATGGTGGCTCATGCCTATAATCCCAGCACTTAGGCAGGCCGATCACCTGAGGTCAGGAGTTCGAGACCAGCCTAGCCAACATGGTGAAACCCCATCTCTACTAAAAATACAAAAATTAGCTAGGAGTGGTGACACGCACCTGTAGTCCCAGCTATTTGGGAGGTAGAGGGAGGAGGATCACTTGAACCTGGAAGGCAGAGGTTGTAATGAGCCAAGATTGTACCACTGCACTCTAGTCTAGGTGATAGAGACTCATCTCAAAAAAAAAAAAAATTAGTACGTATTTGCCAAGAACCATTTGTTTAATGTTCAGAACATTTAGAGGAAAAAAACAAATGGTTTGACTTATTTTCACTCTCTGTTATTTACAGAGGACACAACGTTAGAAAAATTTTACAAGGTTGAATTATAATTTTCATAGCAGAGAAACTGATATGGTGTTTGTCTGATCTTCTGGTCTCTGGAAGGAATTTTCCTAATCCATTCAGAATCAAAAGCAAAACAAAAATCAGTTTACAGACTACTGAGTTATATACTACAGTCCTACCTGGAAATATATCTCGTTTATATTTAGGATACTTTTTTCTTTTTTTTTTTGAGACAGAGTCTCACTCTGTCGCCCAGGCTGGAGTGCAGTGACCGGATCTCAGCTCACTGCAAGCTCCGCCTCCAGGGTTCACGCCATTCTCCTGCCTCAGCCTCCCTAGTAGCTGGGACTACAGGCGCCCGCCACCTCGCCCGGCTAGTTTTTTGTATTTTTTAGTAGAGACGGGGTTTCACCGTGTTAGCCAGGATGGTCTCGATCTCCTGACCTCGTGATCCGCCCGTCTTGGCCTCCCAAAGTGCTGGGATTACAGGCTTGAGTCACCGCGCCTAGCCAGGATACTTTTTATAGAAAACAAAACTGGGGGAAAAGAAAAAAAAAGCCATTGTTTCCATGACTAAAACACAACTCAGGTTCTTTATCAATTAACCTCATTCCCGAATTTGTTTTTATATTCTCACTGCCCAAAACAAATCTGTCTTATAAAAGCATAGAAACCTGCTTATCCCAAGAAATTCTCTTTGATGAAGATTCCATTAGCCCTGCTCTGTATTCTCTCTGCTCAGCCAATCTGCTCAAAAGTTCATTGTTCTTTTGACAGGAATCATACAATTTAACTACATAATTTCCTCCTCCTAAGACAGAAAATTCAGGGCCTGGTTAATCAATAAAAATTTTCCTCTTCTCTCCTGTCTGATTTAAACCAAGTCAACTATATTGGCCATAATTAAAAATGTAAATTGTTGGAATCATTTGTGCTTAAATTATCTTCTGGAAAAGGTGACAGTTCTCACCAACCAATTTATTTTCTCTTTACAACCTGGATTTACAATAGTTTCCTGCAGCTCCTTATTGGTGAGGATTATTCCCTAGACTTTAAGGGGGAAAAGGAAATATTTTTAAAAGGACACAGATACACTTTTAAATTAACATATCTATAATGCTAATGAGTGTTCATTACACATTCGGCAGATACGTAAATTAGCCACCCCATTAATATCTCTGATAATATACAGGGTAAAATGAGGTAACAATATTAAGTACTTAGCAAAGGCCTTGCAACATTCAATAAATGGTATCTATTTTTATGATTACTTCTGAATATCAGATCAGTTGTTTCTGGTATTTTTTCCCAGGAATTAATAGTCTATCATGTTTGTATAATTTCCTCTCCCACATCCTAAGTACCCCCACTTTTCCCCCACCTTTCATCCCCAGCCCAACTCCTGTGTTGCCAGAGTAGGGTTTTCATTCATTTCATTAGATATGCATATACACTCAGAGCTACAGAAAGAAATAATCTGATGTTTTCTGGGTTTGTGTGATGGGGTCTTGCTATGTTGCCCAAGCTGGTCTCAAACTTCTAAGCTCAAGCAATCCTCCTCCCTCAGCCTCCCAAGTTACTAGGGTTACAGGCATGAGCCACCACACCCAGAAATAATTTGATTTTTCAAAAGGACTTCCAGTATGAAGAAAAATTGGTTATATTCTATAGTACTTTTCATGTCAACGAATCCACTTAGCTTCCAACCGATTAACTTTTATTTAGATTTGACTCAAGTTACATCAGTTGCATATAAGCCATATGTTCTTTCCTGTGGGTTTTTCACTCTTGAATTCACCACTGCCTTAAGTATTTTCTAATTTTTTTTTTCTGAAAGAATTCAAAGTGAGAATAATAGCAGTTTTTAAATATTGATCCTTTGACCACCTACGTAAAAGTAGTTTGGCTGAGTATAGAATGATTGCATTTGATTCATTCCACTTGAAGGTAACAAGTTTTATTCTAATTAGATACAGAATTTTCTCTGTATTACGACATTCAGAAATCTCATTATAGATAGATACATCTCATTTTTGCTGTTGTTGTTAAGGCCTCATATCTTCTAATTTCTTATTTTATTTTGGGCAACATCCAGTCTCCTATTTAATTCCCCCACTCATCAACTATGCTTTACATTTCAAGAATCTCACAACTCCTGGACTGAAGTTATATGCCCACCTCAGCCTCCCAAAGTGCTGGGATTACAGACAGGAGTCACCACACCTGGCCCACTTTCAAAGAGTCTCAAGCACCCAGAAACCAGGAAGGAAGGCAGCAGCCCTGGCAGCAGCTCTGTTATTTGAGGTTTAGAGCAGGTTCTCATAAACCTACAGCACTCTAAATGTCATCTTTAAATCAGAGGAGTTATGACTTTTGACACAACATCCATTGTCAAGCCCAAAAAACATGATCCCGTCCAAGAGCTAACAGAAAGCTACCTCACTCCCTAGAGATACTCTCTAGCTGTAGACACTCATGCAATGTAGAAAATTGTCCATTCTCCACTAATTTCACTTCAAAATATAATTTGTTTACAGACAGCAGCTCAATACTGAAAACTAAACCTTACATATCAAAACTAATGTCAATCTAAAACTTAGAAAATATTCACAAGATATTTAAGTCAAAAGGTTTTCTATCAGAAAGTAGCAAAAATTATAAAAATGCAGTTTTAAAAGGCTTTGGTAATCGTGAACATCACGATTATTTAGTGACAAATAATAAATTTAACACTGATAACTAGAAGTGAGAGTGCAGGCCAGGCTCAGTGGCTCACACCTGTAATCCCACCACTTTGGGAGACCGAGGAGGGTGGGCGGGTCACTGGAGATCAGGAGTTCGAGACCAGCCTGGCCAACATGTTGAAACCCTGTCTCTACTAAAATTACAAAAATTAGCTGGGTGTGGTGGCACACATTTGTAGTCCCAGCTACTCGGGAGGCTCAGGCAGGAGAATCACTTGAACCCAGGAAGCAAGGGTTGCAGCGAGACAAGATCATGCCACTGCACTCCAGCCTGGGCCACAAAAAAAAAAAAAAAAAAAAAAAAAAAAAAAAAAAAAAAAGGAGAGTGCAGATTTGCTGTTAAAAAAAAAAAATTGATAAAAGCTTTAATTTACTCTTTCTCAAGAAAGCCACTAAACAGTACAACAATCAAACAATCCAAGTACTAAGCTTTAAAAACAACTGTTTTTACATGGACACAGGGGAGAGGAACAACACACACTAGGGCCTATCGCGGCGGCGTGGAGGGAGGGAGAGCATCAGGACAAACAGCTAATGCATGTGGGGTTTAATACTTGGTGACGGGTTAATCTGTACATGTTTATCTATGTAACAACCCTGCACATCCTGCGCATGTATCCTGAAACTTAAAATAAAATGAAATTTTAAAAAATGTTCTTGAGACGTTACAAATTCTTCCATAAAGATTCTCTTTATGTTAAAAGGAACATAATGAGATAACATTTACTTTCTCTAAAATAGCAACTTGCTATAATCCTACTCACTGTTGAACCACATACCAAGCTCTGTAAAAGACAAAGTAAATCCCAAAATTAAGTAGAACTATTTCTTTAGCCCCTCCCCCAAAAGATTAGCAAGATTACTTAGAGGTACAACAAAGCAAACGATTAAAAAATGGGCAGGAGGAGTTCATTAGCACCTAACTAGATACCTAGATACTTAGGTATCTCTTTCAGATACAGTAAAATGATTACTGCTCTCAAAAAAAAATTAGTGAGAAACGAAAAATCCAAGAACAGAAAGGTGTTGAAACCATCTGAGTTGTAGTTTCCCTGCTGCTGGCAATCCATCAAACTGTGCAAAATAAATCCTATTGCATCTAACCTTTTAAAATCTTTTCTGTTAAACAACACTTTCAAATTCACCAAGCCAAAAACAAAAGGGAAAAAATCAATGCTAATATGACAATACTGTTAATCCTGCTATAATAGTATCACTACAACGTTTAAATCCAAAGGGCACCAAATTGAATATTAAACAGCATTTTATTTTGTTTTTGCTCTAGGGTATGTTTTTCTTTGCACAGAAGTATGGAAGGCTCTCCAGTTTGCCACTGACAAGGAGATTCAAGTGCCAGAGAAAGATTCCAAAAACCCAAAGCTTGGGTGGCATGTTTCACAGTCACAGAGGTTGGGTGCATTTCTCATTATTACCTACTTCTGAGGCATTGGTACATCTCTAATGGCTTTGCATATTTTCCAATTTTACTTATTTATCTTTGCTTTTCCACATTTTGCCCTTTTGATTGTGAAACTTCTAGGTAGGGATTAATACCAGGCCATACTAAGCTCAGTATTGTTATTTAGAGAAAGCTGTTAATTCTCTGTTAATAGCTTAGGGCATTTTTTGAACACTGGGAACTTTAGTACTTCATGAATACACAGGTAGTTCTCAACCTAAAAGCAGATTATGTTCCAAAAGTGTACATGTAATTCAGTTGTCAGAACTAGAAACATATTTTCCCATATGATCGACACTGTGAAAGATGACTAGGATACCTGAGCAGCATTCAAAAGGCAACTGAGTCCACGACAATGCTCCTGCTACAGAAGAATCCTACAGAACAGACCGTGGTGTCCAGAGCACTCGATACTTTCCCAACAGCAATCCCCTGTGGACCTGCCGGGTGGGAGAAAGCGGCTCTGTGCTGACGTATCACCAGACGCTCACTGCAGGTGACGGAGCAGGCAGGTGCTCCAGTGTCAGGCAGGAGAACATGAGCAAAAGGGCAGAGGCACAAGAGGGAGCAACAGTGGATCCTAATTACTGACTTTATCATCAAGTGGCCACAGAGATGCAGCATAACCTAAAAGGGAAGAACACGGATTCTGAAGCCAGAATGCCTAGGTTCGAATGCCAGTTCTGCCACTTCGGGCAAAGCCCTTAAGCTCTGTGAGCTTCAGGTTCCTGCTCTGTAAAAGGAATAAGGACTGCTTCCTCACAGGATTTGCTGCAAGGATTAAATAATACAGTTTGACCCTTGAACAACACAGGTTTCAACTGAGCAGGTCAAATGCATTTCAACCAAATGCAGATCAAAAATACCATATTCATCAGACACAAAAACCATGTAAATGTCATCTTTAAATCAGGAAAAAGGAGTTACTTTTGATACAACATTCTTTGTCAAGTCTACAAGAACATGGTCCCTACAAGAGCCAACAGAAAGCTACCTCACTGTCTAGAGATACCCTCTTTTTACATATATGGGTTCTTCAGGGCTGACTGTAAGACTGAGCATGCGCAGATTTGAGTATAGGCAAGGGGTGGGGGTGGTCCCGGTGTATACTGAGGGACAACTGTATATATAAAGTGCTGAGAACAGTTAACTTGCCCCAAGGTCTTGAGTGTATTTGTAATTATTGTTAATTTTCAAAAGTAGAACATCCTGGACTATGTACAGTATCGCCTATGTATCTGCCCATAGCACCTCCCAAAATACACCCTGGAAAGTCTTAACAATAAATGTCTTCACAAGGCCACTTCCATTATAGGAAGATTTCCAAGTTATGTCATGCTCATGTGAAGAGTTAGTCATTTAAGGCTATGTTTTGAGTCCTGTAGAGCAGAGAGATGAAATAATACATATTTTTTGATGCCACTGGTCTTTTTTTAAGCAAATGACTGTACTTTTGGCTGAGTGATATGCAGAGATCAGAAATCTCTAGGCTCCTCTCTGCTTTTTCTGGAGCACAGTGCTCTGTACCACCTGCCTGTGATTATTTGTAGTGAAATGAATATTCCATTCTGTTCACTACCCATTGAGGAAAAGGTCATAGTATAATGCCTTGGGACTTGCTTGTTTTTGAGACAGAGTCTCGCTCTGTCACCCAGGCTGGAGTCCAATGGCACAATCTCGACTCACTGCAACCTCCGCCTGCTGGGCTCAAGCAATTCTCTTGCCTCAGCCTCCCAAGTAGCTGGGATTACAGGCACGTGCCACCCGGCTCAGCTATTTTTTTTTTTTTTTTTTTTTTTTTGTATTTTAAGTAAAGACTGGGTTTCACTTTGTTGCCCAGGCTGGTCTTGAACTCCTGACCTCAGGTGATCGGGACTTATTTTTATCCCTTTGTTGTAATCTGGCAGATTCTGACAGTGTCTATTGAGTAACTCAAGAAAAGTTGCTGTCAGTAGAGAAATCACTTGCAAGGGTTCCAATGTTGCATAAGTGAGTAATTAAGTCTTGCTTTGTATAAGATACTTTGCAAACTCACTTCCATCCCCACCACCTTACTAAAACTATTCTTTGTAAAACATCCAATGACTTCCACTTACCAACCCGACAGAAGCCTTTCAGACTCTGACGTGCCATATCTCAGCAGTCTGTGTTGCTGCTGGACACTGCTATTTTATTCACTCAACAAATCTCCCTCAGACACCAAATATGTGTGCCTAACTCTGCACTAAACACTTCATGTAACAATGCAAAGAAAACTGTTAGAAAATCTAGAAAGGCAACAGATATATCATAGCATAAATATTTGATTACAAGTGTGATAAATCTTACAAAAGGAAAACACAGGGGGTAGTGAGCACAGATCCTCAGGGTGTTTTTGCCTTAGTATACTGAAGCAATCAACCTAGCCTAGGGGGTCAGAGAAGGTACTATTTAAGTGTATGCTTGAAGAGTCAGAACTTGACCGTAAAAGCAGCAAGTAGGAGAGAAAAAAAAGAGACAGAGAAAGTTAGCAGAGAAAACAGCATAGACAGTGGACATACAGCTGAAAAACAGTTTGGCAAACTTGAGAAGCTAAGATGGTCAGACCACATGGACCAGAAAAAACATGACGAGTGGGGGAACTGGCTGGAGAGGTGGGCAGGGGCAGCCCGTGTCCCAGCTCTATTTGTTCCATAGTTTTAAATGTCAAATTATTTACACTTTAGCTTACTGCCAAAACTAGAACCTCAGCCTGCAGCTGTAGGGTTCGCTAGTTTTGTTTTTTGTTTGTTTGTTTGTTTTTATACAGAGTTTAGCTCTTGTTGCCCAGGCTGGAGTGAGATGGCACAGTCTCGGCTCCCTGCAACCTCTGCCTCCTGGGTTCAAGGGATTCTCCTGCCTCAGCCTTCCCAGTAGCTGAGATTACAGTCGCCCGTCACCACGCCCAGCTAATTCTTGTATTTTTTAGTAAAGACGGGGTTTTACCATGTTGGCCAGGCTAGTCTTGAACTCCTGACCTCAGGGGATCCACCCGCCTTGGCCTCCCAAAGTGTGGGATTACAGGCGTGACCCACCGCGCCCAGCTGCAAAGCTCACTTCTGTCACTTTCCGGGTTCTAACCAACTGGGCATAACCACTCATAACATCCACAAATAACATCTGACAGACAGATGGGGATCAGAACATGGGCTTTATTTGAGGCATGGTCACACACAACCCCAGAGGCTTCTGGTAAATGTGCTGGAGAATACAGCTTAAGCCTGAGGTCAACGGGGCTTCCAATGTTCTTCTTCCTGACCTGAAGGCGGCCAAGTTCACAGAGCAAACCTGAACTGATTTACCCACCCAGGCGAAGGGTGGACTAGAAACAGTATAGACCAGATTACGCCTGCCAGGGGAATACCTCCCTCTTCTCCTTATTGCCCGAAGACAGCAGGCAAGAAGTAGAGGAGAGTTGGCACCTTTCTGTAGCCGCCCCCTCCAAAAAAAAAAAAAAAAGAACGAAAGCCATGTGGAAATACAGTGACTTCACTCATATTAATGTCAAGCTCTGAGCTTTCCAATTTGCCATTCTTTCTCCCATGGGAAGAAGTTAATAAAGAGAAAGGAGGGAGGGCCCTACAACAGGAGCACAGTTCTCTGCTATCTAAACACAAAGAAGTGAGACCAACTCCTCCCTGAAAGGCAAAAATTTTAGTACTATGACTTCCTAATCTGATCATAGACATCTTTCTTTCTACAACTACCTGACTAAGCTGTGTAATTTGACACTTGATACAACAAAGCCATAAAGATTTATATGATCCATAATCATTACCTTGACAATGAAGATAAAATCTACTGAGAAATCATAAAATACTTCATACTTTAAAGGAGACAGCAATGACTTTCGCAGCAAAGACCTCTTTTATCCTGCTTATTTGCACACACCATCTGCTTTATTAGCATGTCGTGTCATATGGAACTGCTCTGGTAATTGCAAGCCTCATATTATGACAACACTAACAGAATGTGAAGGTAGGGAGCAGAGACAATGAGCAGGATGGGGGAGAGTGGCTTATTCAGTAGTCCTGCCCTATCTTGTTCCCAAAATCATTTAGTTCATTCAGTTACTCATTCAAAAATATGTGTTCACACTTATGTGCTAGGCAATGGAAATCGGTGAAGAAAACAGTCCCTACTCCGAAGAAATGTAGTCACATAACAGAAATGATTCGTAAATATATAGTAAGGAAAACTGGCATGGGGTTTGCAGCTCAGGAGCAGGGATGCAAAGCAACTACTACCACGGACTTGTGGGTATCCTTCCAGTCCTTTTTGTGCTTATGGGTGTGTGTATGGGCATTTCCATCTATGAGCAATACATGGTATTTGTGGTTTTCTTAACTTACATAAATGGTATCAACTCGCTTATTCACTCATCATTGCTTTTTAATCATTTTTCACCAGTGTTTTTTCATCTACCTCTCATTTAATCTACCTCTCATTTTTTTTTAATCTACCTCTGCTGAGATTACGTAGAGCTATAACTTCTCTACACACATACACCTGCAATACAGTCTTCTACCATGTAAGTATTACACATTGTATCTACTTTCCTGACATGTTTATGCGTCCGAGTCTGCCCTATTTTAACCAATGCATGAATGAACCTCATTTTAAATGTATTTTTGTGACATACGCAGGTTTTCCTCTAGCCCATCAAATCCTTCAGTACTTCAGTTTCCTTTCACAGTTATCATGATAAATAAATTATATAAAGAATACAAAGTACTTTATAAATAGTAAAGTTGGATACAACCTCAAAAGATAAAAATCGAGTTAGCATAATCTAGCAATTCCACTCCTATGTATACAACCAAAAGAAAGAAAATGTGTCCACACAAAAACTTCAACACGAATGTTCACAGCAGTGTTATGCATAATAGCCGAAAAGTCAAAACAACCTATGTGTTCGTCAACTGATGAACAAATTAATAAAATGTGGCATATCCGTGCACGGAAATATTTTTTCAGCCATCAAGAATGGAGATCTGACACACGCTACAACATGGATGAATCTTAAAAATGTTATTTTAAGTGAAAGAAGCCAATCACACAAAAAAAAAAAAAAACAAAACCACATTATATGACTCCATTTGTAAAAATGTCTAGAATACAGAAGGTAGATTAGTGGGTGCCAGGGGCTGGGGGAATGGAGGAAAAGGAGTAACTGCTACTGAGCACGGGGTTGCTTTCAGGGGTGATAAAAATGTTCCGGAGTTAGATAGTGGTGATGGTTGCACAACCTTATGATTATGAGAAAAATCACAATCGTGCAATTTTAAATAAATTTTATAGGATGCAGATTATATCTCAAAGTTTCACAAAAACATAAGGTATTACTTTCAGTTTCACAAATGTGCAAACTTCATTTTTTGTGATCAAGGAAGATCTACAGATAAACATGTAAAGGAAAAAAAAAAGAGTAAAACATACCAAAGAAACAAACATTCTCCAGATTTTGGGACACTTCTCACCTTCGCTGGATGCTCTGCTCCCCACTTTAGGCTCCAGGCACCATGACAGAAGTCAGGGTTCTGAGATGCCGCATTTCTAAAACCCAGCACTCTCCTCCTCCATGGGGTGGGCCAAACAGTCCATTCTGTCGCATTCTTCAGGCCACTCATCTCAGAAAGTGCCCTAGGACCCTCCAAATTTCTCCTCCTCCTCCACACCCCAACCTTGTCTCTTCCTGTCTCTATGCCCAGCTTGCTCAAGCCAAAATTCTAGGAGTCCTTGATTCCTCTTTCTGCCTATCACCCATAAGGCATACAAATCCTGACAGTTCCACCTCTGCAAAAATATGTCTTCCAAGGCATAGCTATCTCTGCTGCTGACACTACAGCCCAGCCCAACACATACTCTCACCACAGAATCCTTTGCCCCCTTCCAATCCGTTCTCCACTCAGCAGCCCAAGTTATCTTTTTATTTTTTAGAGACAGGGTCTCATCCATCACCCAGGCTTAAGTGCGGTGGTGCAACCACTTCTCACTGCAGCTTCGAACTCCTGTGCTCAAGCAATCCTCCCAACTTGGCCTCCCAACTAGCTGGGACCACAAACATGTGCCACCATATCTGGCCAATTTTTTAAATTTTTTGTAGAGATGGTGGATCTTGCTACATTGCCAAGGCTGTCTCAAACTCCTGGCCTCAAGTGATCCTCCCACCATGGCCTCCCAAAGTGCAGGTGTAAGCCACCATGTCCGGCCTCTGAGTGAGTGAGTGAGTGAGTGAGTGAGTGAGTGAGTGAGTGAGTTAGTTATTTGAGATGGAGTCTTGCTCTGTTGCCGTGGAGTGCAGTGGGGTGATCTCAGCTCAAGGCAACATCTGCCTCCTGGGTTCAAGTGATCCTCCTGTCTCAGCCTTCCAAATAGCTGGGATTACAGGTGCCCACCACCATGCCCGAATAACTACCATGTCTTTAGTAGAGATGGGGTTTCACTATGTTGGCCAGGCTGGTCTCGAACTCTTGACCTCAAGTGATCCACTTGCCTTGGCCTCCCAAAGTGCTAGGATTACAGATGGGAGCCACTGCACCTGGCTCCAAGTTATCTTTTTAACAAGTAAATCTCCACATCACGTCCATATTTGAAATCTTGCAATCCTTACCACAGCGAGGATCGACCTGGTCTGACCCCTTCCCCTCTTTAGCTTTCCAGGCTATGCCCTGCTCCCCTCTGCTCATGATAGTCCCTGTCCTATTCTACTCAACTTTGTGTTTCTAGAACCACTAGGCCGACTCTTGGCTCAAGAGCTTTGCAGCTGCTCCTGCTACTGCCACCCAAGATTTCCACATTTCTGGCTCCTTTACATCATCCAGGTTTAGCTGAAATATCACTTCCTCAGGGAGGCCTTCCATAACCAGGCTACTCCTTCTAATTAGCCTACCCCCTGCCAAGTTACAATTATATTGTCATGTGTCTTATCTTCATAGTATTTATCACTCCTTGGAATAATCTTGTTTATTTATCAGAATATAAACTCCAAGAGAGCATAACACCTTGCTCCTTGCCGATTCCCTGGAACCAAATAGTAGGTTTGCAATAAATATGTATCACGTGGCTTAATCTCAGCTGGGCATTAGGTTGAAAGCACAGTGATTAAAAATAATATGCATTAGGAAGGTCACATTCCTTAAATCTTCCAGGCATGGGTTACTTATTAACCCACATAAATTCCTAATTGGTAGTTATAGCAGGCAGCATAGAAGAGACTGGCTTGGAAGTAAGTCTTTCACATACTTGCAACCTCTGGAGAAGGCCACCTGGATACATCTTTCAAAATCATAACTGCCCCTGCCTTTTCATCCAGCCATTCTAGGAATTTATCCTACAGCTTTACTTGCACATGTGTGAAATGACACGTGGAAAAGATTGCTCACTTTGCAGCACCCTGCATAATAGCAAAAGGTTATAATGTCCACGAACAAGAGACTGGTTAAGTAAATTATGGTATAAACACATGAAGGAACATTTTGCAGTGGCCTTTAACAAAAAAAGCAGCAGCTGCCTGTGTCCTAATTACACAGTCACAAACTGCTTAAGGGGCAGCTCCAAGAAACATGTTGAGTGAGAAAAAGGCAAGGTGCAAAAGAAAACATACAGTTTGATACCGTTTTGGAAAAATAAAGGAGGGAGGAGAAATAATATACATGTTTGTATTTATATGTAATTATGCACAGAGACTCTGGGGAACTGCCTGAGTGGCTGAGGAAATGGGGCAACAAAGGGGCTTTTTTCACTGTAGATGCTTTCCAACTCTTCAAATTTTGAGCCATATAAATGTATTAATTGCCCACATCTTACACCTCTAAATCTAGCTCTACTTGTGTTTACTTTCAAATGTTTCAGATAAACTGGAAATCAGCTGATTTAAACATGCCTTCTTTCTCTCCATCTTTTGTGGGAATGTCCTCTTTCTCTTGCTTCTAATGAAATTTTACATTTCCTTACATTGTGCAAATCAAACCTCCTTTGCTTTGTGTGCGTCTCCTCTACACGCTAATTCTCTTTGGAAATAATTTCTTCTTCCTAGGAATACCCGTAAGAACCTGCAATACACCCTTCCTCGGATTTCTAGGCAATGGGTTCACACCTAGTGAACAAAGTCCCAACCCCCATCAAGCCCTCACTGACATTAAACAAATTAAACTCCAGAGTTTATAGTCTACTGCTCTTAAGTGGTGGTCAAAACAGCTTTTCAATTGTGGAGAGACTAGACACAAAGGATACAGGAAAAAATGAGAATTAGTATGAATAAGAGAAATTGCTGCATTAATAGGGAACTTTTCAGGTTAAAATTAGCATATTTCTCATCATTTCATGTCAGTATACCTACTGCATTTCAGATTTGCTGGGAAGTATCACAGATCCATAAGATAGCTGAGTTTGTAACTGATCTCTAATTAAGCTGACAAATGTCAGACACTGCTGCTACCAGAATACTCTGTTGGTAAAACATGAACTGGAAAAGGGAGGGAAAGTCAAAGGAATAAATCTACACCCCAAATTTCAGTTCCTGACTCATCTATGTTATTGAATCATATGTTCCTGATTCTTATAACTGTATGTGTAGTCAATTATTTTTGCTCCAAAAGGAAATTTAATCTGGTTAACACCAAAATGTGACTCCGACTGCCTTTTCTTAGTTCTCTCTCTCAATGACCTCCGCGCAGCACTTGATGGCATCAACCCTTAGGTGCTTTTTGAAACGCTTTTGTCCGCAAATGCACAAAGTACATGATTCTTCCTCTTATCTTCCTGGCTTTCTTGGATTTGCTTTGCCCTACACTGATCTTCCCTTCTCTCTCTTGGTCTTCCGCAGGAGCTCAAATGCCAAGCCTCACTCCTACCTTTCTGTAAATTTTTCTCTATTATGATGATTTTCATTACAAAGCTCTTCTTACACGATTTAAAAGGGTATTGTTCATTTAATACGCAAAACAACCCCTTGTGTGTTAGGTATTTTGTCCTGTCTTTCCTCTACACCATGAAGCCTCTGTGAAGGTGTTTATTTCCACAAAGACAGGTGAGAGACAAGCAGAGTTAAGAATATGGTTTAGGCCGGGCACGGTGGCTCACACCTGTAATCCCAGTACTTTGGGAGGCCGAGGCAGGCAGATCACCTGAAGTCAGCAGTTCGAGACCAACCTGGCCAACATGGTGAAACACTGTCTCTACTGAAAACACAAACATTAGCTGGGCGTGGTAGTGCTTGCCTGTAAGACTAGCTACTAGAGAGGCTGAAGAGGTAGAACTGCTTGAACCTGGGAAGTGGAGGTTGCAGTGAGCCAAGAACATGCCACTGCACTCCAGCCTAGACGACAGAGCAAGACTCCATCTCCAAAAAAAAAAAAAAAAAAGAAGATATGGTTTGACCTGCCGCTTATGAGTTATGCAACCTTTGGCAGAGTAGTTAGGTGCTCAAGCCTCAGTTTCCCCCATATAAGATGTGTACACAAACTGAGGATCCTTTATCCAAAATGCCCCAAACCAGAAGGGAATGATTTCTGATTTTTTCCGATTTTTGAATATTTGCATATACATAATGAGATATCTTGGAGCTGGGACCCAAGTCTAATATGAAATTCAATTCATAAGATGTTTCATAAACACCTTATACACAGAACCTGAAGGTCACTTTATATAATATTTATACATTATATATATATAATATAAATGATGTGCATGAAACAAAGTTTTGACTGTGACCCATCACATGAGGTCAGGTGTAGAATGTTCCACTTTGAGGTGTCATGTCAGTGCTCAAAAAGTTTCAGATGAGGGATGTTCAACCTGTAAAAATACCTCTTTCCAAAGGATGTTGAATTAAACTGTGATTATAACATTTAAATATTACTTATTATGTGCCAGACATTGTTATGGACTTTACATATATCAATTCATTTAATCCTCACAAGAATCCTACTATTAAATCCCTTTTACAGGTGAGGACACGGAAGCACAGACAGCATGTCTGTGAAGCACTTTTCACTGTAGCTAATAGCATGCACTCAACAAACAGTGGCTCCTGTTATGATTACCTCTGTGCTGTGACTCTCAAATATACACCCCATCAAAAATATATGTTCATTCGCTTAAACTTTGCTAGGAGAGTTCCACAAGATGTCTTACCAACATAAACACAAGAATGTCAAAAATCAAACTCCACACCTCAATCCCCTCCACCCCACCCCACCTAAACACAAAGGGTGGTTCTCCTCTCAACTTCTTTCTCTGAGTCAACAGTCACCCAGCTTCAACACAGAGCCATCCCCAACGCTCTTCTCTTCTGCTGCTGTCTCCACTCCACCTCCAGTCTTGGGATTTCTTCCTACGTGGACTTCCCTCTCCTTCATTGCCATTTCCTCTACCCCTGTCCTGCAAAAGGACTGGATTCTGGAGCCAAACTATACTAAAAGTATATTTGTGGAAAAACTGTGTAATTTGTATAAAGTTTGATGAAAATAGAAGCAGTAACGCTTCAAAGTCCGTGAGTGAAAGTCAGCCAAGGGTGAAGAGGCAGAACAAGACGACCTGACTGTACAGGCAGAGAGACACAAACACAGAAGTAAGTATGTGATCAGATTGTAACCCATTCTTAGATTAACCAAGAGCATTGTTCAGATGACCTCAAAGTCATCCCCCCCCAAAAAAAAAAAACCATAATAGAATCTTAAAACAGACCATCATAAGGGAAAGGGGGGCAATTAAGGATATGAGGATTAATGAAATCTCAGTGAGGCAAAGGAGGGTGGAAATACCAACATGAAATTGAATAAGGAGGCTCATGTTAATCTGAAGCAGAAGTGTCAGTTTATATGATCTGGTTTTGTTTTCATCTCACACAGAAGAAAGCCAACTCATATCTCAAGGGTGAGGAGGAAAAGAAGCTAACCACGGTATGCCATTCTTATGTTTCATTTTAGCAGCCTGACAGGCCAGCACTATGTGTCTCCAACTGTCAATAGGGCTGAGAGAACCACTTAAGCTAATTAACTGGTTAGGTCTTTGAAATGCAGTAAGAACTGTACATCAGCATTGTTTAATTATTTCGAAACTGCAAATGCTAAATAAATACTGCAAGCCTGTGATAAAGAAATAGCACTGCTATTTTATAATGCATTATTATCAAACATTAGTGAATAAGGTTGAGCATACAGAAGCAAATAAGGTTCCAAAAGCAGGATTCCAAAATGCATATTAAAGAAAAACATACAGTTCATAAATAGAGCAATTTGTAGTACTGTCCAACATATAAAAAATAAATAGTTAATTCAAGTACAGGTCAAATCGATACGTTTATACAAACAGGTGCCCAAAAAGAATAATCAGTTCAACATACAGAAAGCAAAAAGCAATAAGCTAAAATCCCCTTGAATAACTAAACAAATGAGATACTCAAATGTATAATTTAAATATTTCTTCAGTAATTTGTCAAATGGCATGCTGTATGAAATTTTGTTTATAACTTCCTTTAGAAATAATAACTAGTGTCTAAATTTAAAAATAATTAAAGCCAATGCTCTAATTGTAAACAGGATCGTTTAATAATAAGATCAAGAAAAAGTAATATTGTAGTCATAAAGTGAATTTATTTGAGCCAGAATTAAAGAATGAACTGGCCGAGCACCATGGCTCATGCCTGTAATCCCAGCCACTTTGGAAGGCCGTAGCAGGCAGATCACTTGAGGTCAGGAGTTCAAGATCAACCTGGCCAACACAGTGAAACCCCATCTCTACTAAAATTATGAAAAAAAAAAAAAAATCAGCCAGGCATGGTGGCGCATACCTGTAGTCCCAGCTACTCGGGAGGCTGAGGCACGAGAATTGCTTGAACCTGGGAGACAGATGTGGCAGTAAGCCAAGACCGCACCACTGCGCTCCAGCCTGAGTGACAGAGCGAGACTCTACCTCAAAAAAAAGTAAAAGAATGAACTATGGCGTTCTCCATTTTATCATACCCTCACCTTTGCCTAAGTCTTTTTAGGTTCTCTCTCTGCTTCCCAGCCCCCTACCTATACCCTTCTCATCCACTTATGTTTGCTGAGAGCAGGGCTATATTTGCCTCTTTCTCCAAAGCCTGGTAGGACGCCTCACCCACGGTAGTCACTCAGTAAGTGGTAAAGGATTTGTTTTCAAGGCCCTCTCTGCCACAGAAGTGGGAACTCCTTGAGGAGAAGGACAAATTCTTAGTTATCCTTGAATACCCAATACCTAGAACAGTACCTGACACATAACATTCCACCATATAACTGCAAACTGAAAGAACTTCATTTTCAATTTATAGTATCCAGCTTGGAAGTTTATAATATTTTATAATGTAGGTCACTAGCAGAAAGCTGGTTTCCTAAAAATAAGTCTAATTTCTTAAATGAGAGCTGGCTGCCCAGTATCACACCCTTAGATAAACGTCTTTCTGGATGTAAGTATCCCACCACTATGTTAATTTTTCCTTCATTTTACTGGTTCATTCATTTATATCTTTTAATTGCAGCGATTTAAACAGGTTGCTGAGACCAATCAACCAAGGCACTGGTCACCAAAAGTGTCACTTGGCAGGATGCAAATGCCATGAAGGCTAGCATCATGCAAGAGAGCTTGTGAAAGCTTTGTTTTCAATCAGCCCCTGAAAGAACAAAACACTCGCTAATGGCTATAAGCAAAGATTATGTGTTTTAGAGAATTCCTGCTGGGATCTATAAAATTTTTAATGCAAAGTTCCAGAAAGTGCTGAGTAGGTTGTGAACTAAGCAGGAAAGAGGAGCCAGTGTGCAAGGACTTCTTTCACCCCACGCATCATTAGTGCAGAGCAGTAGCCCTTGTGTCTCTGTTATTTGTTTTCCTACCTAGTAAGGGAGAGACAGAGCAATTCTGGGTGAAAGGATAATCTCTGCCCTTTCCTCTCGCATTCTTGATCCCCCTGGCAACCAGTTCTCTGTGCCTCATCCCCTCTGTAGTTTATTCAATCTTGTCTACGAAGAGGTTAAAACTAAAAAAGGATATTTTCTACTTGTTTGAGTAAAAAAGTAGACTGCTTACATTACAAATGTACTGTTCACATTTATCTTATAAAATAGAAACTCCTCAATTCAATTAACTTTCTAAATTCATTTTGTGCATATGGATGTGTACATGCACATGTTTAAGTCTCCTGTATACATGGTTATGTTCCTACATGGACATTGTGCATGCTTTCTCCATCATTCAAAAAGTCACTGATGAATGGTCAAAAATTATCTTCCCCTAAATATCCCCTCGTGTCAAACACATCCAAAAATGAGGAGGTTGGTTTATTCTCGTTTAGTGCCCTGGTCTGGATGATAAAACTAAGTGTTTTCAGTATGATGTTTCATTTAATCCACAAAACGATGTATAGAATAGGAAACCAAAGCTCAAGTAGATTAATGAACTGGCCCACAGTTAAAGAGAGAGACAAGATTTGAACAAGGTCTGTCTGACCAGAGTGTCTGTTCTTGACAATCACATGCCAAGCTAGTCCAGTGGAGAAGAAAAAAACAATCCAGGGAGGACCCCCTCAGACACAAGGAGTGACTCCACAGAGAGACACACATTTGCTACTTAAGGGTAAACCTAAGGCTATTTATATTGTCTGGGCTATCTAAACAGCTTTCCCACAGCTATAGATAGATGGGTTTTAAAGCCAAGAGTCCACTGTAATATACACATCCCAATTCTATGCCAAGGGCGGCTCAGTGAGATGCTAATGGAGTTCACATTTCGATGCATCAGATTTTAAATGAGAACAAAATTCATGTGGCTTAACCACTTGGCTAACTTGTTCTAGAGTTTGTTTAGAACATTAAGCACAACAGACCAGGAGCAGGGGCTCACGCCTGTAATCCCAGCACTTTGGGAGGCCAAGGCAGGCAGATCACTTGAAGTCAGGAGTTTTGAGACCAGCTTGACCAAAACAGTGAAACCCCATCTCTACTAAAAATACAAAAATCAGCCAGGCATGGTGGGGTATGCCTGTAATCCTAGCTACTCGAGAGGGTGAGGCAGGAGAATCGCTTGAACCTGGGAGGCAGAGGTTGCAGTGAGCCGAGATCATGCCACTGCACTATAGCCTGGGCGACAGAGCAAGACTCTGTCTCAAAAAAAAAAAAAGAAAGAAAAGAAAATTAAGCACAACAGAACTACACTGAAGAAGTAACTAACTACAATCAAGATGACTAGTGTCAATTCTCTTGCAGAATTCGCTGCCTGTTACTGCTGTGTCAGCTCTGTTGCTAAAGTGAGCTTTCCTTATAAGCATATCTGATAACACTACCTCCTGCTCAAAATCCTTCTAGATCTACATGTTACTCCAGCATGGGGTAAACCCAAAAGCTTTCAAAGGCAAGAGACAGATCAAACAGTTTACCATGAAACTAAAGAGAGGCAGAGATTTGTGGGGAGCTAGAGAGAGCACACAGATCTGTAAAAGCATATACGTTCAAATTTTGAGGCACACTATCTTCAGGATAAACACAAAAACTGGTGGTCAGCCAAGGGGCTACTTGCACCCAACTTGGGCACTTCAGTGTATAAAATCTGTGCTTCTTTGTGCAGCGATAAGGCTCTAAATTTTCTGGACACCATAGGTTTAAGTTTTACCGCCAGTTACTCTACTCTCCACCTCACACTTCCAACTCCTGTAATACGAGAGTACTCACGGAGCCACCAATATGCCACACTTAGTTCTTTTGAAAGGCTTTCCAAGATTAAGGAAAGTTTTTTTTTTTTTTTTTTTTTTTTTTACAAATGAGAAAGTCTGACTAGACCGGTGTTGGACTAGATCCTCTTTAAAAATAAGAAAACCAAGGCTTTCCAAAGTCACAAAGGCTGCCGCAGGTAGGACGTCATCAGAACCCACACCGTCTGGCAACTGTTACTTCAGTTCCGAAAATTCACTTGTTTTTGTTCAGAATCTTTCTGAACATAGGCAGTTCCCTTTTCTACACAAGTTTCATTTGGATTTTTCATTTACTTAATACAAACATTAAGACCTCAATCTTATGATATATATTACAGAGCACAAAATTAATATTACATTATTTTAAACTTCATGCCTTTGAAAATGCTCCAAAATAGCTTTTACATTCTTGTCCAACCAAAACACATTTGTTAAACTACCAATTACAGTAGCATTTAAAAGGCTCCCTTATTATACCACTGGACAGTACTGGACCATTTACCAAGGCTGCAGTTGTTCAAGCTCTGAAGTCACTGACCTCAGTCATGCAAAAAGACTGACAAGAATCAACTGGCTTTCAGCCCAGAGAAGCTTTCAAAACCAGTTTGGAAGTATTTAATGGTTTTAAATGTGTCAAAACTTTTTACTGAATATTCTTGCACAACAAAAATAATGTCAAGCCAAAGGGCAGACTAACAAGTTAGTAAACAAAAGAAGCCAACAGACCCTAATAATAATACTGCAGATTCTCTGTTGTGAGAGTAAATAACTTGTTTATCAACCATGGCAGAAAATAATAAAACACATAAAAAAGAGGCAAATTATTACAAATCAGTTACAATAATAATGATAAAGCCATGTGCCAGAAGAAATCTGTTTGCAGCTATTAATATAAGTTATTTAAATATACACACAAACATATGTAAGCACACCTTGTCTTACTGCACTTAGCTTTATTGTGCTTCACAGATACTGTGTTTTTCACTAATTGAAGGCTTTAATTTGTAAAATTACAAATTTTGAAGGTTTGTGGCAGCCCCATGTCCAGCAAGTCTATTGATGCCATTTTTCCAATAGCATGTGATCACTTCGTGTCTCTGTGCAGGCATTTTTTAGAAAATGTTTAATTAAGGTATGCACTCTTATTAGCCATAATGCTACTGCTCACTTAACAGACTACAAAATAGTATAAACACAACCTTTATATGCACTGGGAAACCACAAAATCTGTGTGACTCACTTTATTGCAATGGTCTGGACCCTAACCCACAATATCTCCAAGGTATGCCTGTATATGGAATATATATATATATATCTCAAATATTTCATATCCCTGTAATGCAACTTGGAAACAGAGTACCCCAGTATCCAGTCAGATGCACAGTGCCCTCACCCTTTCAGGAGAGCAAGTGAGCAACCAGCATGGAAACAGACTATTCTCATAGGTAGTAACTACTGCACCATTTTAGATCAAAAAGCTGATAGGACACTGAGTCTCCTTATCTTATTGTATTTGTGCTCTCTTTACTCTTTACTCAGATATCTAGGTATTACCTGTCATCTTTCTCATAGGTGCAAATAAACTTTTACTTTCCAAAGTCATTAAGCTGCTACCTAAACAATCCCTCCTTCAGTTAGAACAAAAAGACCTGCTTTTCATGGCATTTATGAGTCAGTATCACAAATCAAACAGAAAACACCATCAAATAGTCACAACATTCAAATAACCTTAAATGAGCAATAATAACTAACAAGTCTCTAAAATTCATTTCCCACTATTTGAAAGACGCAACCATTCATCACCTTAATGACGTAAATAGGTAAAATGAAATGAAACCACAAAATTTTAAAGTAAAGGAATCTCAGAGATCTCCTAATAAGCCATTAAGAAACAGAGGTATAAGTTGGGCATGGTGGCTCACACTGTAATCCCAACACTTTGGGAGGCTAAGGCGGGCATATCACCTGAGGTCAGGAGTCCAAGACCAGCCTGATCAACTGGAGAAACCCCGTTTCTACTAAAATACAAAATTAGCTAGGTGCGGTGGCATGCAGCTGTAATCCCAGCTACTCGGGAGGCTGAGGCAGGAGAATCACTTGAACCCGGGAGGCAGAGGTTGCAGTGAGCCAAGATAGCGCCAATGCATGCCAGAGTAAAACTCTGTCTCCAAAAAGAAAAAAAGAAAGGAAAAAGAAAAGAAACAGAGGAATAGAAATGTTTTATCTAATTCATAATATGCCAAAGTTTGCATAATTAAATCTCTATCAATCAGAAGCTATCACATTTATGTAAGTGCAAAATAATCTTTATATTCCACATAGCTATAATGGAATCTACTGTTGAGTTTAAAATAAAGTTTATATTAACTAGCAGACTCAAAAATATTGCAACTTAAACATATCGGTTTCCATTTTTAAGCTACACGAATAGTTAGGGGAAAATTGCAATCAAGAAGAAAAACAACTTTGTGATTTAAACACCTCAAAAACAGCCCACATGAAAAAAAAAACTGAACTACCTGAAATTTTTTGCCTTTCACAATGCACATTGTTATTTCACTTGAGAAATTTGTGTTTTGCGTATGACCTTTAAAGCATCATTGTCACAGCTTGATGATAATATTCAAATAATTACAATAAAACACCTACCACAGATGGGAAGTCATAAAATCATAATAGAAATACTCTAACTTTATAATATTATTTAGGAGAAACTTCTTTTCTAAAACTTAGTATTTGCCTCTTCAGAAATAAACATTGTGCTTCCAAGTGAATTTCTTGGGAAGACAATAAAAACTATTGAAGTACCTCCTCCATTACTCTCTGAATAGTCAAGCTTCACCATCCTTTATAACAGATCATTCATTTTCCAGTCTTCATTAAAGCCTTTCCTAAGAATCTCAATTAGATTTTATATATATCCTCTACATATCCTACTGAGTGCAGGACACTGAGCCACATGAAGCTTTCCCTTTTTTAAGTTCTTTTTGCATTTATTTTCTGCATATTATTTTCTGTGACACTGCTCTACGAGTCACATAAAAGCTAAACCTCACAAACCAGATTGAGCTCCACGAGGACAGGATCCAGTTCTGCGCTTCTTTTATATCTCCCACAATAGTTAGCACAAGGTACATATTCAGCAGGTGTTCTTACCTCCTAATTGACAGATGCAGGCAGTAAAGACAGCCACACAAATACCTAAGAACATGATATAAACTAGCAAAAGCCATGCACTGGTCTTCAAATCCAGACAGTTAAACAGTGATAACATTTAATAACTAGGCATTCATACAAATGCCATTTGTGCTCATTTTGGCCAAGATTCAGATGTTATTTTAAGAGTTTAAGTATTTGAAAAATTAAGGGGTAATTCATACATTCTAATGTTAGTAGATACAAAAGTATCACAAATCGGTAGCATTATCTCCAGTAAAAAAATAAATAAATAAGGCTCAGAGAAGTAATGTAACTGCCCAAAGTGCAAGTAAGACGTAAATCTGGAAGTCAAACTTGGGTCTTCCCATCCAGTGAACTACGGCTGGCTTGTTACATTGTGGCCACAGCCTCTTGAAGAGTCACCTGGGTCTTGTTATTTTCCCCAGCGAACCATAAAATGATGACGTTCTATGGGCCCCACACATGGAAAAGTTTGGGAAGTACCATTTGACTCTACAGATGTTCTCTCTCAAAAAGTCTTTCAATAAAATCGATTAGCCAGTGGTGACGCTCCCATTTTCAAGGCCCCATAATGCTCTTCTAACACAGGAAACAGGAAAATTGTAATTGTTTAAATTTCCAAGTTATCAGGCATCTTTCCATTCTGATCTTGCCTCCATGATATTACACTCAACTCATCTTGACTGGAATTCTGTGCATTCCCCCAAATCTTGTCATGTGATTATTCTAGAAGCTCTCTTGAATGCTCGTGTAAGTGGCTGACATCAAGTGCGGATTTTAGCAAGTGAAGCATGATCTGTACATTTTTCAGACTCACAGTGACAGCTCCCTATAGATCTTCTAAATCCATCAGGACACATGACAGAGCTGAGGGCTATGAGGCTGCGGATGGCAGCAGGGAGCCAGGCAGAGGCAGTACTAGATGACTACTCATCTCGAACTGGCACTGACTGCTGTCCCTTCCCTCCTCATCATCACTGTCCTGTCCTGACACTGGAGCTGAGCCAGCTGAGGCAGACCCACGCGAGACTGGGTAGAGATAAGCTCCATAAGCTATTCCTCTGGCCATAAGACTAGCTTTGAAAACTGAGGTTGAAGCTCCTTTATAAAGCTCTGTTGCATAACAGATTCCTCATCTCATGTGTCAACATGAAGGCAAACACAACCATAAAATGTTTTTGCCTGTGTATATATTTTTAATTATGCCATCAGAATCCAAGAACCCACCACTACAAAATAAAACTAGACCTTAATTATGACACATATATTTCTAGGTAACCCCCACTCCCATCCTTTGGTCTGCACCATCTGAGGTAACCACTAACCAGAATCCTGTACTTTACTTTTTATAGTTTTATGCTTATCGATTTTTGTGTAATACAAATACTGTGCATATTTTTATGTATTTATAAGTACATATGTTCTTTTTGTTGTTTCTAAGTTGAAAAAATGGCTGTATGTAATCTTCAGGGACTTACTTTTTCACTTGTTACTAAAATTCAGCCAATCGAAGTTGGGGGCACTTTCAGAATGGTGGAGTGAAGATCTGTGGAAATGTTCTCATCCATAGAAACAATGAAAATGCTGGCACAATTTTCAAAATCAACTTTTTTGAAAATTCTGAAAATTAACCAAAGCTGTACAACAATCTAAAGCATTATCTTAGCAAAGCTGCTGAATCTTGGCTAGAAAGGCTTGGTTTACGGCATTTTAACTTGATCTACTCCATCCCTCTCTCCTAAGCTCCACAGTAGCCTAAGAACCAGCAGCCTCCCAAACACAGAAACTGTGAAAATGTATAGTCCTGTAGCCACCAGAGGGAGCAGACCCAATTCAGACTTCCCTAAAAGCACCCTCTCGAGCACTGTCATGATCTGACCTGCTTCACAGCTCTCGGGGAAGCCCCATTCACAAGGCATTACCATTACTGATGTCATGCAGAGCTCACCAAGCAGGAAAAGTCCTCTTCCCTGGGGCATTTGTCAAAAACAATCAGCTGCAATTGATTACACCACAGCTCTTAAGTCAGCCATACCAGTTGGGCAAACAAAGAGTCCAGCCAAAAATCTAAATGGGAGATCTGTGACATGAGATGTCCACAGTGGGTATCTGGAACTCCACCCACATGTACTGGGCTATATACAAGCCGAGGAAAGAGCCATACAAAAGACATATACAGAGCCCCTCACAGAAGGATGGGAGACTTAGTAAAAGGATTTTGGTGTCCAATCATTAACTGACCACTAATCAAACCCAACAGAGATTTCAGTGTCCCCACAAGATGAAGAAAATAAACTTTATGGGATTAGTCCAGAAAAGTCACTATACAAAGAAACAGCAGCCTTATCAACAGGATGATACTCTGGAGGGATAACAAATTTGAACTTCCAAAGTTTACACATTAAATCATTTAAAATGTATAGTGTTTAACCAACATATGAAGCATGCAAGGATATAGGAATGTACAGACCACACACAGGAAAAGGAGTCAATAGAAGCTGTCCCTGAGGAAGCCTAGATGTTGAACTTAAGATGAAAACTTTAAATCAACTATTATAAATATGTTTTAAAGACTAAAGGAAACCATCATGCTCACACTTTCCTTTAATTCTTTAACTCTCACAAAATAAAAAATGTCAAGAAAGAGACACACATTATAAAAAGGAACCAAATAAAAACTCTGGAATTGAAAGTTACGATAACTGAAAGGAAATATTCATGTAAGGAGTCCGCAGCTGATAAAAATGGGCAGAAAAAAGACTCAGCAAATTAAAAGATACATTGATTGAGATTATGTGGTCTGAGGAATAGAAAGAATAAATTATGAAAAAAAAATGAACAGAATCTCTGGCACCTCTGGGACATCCCCACGTACATGAAGTTACACATAATGGGGTCCTAGAAGAAGAGAGAAAGAAGAACTGAGGAGATGATACTGCTGATTTCTGTTGCAACATGTAAAGGGATTGAAAGTCCCACTCTCCCAACATGAAAAATCCTGGAAAACTTGAACATGGACAATTCTTAGATACACCAGAGAATTGAGGTCTCAGGGCAAATGGTTGCCCTGAAAACTGGAGACACAAAATCACAGCTTACTAGGAGGAGAGCTACTAGAGGAAGTAACTGTAGGAACACTTAAGTGGTAACTCACTATTTGCTGGAGGCTGAGTACAAACTAGCGTGAGGGAAAAAAAAAAAAAAAAAAAACTACTGGGGGCTCAGTCTTAGGGGACCCCTACACTTTCATAAGTTTTACCCCCAGAAGTCCTAGTAGGTTCTCCTGAGGAAGATTGGAGTGTGTGTTTTTTTTTTTTTTCAAATCATGTACTCAGCAACGGCAGGGGGAAAAGTAAGCATGCTGAAATGCATCTGGGGAAAAGTTTTTGAAATACGCCCAGAGCATTCTGTTCTATATAATAAAGGCCTTCTCCCAAGGGAAACTCCTTTGCCAGAACTTTATCTGACCTAGTGGAAGGCAGTTATACAACTCAGTCCCCTCTAGTATCCCTCTCTCATAGAAGAGGAGAAAAAAAATGCTAAGAAACTCTTTTGAAGGTCACAGCCCAGGGACTCAGGCCTACTAAACAAATCTGAGGTTTATCACAAGATTATAGAATGTTTCCTCTCCACCTTATCACTACATCAACAGGGCTCTAAGAGAACAACAGTGGATTACAACTAAAATAGCTGCAAGGCACAGACTTAAGGAGGTGTTCCTAGGGAAGCCCAAAGAAAACAAGGGAGAAAAAAGCAAGGATACTAGGGGAAACTAAAGCCTCTGAAACCTACAGCTACAGAAAACCTAGTTACAGAAAACATTAAACCTACAGCTGTAGAGTATGTTAAACCTATAAGCCAGATAAACAAAACCTCACACTAAAGACCTACTTACTACTTCAGTTCCTGTTACTCAGTACATCATGCCTGGCTTTCCAAAAAAAATTACAAGGCATGCTGAAAGGCAAGAAAAAACAATCTGAAGGGGCAAAGCAAGCATCAGAACCAGACTCATATCTGGCAGAGATTATGCAATTATCAAACGAGAAATGTATAACTATGATTAATATGCCAAAAGCTCTAATGGAAAAAAGTGTAAAACATGCAAGAAGAGGTGGGTAATGTAAGCAGAGATAAAAACCCTAAGAACGAATATTTTAAAACCTCAAAAACACTGCAACAGAAAAGAAATGATGGCCAAAAATGTCTTGTTTGATGAGAAACATTAAATTACATATCAAAAAAGTTCAATGAACTCCAAATAGGGTAACTCAAAGAGTCAAACACACATCAAGACAAACTGTTCAAAGACAGAATCTGTAAAACAACAGAAAAAAATGACTTGTATATGACAGGGAATCCTCTGTAACTGACTTCTTGTTAGAAACCACAAAGACCAGAAGGCACTGAGGTGACATATTGGAAGTGCTGGGGGGGGGGGGGGGAAAGAAGACTAGGAACCAAAAATTATATATCCAGCAAAACTATCCTTCAAAAACGAAAATTAAGACATTCCTATATGAAGAAAAAGAAATGAATTTGTTACCAGAATTGCTCTACAAGAAACACTAAAGGATTACTTCCCACTGAAATAATTCAAATCCATATGAAAAAACTTTGAAAGTACCAATAAAGGCAATTAAGTAGGTAAATATAAAATACAGTATAATTGTTTTTGAGAACTCTTTTCTCCAATTTGTTTTAAAAGGCAATTGCATAAAGCAATAATCATAAAACTTTGTTGACAGGCTTACATAAATATGTAATTTATAAGGCAAAAAAAGCATGCAAGTGAGAAAAAAGTTATGTATATGTTTGAAATTATGCCAGGATTACCCTGAACTGAATTTTAAGTTATTTGTTATGATCCCGAGGATAACCACTAAGAAAGTCAAAAAATATACTAAAAGAAACAATGAGAATGATACATTTAAAAAAAAATCCATTTAACACACAAGAAAGCAGTCATGGAGGAATTAAGGAACAAAAAATATATAAGATCTATAGAAAACAAATAATGAAATGGTATAGTTAAATCTTATAATTACATAAATGGAAACAAATATAAATGAATTAGACACTAATCAAAGGGTGCAGATTAACAGTATAGACTGAGAAAAATACACTTGACAACCATATGCTGTCTAGAAGAGACTCACCTTAGATACAAAGACACAAATCAGTTGAAAATAAAAGGATGGGAAAAGATGTATTACGAAAACAGTAATTAAAGGACAGCTATATTAATATCAGACAAAATGAATTTAAAGACAAAAACTGTTACTAGAAAGAAACGGAAATTGTATAATAATAAGAGGGTCAATTCAGCAGGTAAAGATAACAATTTATAAATATGTATGCAACTAATTACAGGGGCCCAAAACACATAAAACTAAAACTGAGAAACGGAAACAATAGGTGCATATTCAATTTTCAATAACGAATAGAACAAGTAGAAAGAAGATCAACAAAAATACAGTAGACTTAACTAACACTGCCAATCAACTTACCTTAACACACATCTAAGCACACTCTACACAACAGCAGCAAAATAGTCATTCTTTTCAAGCTACTATAGAACCCAAGATAAGTCATATGCTGGACCATAAAGAAAGTATTAGCAGATTTAAACGGATTAAAATCCTATAAAGTATATTTACCAACAATAATGCAGTTATTTCTAAACATGGGTCAAAGAAAATTTTTTTAAAAATTACAAGGGGAATGAGCAAGTATTTTAATCTGAATAATAGAAATACAACTCATGTCAAAATGTATGGGATGCAGCTAATACAAGACTTAGAAAAAATGTATAGTATTACATTCCTATATTGAAGAAAAAAATCTCAGATCAATAATCTAAGAATTCACCTTTAAAATGTAGAAAACAGAAGAGTAAGTCATATCAAGGGAAAACAGAATGAAGAAAATAAAGATGACAGGAGAAATTAAAGAAATGCAAAACAGAAAAACAATAGAGGAAAAATCAAAAGGTGGTTCTTTAAAAACAAAATTGGCAAACCCTTGGGAAAAGAGAGAAAAAAACAGATCACAAAAATCAGGAATGAGAGATGATTACCACTGACCCCTCAGAAATTAGAAAGATAAAGAAATATTAACAACTTTATGCCAACAAATTCAACAACTTAGACAAATTCCTAAAAAGTCACGAATGACCAAAACTGACTAAAGGAGGAATAGAAAATCTGAATGTATCTACAAGTACAAAAATTAAATGAGCATTTAAAATATGTTGCCACAAAGAAAAGCCCAGGCTCAGATTCCTTCACTGGAGAAATTCATCAAACACTTAAAGAGGAAATAATACTAATACTCCACAAATTCCTCTGAGAATTGTAAGAAGTAGATTTCAGAACATTACTCACATCTCATTCTAGAATATTCCCACTCATTATGGGATGCAATCACACCCTGATAGCAAAGCCAGACAAATTATTACCAGAAAGGAAAACTACAAACCAATATCCCTTGGAAATACAGATGCCAAAATCCTCAATAAAATATTAGTGAACCAAATTCAATATATAAAAAAGATAAGCCATCTTTTTTAATTACCCCAGAAACGTGAGGTTGTTTTAACAGCTAAAAATCAATTGATGTAATACATCATATTAATACAGAATGAAAACCATATGAACATCTCATTAGGTACAGAGAAAATATTTGACAAAATCCAATGTGCATTCAAGATAAAAATTCTCAGCAATCTTAGAAGAGAATCTGATAAAGAACGTGCAAAAAAACCTACGGTGAATATCATACATATTGGTGAAAGACCAAATTCTTTTCCTCTAAGACAGGGTAAAAGGCACAGATCTCCACTGTCATCTCTTCTATTCAACACAACACTGGAAGCTCTAACCACCCAAGAAAAAGAAATACAAGGCATCCAGTTTGTAAAGAAAGTGGTAAAACTGTCTTTATTTGAAGATGACATGATCCTGTATATAGAAACCCCAAAGAGTCCAAAAAATACTATTAGAACTAATTTTTTAAAAGCACATGTAGTTCACAGGATATAATACAAGATCAATATATAAAAATCAATTATATTTCTACAGGTAAGCAACAAACAATCTGGAAGTAAAATTAAAAGACACATTCGCAATAGCCTTAAAAAAGTACATACATATAAAGGTAATGTAAGAACAAGACTTGCACTGTAAAACTTACATAGCTTTGAAGAAAATTAAAGTTTAAAATGATGAGACATTCAATATTTATGGATTGAAAGACTCAATATTCTTAAAATGGCAATTCTCCCCAAATTGATCCATACATTCAAAACATTCCCTATCAAATTCCAGGAGGCTTATTGTCACAGAAATTGATAAGCAGGTCCTAAAATGCAAATGAAAATGCGAAACATTTAGAATAACCAAAACAATTTTGAAAAACAAATTTGGAGATCCTTCTTTTCTAAATTTCAAATCTTAAATAAAGGTACAGTGATCAAAGCATTACAGTACTAATAAAAATCATAAGCATTGGTCAATGGCACATAATTAAGAATCCAGCAATAAATTCTTATGTTTATTATCCATTGATTTTTAACAAACTGCCAAGGCAATGCACTAGGGAATGGATAATATATTCACCAAATAAAACCAGAACAATTGGATATCCATATGCAAAAAGATTATCTTAGACCCTCTCACATCATACACAGTTAACTCAAAATGAGGGGTGGGGGAGAAGTGGAGGAGAGACTGACTCCGTTTATTTGTGAGAAAGGGAGGAGAACAAGATCTCTGTCTGGTAATCCAGAGAATTCTTCTGGATCTTACCCAAGACCATCAAGGTGGTACCTATAGGAGTCTGCAAGAACCAGTGCTTCCGGGCTTAGGGTGACCCCTAATGCAGATATGGCTTACCCAACTCCTTTTGAGTATCTGGAAAGCCTTCCCAGGAAGGATGGGCACAAATAAGCCCAAATGATGAACACTACAATAAATACCTAACTCTTTAAAGCTCAGATACTGACAAACATCCACAGGCATCAAAACCATCCGGGAAAACATGACCTCACAAACTGAACTAAATAAGGCAACAGGGAACAATCCTTGAAAAACAGATATACATGAACTTTCAGAGAACTCGAAATAGCTGTTCTGTAGAAACTCAAAGAAATTCAAGATAACACAGAGAAAAAATTCAGAATACTATCAGATAAATTTAACAGATATTGAAATAATTAGAAAGAATCAAGTAGAAATTCTGGAGTTGAAAAATGCAACTGAAGTACTGAAGGATGCAACAGAATCACATGCATTTTAACTTCTAGCCCATTCATTTTAATTGCTATGTAGTATTCTGATCTGCAAATAATCCAGTTTTATCTACTCTTTCCTGATATTCCCTTCAGTTGTTTCTCACTTGACTGTGCTACAATGAACATTTCTGTATAGATACCACTTCACATAGCTAGAGTAAAGGAAACTAAAAAATAACATGTTGGCAAGAATGTAAAAGTTGGAACTCTCAAACATTTCTGGTAAGTGTATGTACAATGGTACAGCCACTGTGAAAAACATTTTGGCATTTCCTCATAAAGCTAAATACAGAATTATCACGATTGAGCAACTTCACTCCTGGGTATATGTCCAAAATAATTGAAAACAGGGGCCGGGTGTGGTGGCTCACACCTGTAATCCCAGCACTTTGGGAGGCTGAGGCGGGTGGATCACCTGAGGTCAGGAGTTCAAGACCAGGCTGGCCAATATGATGAAACTCCGCCTCTACTAAAGACACAAAAAATTAGCCGGGCGTAGTGGCGGGCACCTGTAATTCCAGCTACTCAGGAGGCTGAGACAGGAGAATCACTTGAACCTAGGTGGCGGAGATTGCAGTGAGCTGAGATCACGCCACTGTACTCCAGCCTGGGCAAGGAGAGCAAAACTCCAACTCAAAAAACAAAAAAAAAAAAACTGAAAACAGGAACTCAAACAGATACCTGTAAGTCAATGTCCATCACGAGCAATATTTGCAACAGCCAAAAGGAGGAAGCAACCCAAGTCTCCATCAACAGACGAATGAATATACAAAATGTGATATACGCATATACTGGAATATTATTATTCAGCCAAAAAAGGAGTTAAGTTCTGTTACATGCTATAATATGAATGAATCTTGAAAACATTATAAAAATAAAATTATTAAATAAGTTAGATACAAAAAGGTATGTGTTGTATGATTTTACATAAATACCTAGAACAGACAAATTCATAGAGACAAAAAGTAGATGAGCAGTTTCCAGGGTTGGAGGGAGGAAGAAATGGGAAATTATTGCTTAAAAGTTGCAGTTTCTGTTTGAAATGACAAAGACGTTTTGGAAATAAATAATGGTGATGACCATACAACACTGAATATGATGAATGTCACTGAATTGTACTTTTTAAATGGTTAAAATGACAAATTCTATGCTATATGTGCGTATATATATTTTACCACCATAAAAGTATATTTAAAAAAAAAAAAAACTGGCCGGGCACGGTGGCTCAAGCCTGTAATCCCAGCACTTTGGGAGGCTGAGACGGGCGGATCATGAGGTCAGGAAATCGAGACCATCCTGGCTAACGGCAGTGAAACCCCGTCTCTACTAAAAAACACGAAAAACTAGCCAGGCGAGGTGGCGGGCGCCTATAGTCCCAGCTACTCGGGAGGCTGAGGCAGGAGAATGGCGTAAACCCGGGAGGCGGAGCTTGCAGTGAGTTGAGATCACACCACTGCACTCCAGCCTGGGCCACAGAGCGAGACTCCGTCTCAAAAAAAAAAAAAAAAAAAAAAACTAACAGAGTCATGCCAAAAGGTCACAAGGTCCAACTTAAAGGCACCCCAACTGGACAAAGATCTGACAATTTGAGTTTCAATAAAAACGAATGACTGACATGAACTAAACACCTCAAGCGTTATTTTCAAGTCTCATAAGTTGATAATACGTTTCTAAGAAATCACTGGTCACATATGGAATTTGCTAGGGTACATGAGGTTCATTATGCTTTTCTCTTTACTTTTGTAAAGTATGAAAATGTCTGTTATGCAAATGTTTTAAGCGTTCAGTTATTGATTAGAACTGAATTTATGGATTTATGTGGACATGATGAGCATCTTTATAATACTGACACTTTCCGTCATGAATGTGGTACACAGGTGCATTTATTTGTCTCCATAAAGGCCTTGTATGGTCTTTGTTGAATTTAAGCTTAGGTAGCATATATATGTAGTAACTACTTGATACACACACTTTTTAAAATATTTCAGTTGTTGGCCAAACATGGTGTTGACACCTGTGATCCCATCACTTTGGGAGGCCAAGGCGGCGGCTGCATTGCTTGAGCTCAGGAGTTTGAGACCAGCCTGGGCAATATGGCAAAACCTCACCTCTACAAAATACATAAAAATTAGCTGGGCATGGTGGTACACACCAGCTACTCAGGAGACTGAGGCAGAAGGATCACTTAAACCCGGGAAGCAGAGATTGCAGTGAGTCATGATCATGCCACTGTACCCTAACCTAGGAGACAGAGCAAGACTTTGTCTCAAAATAAATAAATAAATAAATAAGTTAATAGGATATATGTATATACTCTTATTCTTTTCTCTGAAAGCCAGTGCCACTATACATATATATACTTTTAAATTGTTTTAAAACATTCTGGGTATAATAATTCCTTTCTGGAAAGAAATTTTTTATTCTACAACAGAAAACATAAAGAAAAAAAAAATTTCACTTCCAAATGTACACTTAAGCAAGATCTCCAGAAATAATTCTATTCCCTATGATAGGGCATCCTTTTACTTCCAGCAATGTTAGAAGAAACTGCTTACATTCAAAATGTGTTCCTAAGTCCTGCACAATGGAACAAAGGTCATGTGTGGTTGATAGGATGGAGGTAAAGAATGACAGAAAAGCCATTTTTAAGAGTTGACTTCTATGGAGTCTATTGATTATTTCTCTGGCCAGCTCAGGGCAAATATTACAAGAAAACAAATAAATTGCAGAAGACATAGCACCACTTTATGTAACCTTCCTTCTAGTTCATTTTTGTCCCCTCTTGATTTGGTATGAAGTTTGATTTTGTGTCCAAGGTTTTTATACTCCATTCTAAATTTGACCTGGTGTACAAGGTTTAAGAATTACCCAAAGAGCAGCCAGGCGCGGTGGCTCATGCCTGTAATCCCAGCACTTTGGGAGGCCGAGGCAGACGGATCACAAGGTCAGGTTATCGAGACCATCATGGCTAACATGCTGAAACCCCGTCTCTACTAAAAATACAAAAAATTAGCCGGGTATGGTGGCAGGTGCCTGTAGTCCCAGCTACTCGGGAGGCTGAGGCAGGAGAACAGCGTGAACCCGGGAGGCAGAGCTTGCAGTGAGCCGAGATTGCACCACTGCATTCCAGCCAGGGCGACAGAGCGAGACTCTGCCTCAAAAAAAAAAAAAAAAAAAAGAAGTACTCAAAGAGCGATGGTAGCTAACAAACTTCTAGAACTCCAAATTTTGAAAACAGCCATAGTAGACAGTGGCTCTGTGGAAGAGTGACATTTTCTGTTGGGTGCTTAAAAATTAATTCTAGAGTCCACTATTTTACTTTTACTTATCAGAAGACATATTCATTTCCTAGGGCTACCACAACAAAATGCCACAAACTGAATGCCCTGAAACAACAGGTATTTATTCTCTCAGCTCTGGAGGCCAGAAGTCCAAAATCAAGATGTCAGTAGCTTTGGTTCCTTCCTGAGGGCTCAAAGGGAGAATTTGTTTCACCTCTCTCCTAGCTTCTGGTGGTTCCAACAATACTTGGCATTATTGACTTTGGCAGCATACCTCCAATATCTGCTTCCATCTGCACATGGCACTATCCCTGTGTGTCCCTATGTCCAAAGCCCCCTCATCATGTAAGGTTACCAGTCATTGGATTATAGTCCGGTCTAATCCTGTATGACCTCATCTTACTTAATTACATCTGCAAAACCCTATTTCCAAATAAAGTCACAGTCATAGGTGAAAATAATTTTTCTGGGGTGACACTATTTAACTCACTATAGGAAAGATGCTTCCAGATAAATTTTGCACAACAATAACAGGATGCACCGTTCTTACAATATTGGCTTAGTTGTAATTAGATCAGTAAAGTCATTGTCAGTAGTAAACATTTAAAAGGCTGATGAGCAAATCCAAACTCTTTTATAGAGATATATTTGACATTCTAAATGAATAAACATGATTCTCTACAACCCTGCTATTCAAAGTGTAGTCTGTAGGGCAGGCTGTCAGAAACGGCACCCTGGAACCCTCCAGCATGAAGCTGAAGCTGCAGACCACAGTTAGAATTTCTTCTCACATTTTACCACAAGCAGCATGAAAAATCCAAGCAGTACCTTTAATAATTTGCTTGGAAATCTCCTCCTAAATAGCCAACTTCATCACTTATGAAATCTGCTTTCTATAGAGCTCTAGGACACAATCCAGTTACAGTTTCTGCCACTATATAACAATGATCCACTTTCCCCCACTTTCCAATTAACAAGCTCATTTCCTTCTGAGCCCTTACCAGCAGTCTTTAATATCTATATTAAACACTTGAACAGTCTGTTCAAGGCAACCCGGGTTTTTTGAATCGTGTACCTCAAAATTTTTCAGGCCTCTACCCACTGACCATTTCTAAAGCCGCTTCCACATTTTCAGATATTTGTTACCGCTGCACCCCACTTCCAGGTACCAAATTCCATGTTAGTTTTTTTTGTTTTGTTTTTTGATTTCTGTTGCCCAGGCTGTGGAGCGCAGTGGCACGATCACAGCTCACTGCTCCCACTACCTCCCAGGCTCAAGCAATTTTCCTGCCTCAGCCTCCTGAGTAGCTGGGACTACAGACTTGAGCCACCACACCCAGCCTGTATTGGTTTTCTATTGCTCCTGTAACAAACTACTATCGACCTATGGCTTAAAACAACGTAAATTTATTATCTTACAGTTCTGGAGGCCAGAAGTCCAAAATATGCATCTAAAGGAACAACAGTCAAGGTGATGGCAGAGCTGTACTCCCTGCTGTCCTTGGCTCACGGCCCATTCCTCCATCTTCAATGTCAAGGGTGCAGCATTTTCTCTTACTCCGCTTTGCTCTGTTTATGTCTCATAGTTGTCTTCTCTTTAAATATCCTTTTTCCTCCCTCTTATAAGGACACTTGTGATTGCATTTGGAGCCCACCCAGATAATCCAGGATAATCTCCCCAACTCAAAATCTTTAATCGTATCTGTAGTCTCATTTTATCACTGAAGGTAACATTCACTGGTTCTAAGAATTAGAACCTGGACATCATTGGGGTAACATTATTTAGCCTTCCACATTTGTCTAGAATGCTATTCTCTCCCCCCCCCCGCCCCCCCCACTCCTTTACCTCTGCCCTTATTCCTCCCAGTACTCGTTCCTTGTGGTCCTTCTTGGTCCTTCTGTCAGCTTTCACTTAAAATGTGATTTCCTGAGAGGCCTTTCCAAACTACCCTAGCAAAAAGTTGACCCCATCAGTGATTCTGTATCACAGGATAATGCTATTTTCTTTCCTGCAGGTATCAGAGCTGCTATTAATTGTATTCACTCATGTGTTTACTTGTTGATTACCAGCTTTCCCACTGGAATGTAAACTCCATTTGGGCAGGGCCACCTTCCCTTTATCATCTGTATACTCTAGCATCAAGCATGTGCCTGACACAGTAGGTATTCAACAAATACACACTGACTCAGTATGATAGAAATCTCATTTAAAATTGCATCCCATAATATTATATAGTTACATATATCATATTTTATAAAATTTCTCCCTTTATCAACTCTTAAAAACCTCAAGGAATAGTTTTTAATATCTCATCTCCAGTAATGCATAAAACAGCTTATACGTTTCAAATTAGAAGGTACGCACAACTACTACCTATGTGGTGAGTATTACATCATCACAGTTTTAATATTCGAGAAATTCAACTTTTCTGAATGAGATTTAAAACAACTCTTCAGCAGGCTAAGATGGGAGGTTCGCTTGATCCTAGGAGTTTGAGAGTCCAACGAGCTATGATCTTGCCACTGCACTCCAGTCTGGGCAACAAAATGAGACCCAGTCTCTTAAAACAAAATTTTCTTTTTTTTAATCTTCAATCACGTAGCGTTTGACAGATGAGATTCCATAGGTTTGGTTTAGACCACTGAGAAAATAAGACTCATTCAACCTCAGAACTTCACGTACATAAAAATATATATACATCAACAGCATTTATAAATAGAAAGAAATTTAACAGTGAACCTTATACCATCTCATTGTATAGCTAAAATAACTGACGACTAGAGAAGCTACTCTGGTCAGTCACAAATGTGGTACAGTCACAGAGCCAGAAGTGAGAACACCAGTCTCCAGATTCCCAGAGTCCCTTCTGTGTGAACATAAATATAGAATAAAATTAGGATAATGTAGATGTGTACTAACATAGTGGTTGACAGCATGAGCTATGCAGCTAAACAACTTTGGTTTGAATCTTGTTCTCTCAATAGCAAATTATATAATTTCCATGTAGCATATTTTTCTCGATTATATTAGCTACTTAATAGGGTTGTTGTGATGATTAAGTAAATTGTAACATGTACAATGTTCAAAATGGTACTGACATGTAGTAAACACTGCATGGACTTTATCAAGTATTTTATTAAGCAACATACTTTTTCCATTTTTATCGTGGCAATAGACATGTAACAAAAAGTTACCATCTTAATCATTAAGTGTACAGTTCGGTGATACTACGTACATTCATATTGTTGTGTAATCATCACCACTATACATTTCCAGAACTCTCTTAAGCAATATACTTTCACACACACAAAAATGCAATGGGAATTATCATTTATCCTCAAAACAGACTTGGGTACAGGATTAAAAACTCCACGGTGATTGGCATATGCAGCTCTTACATGATGCTGGAGGTGTGAGAATCTGTTACAAACAGGAGACAGTTTTAGAAGGATCCGATCATTGCTGGTGCCAGTTGCCAAAAAGGAGACAGAGCTTCAGAAATGAAACAACCTTCATCAGGGTGAGCTCCTACGAGGAGATGGGAGAAGACAGCCCACCTCTGGACTTCGAGGAGAGGAGGAATCTCTAAAGGAATTCAGGGGTGTGTGGGGAGGGAGGATGAGGCCCTGCAGGAGGGCTACTAACGGTCCTCTGTGCCTTCTGAAGGTAAAGGGAGAACTAGGACAAACCTCAGTGAGCAACCCCTAGTACACAGATAGATAGATGTGCCCTGCACAAAGGTGTCTAGCTTGGGGATACGAGTGGGGCTGAAATCATGCCCTAGCACCATGCACACCAACTGGGGGCTGCTTCAGAGGCATGGCAGCCAAGAGCAAACATATGCTCACTTGGGAAACCATTTTTGAAATGTGAAAAGCCACTTACGTGCAAGCAACCATCTCAACTAACTGAAGATGAATGTGCCATAGCTCTAAAGTTAGAATGCCTGAATTCATGATTCATGGTGCTCTCTGGGTTTTCCTCTCTTTATTACTCTGTAGCATTCAGTAAAGATGTATTTAAACATGACAGCCTTGTGTCAGTTATGACATATGTTATCTATTCTTGGGCCAAAACGTTGAAGAGGGAGCAGCATCCAGTCCCCCAAAAGATAAACATGGTGATAGCACTGCCATCAGCAGAAAACCTGCAAGAAGTCAAGTCCCTGGGACTCACTGGAGGCTGCCCAGTACAGCTGCACTCCCTACCTACGAGAGCTGAACTGGAAAATCTGGGCTTGATTTTCATTAGGAAAGCAGCATTTCCTTGTAAATGGTGAACAGGTGGACTGGGCGTAGTTCCAGAAGGAAAATGTTTATAGAAACTCAGAGAGTCTACTTCCATGAGAATCTCTCAGCAGAGAACATGGAAAATAATTCAAACATCATGAGTAGCCTAGGAGAAACTAGAAATTACTTCTACACAGCTCTGTTAACTCTAAACAAAATATGACTGTGTTTTGAAATGATTCCAAGAGTCTGACAAAAAGCTATATAAAGCTAAATCACATTCTAGCCTACAAAACCTCAACTTTAACTCTTTTAAAGGAAACATTTTTGTTGTACGTATTCAGAAATTCCTGATAGCTAAAATTACAATCTACATGGTACTAAAAGTATCACCAAAACCAAATCTCTGATAGAGTATAAAACCAAAATCTTGCACATCTTTGTATCACTAACCTTACACAATCAGTTATGATATAGAATAAAATTAGAATATAGATAATTTGGCTGGATACTAATACATAAAACAAGTCTTTTTTCTGCTATCCAGTATTTTTTAAAAGTTATCAATTTTAACATAAGTGGTTCCATGATTTTCTAACTCTACCTATTCAGTCCTGTTAAGAGCAATATTTTCCCATTGTTTATTTGATTAATATTACTAACGAGTGAAAATCTGTAACATTATTTACCACAGCTTCCCTCATGTGGAAAAAAAATTCCATGCAGAAAGAGAGCACATGCATTTCGATTCTACTAGAGAATTTTACAAAAGTATCACTACTAAATAACCTACACTTCTGACAGTCATTAAAGTGCTGAAATAAAGGGTGTAAAAATCATACAAGCAAACAAAAATTTGGTCTAAAGCAATTTTGTTATTGAGAGTTATTACAATCCCGTACTAATACCTAATGATATGTGCAATAAAATGTCTGATAAGAATTATAAAGGAAAATAAAGTAGGTAAAGGGATAAAGAGATACATACTGGGGCTATATTTTGGTGGGCAGGGAAGTGAGAGGTTGACTGAGAGCTGAAATAAGATGGAAAGAAATGGCAAGTCACCTTGTTTTAAAGAACATTCCAGGCAGAGAGACCAGCAGGTGCAATGGGTCTGAGGCTAAAGCATGAAGATTCTAGAGTTTTTTTTATTACAAACAAGGATGGAAGTTTTTAAACAATAGTAGAAAAAAACTTATTGTCCACTAACAGTAAAAAAATATACATTTTTATGTTCATTACTTAAGAAAATAAGTATCTTCATCAAAAAATAAAATGGGAATTTTCTTCTCCAATATATATACGAAATGGAAATTTTAAGTTACTCACATTTGTTTTTTAATAAAGCTTTCACCTGGATCAGGATCTATAATACATTCACAGCGTAACTTCCAATTGGTTAAAAATAAGTTTTTGATTCATTCTATAGATATTTCAACAGTCTTACAAGGTAAGTATTATCAATTCACAGAGGAGAAAAACTGAGGCTCAGAAAAAGCCCATAACTTGCCTAAGTCAACGTGAGTGGAAAGTGGTAGAATCCATACCTGAATCCAGGTCTCCTGACCCAAAATTCAGGTTCTGTTCCCTCTGACACACTTAATATTGAAACAGTACTGACAAAGTATTTGTGTTTGATGTTTCAAGTGTCTCTAGAAACAGCACATCTACTTTCTCCAGAATGTCACACTTTAAGCCTGGGGACAGGGTTTTCTGCATCCTGAAGAAGGCAGCAGGGCATATGCCATAGACAGGTGAAAGTCTCTCATCCATTTACTCAACAATTACTTTCTGATTCCACTATCTGCTATATACTACAGGTATTGTAGTGAGTAAAATAAAAATATAAGCATACATATATGTGTGTATCTATGTGTGTGTGCATATAGGCTTCAAACGTATATATTTATGTATATTGGTGTATTTATATACATAAGTACGATAGTGCAGCAGATAAACATATCTGCTACATTCGATTGTTGGAAATTCAAGATGTGGCAAAGGAAGCTACAGCTAATCTAATAGCATATCTCAAAATGCTTATGTAGAACACGAAGTCAATGAAGTCCTTCGATGTTCGAGGGTAGGACGCAAAACAAGAGTGGAAATGTCTGTCTTCAGAAAAGCTTGGGAAACACTGGATTAGACAACATTAAATTTATTTGCTCTAGCGTTTCTCAAAGCCTTCAATATGAGTATACACTGTGACTCTTCTAAAAGCATATAGTATGCAGTCTTTCCCAAATTTATTGAACCACAGAATCCTTTTTGGAAAAGCATCCCTGAAAAAAATTAGTACTCTTCAGAGTGTCCTTCAGCATATGTTATTAAAAATCAAAGTTTTATAAAAATGAAAAACAGAGGATATTTCAGTCACTACTATAGAACCTGCTAATGACTATAAAGCAGTAAAAAGTATATATAAAAAATACTAGAAGATCACGTTTAAGAAATATATAATAAAGTTTGGCATTTAAAAATAAAAACATTAATACAATATTAAAGTTCTCTTCCATGAATAGCTGTAAAAGAAGTTTCATTTCAAATAAATACAGTGATAACTGCTAATTCTACCTAATCACAGCCTATGCTAAGTCTGCATAAAATAAAAAAAATTTAACTTATAAGCTTCAAGTAAAACCTCAGCAGTTCTCTAAGGATAATACATGATCGAAATCATTTAAAATGTAAAAGGTTTTAATGTCTTATATTCTGAAATATAAGAATGTGTTGTGACCCGTAAGACTGACTCCAGCTGAAGAGTTTGAACACGTTTCTCTAAAGAGAAAATATTTTTAAAGGCACTGTTTACTGTTGTCCTTTGGATGAGACCCATTTGTGAAAGGACTACTCTAGTCAAATTATTCAAATAATACTGACATTTAATAGGCTCTACGCATCAAAGATGTTTGACAATCATTAACCTTTTAGGGCTACAGTAATTTGTGCAATTAACTTGGGGGAAATTATTTTTCTCAGTCATGTAATTAATTGTCCATGCCTCTTTAAAGAATTCTTGTACCTGAACTAAAAGTTACATGAATATACCAAGACCATCCAGTTTAAGATCAGGTCCTCAACACAGAGACCACACAATGAGCCAGATACTTTTTAAGTGTCTCAAATAAGCACAAAATCTGATTACATGGAGGCCAAAGAGAGATGGCTAAAACCGCTTCACATCTTTTTATTCTTTTATTAAAGACTTCCAAATTGGGAGTATGGGGATCACCCCTTTTTTTTTTTTTTAATAGAAACAGGGTCTTGCTCTGTCACCCAGGCTGGAGTGCAGTGGCACAATCATAACTCACTGCAATCTTGACCTCTGGGGCTCAAGGGATCCTTCCATCTCAGTCTCCCTAGTAGCCGGAACCACAGGCACATGCCACCACACCAGGCTAATTTTTTTTATATTTTGGTAGTGACAGGGTCTCACTCTTGTCCAGGCTGGTCTTGTGCTCCCGGCTCAATTGATTCCCCCACCTCAGCCTTTCAAATTGCCAGGATTATAGGCCTGAGCCACTGCACTCAGTTTTCATCCCATTTCTAAATTCATAATTTTAAATGGGATTTTTTTAGCTGAAATACAAGGATTTAAGACAACATCTTATTAGTAAAGTGGGAAAATGGGTGATTTACTAGTAATATAACTGGTTGATACCTATAGGTATTCATAAGTTCGGGATAAAGTGAGAAGATAGAACAGTAATCTTTCTTTTTACCCAAAATAAGCTTGAAAAGTAGAAGAGAATATATGTTGATCACAAGTCAACAAACACACAATAAAACAGAAATCTACTGAATTAAAAACCAATCCACAGGTATCTCTTGGGTGACTACCACTCAATGAATCAGATGTTGTGAAAAATGCCCCCCAAAAGTATTCATATTGTGAGACGCTAGATGTGTGATTATTTCTCTATATGTTTTGCCAATGTTTCCAATCGTTTCCTCAAAATACAATTTTGCCAACACAGGAAAAAGTAACATCACGAATCAAACATACTCATTTAAAGGATAATACGTTAAGTATACTATTCCAAAATCATCATTATTGAAAAATATGATTTTTTAAACCAGGACAATTAAGACTGCAAATACTTCAAAATGTTACCACAGATTATGGCAATCAAAACATTTAGGGCACTGCCTGGCGCAAAGTAAGCAGTCCATTGACCTTGGCAATGATTGTGGTGAGGAAGCGTATTAGGTAGAGCCATATAAAAAGGCCGATGTTTTATCGTATTTCTCTTACTAGTCAGTTTCATATGGCTCAATCCACAGAACAGTAGTTGCCACCACCACTCTGGAGTCACATATGTGGTTCAAATTCTATTGTCACCACTTACTAGCCACATGATCTAGAACATGTTAAGTTCTTTGAGCCTAGGTTTTGTCATCTTTAAAATGGGGATGAAGGGTGAGTGCTGTGGTTTATGCCTATAATCCCAGCATTTTGGGAGGCAGAGGCGGGAGGATCGCTTGAGCCCAGGAGTTGGAGAACAGCCTGGGACACAAAGGTAGACCCTGTCTCTACAAAAAAATATTTTTAAGTTTGAAAAAAATAAAAATCAGATGAGGATAACTAGTAATACTTATTGCATAAGATTTTCTTGTGCAGACTGCAAAGGGAAGGTGCTTAGCTTTTTGACTGAGACAGAGTAGGGCATCAATAAGTATTAGTTATAAATTACTTTAAGACAAATAGTTAAGTTTTAACTGCTTCTGTGCATATTTATGCTTCTATTATCTGTAGTACTAGTAGGTATCATTCAAAAATGTCAACTAAAATTTTCAAAAATAATTTCTATGTAAGATAATGGCACTGTACAGACAGACACTGACCTTAATTAAATTCAGGTTCTCTAACCATGACTGGATTCTCATTGCAGCCCAATTACCTGCATTTCATGCTCTTTAGAATTTCTGCCACATTTATGATGTTTTCCACCATCTTCCTACTTCAGGCCTGCTGTCTCTCTCCTAACACAGTGGAGGATGTTTTTTCTCATTTCCCAGAGAAGACAGGAGTGAGCAGGTTACCTCTGTTATCACTGCCACCAGACTACGTAAGTCCCTCATGTCTGCATACCTTTCCTGCCTTCTTTTAGGGAAGCTGAGGTACTTTTCTCCTTCCTTCAAAGCATATCCTCTGGGCTCTGGATCTCAACCCCTTCCACCTCCCTTGGAAAAGACAATCCTTCTATGATCCTTCTCAAACGTCTTTAATGACCCTTCCTCTCCTTAAAACTAAGCATGCTACAGTATCGCCAGCCTTTACAACAACCAACACAAAAAGGCTTTTCTTGAGCCCCTGTCTCCCTCAGGTCACTCGCCCTTCCCCGCCCCCTCTCTGTCCTGCTTAGTTGGCATCAGTTTTTGAGAGGGGCTGTCGCTGTCACTGCTTCGCCCCCCTTCACTCTGCAGCCCACAGTCACCAGTGCAGGTGCTGTTTCTCTAAGGCACTCTCTTTTGCTAAGCCTCAAGTTCGTGTCTCAGTTCCTAGTGGACTTCACTCACCAGCATATGGGCAATGTAAACTCTGCCCTTCCCCCTCTCCCAACCTGTGTACCACTGGTCCACACCCTCCAGGTGACCACCTCCTCCCACTCGCCCCTCGTTCTTGGTTCCATTTGAGAATACCTATTCCTCTGCCAGTCTCTTCAACACTAAAGTTCCTTTCAGTTCCTTCACAGATTCTCTTCTTACTCTGTATACTCCCCCCGGGAGTAATGTTAATCACACTCCTGACTTCAATTACCATCTCTAAGCACATAACTCCTGCAGCTGACACAGCAAGTTGCCTACCAATATCCATTCTCTCCTTATTTATTAACAGAGCTCTGGTTTTGTTTTGAAAGGCAATGTGCTCCAGTTTGAAAACAAAAAAACGCAACCACAAAAGCTTGATTTCTCAGGTTTCCTTGCAGCTAAAGATGGCTCTGTCACAGTTCTGGCCAGTGAAATACAAACAGAAGTCTAATGAGTGTAGTTTCTTTGAAAGCTACTATTTTTCTGATAAAAATTAAAAAGGACAAGTCAACTAGCAGGCCCTTCCCTTTCACCTGACTGAATCACAGATGGAGTTTCTACAGGGTCAGCAGCCACTCTGTTATGATGAAGTCAAAAGCCATGCTCTACAGTACATCAAGAAGACAGAGCCAGCCTCCTTAATGACATAGCCCTCCTACATGACCTGAACTTGAAAATGTTAAAAGTTCAAAGCTTGTACCTTTAAGTTACTTGATTAAGCAGCTGTTCATCTGAATTTGTTACTTGCAGCTGAATACAATCTCAAGTGATACAACACCAAAGTTGGCCAAACGGAACTGCCAATTCCTCACATACTGTCAGCCTGAATATCGAAGTGCTATTCTGCAAACACTTCAATCTCAACGTAGCTCAAAATGATAGCTTTTCTGTAACTCTTAAAACATTGTATAGGAGACAATGATTTTAAGTCCCTGATCACTGTGAACCATTTAACAACGTTAAAACAATTACATCATGAGATACTAGCAAGAATTCCTAAGGATAATGTTCTCCTTTGTATAAGTCAGCTTTGTCACCAATCATAGGCTATTTCCAATAAGTACACAGTAACATCTTTATAATGTTGCGGACCTAGTGACAAACTGCACTTACATAAGCCAAACCACAAGATAAACATCATTTTAGGAACTTTTTTTCTGATTATAAAAACAATCCACTGTAATAGAAAAGCTGAAATTCAAATTAGGAGTTTTAAAAGGGTAATAAAAATCATTTGTCACCCCACCTTCAAAGGCAATATTTTTGGTATTGGTATATTGCTTCCCAATATTAAACACAGGTTCAATATCCCTTATCTGAAAGATTCAGGACCAGAGAGCCTTTGGATTTTGGATCAGGTTTCGGATCTTTTTCAGATCTGGGAATATTTGCCTCATATCAACTAGCTGAGCATCCCAAATAGAAAAATACGAAATCTGAAATGCTCCAATGAGCACTCGGTTTGAGCATCATGTAGGTGCTCAAAAAGTTTTGGATTTTGCAACACTGCTAAGTGTGGATTTGGGATGTTCAACCTATATGTATGTATGTGTGTATATATTTCACATATGGTATGTAAATTCTTCATGCTTTTCCATTTATTGTTTGCATTGTAAAATGCTCCCAAGTCATTATTCTCTGAGGTTACTTGGATCAAAACCAAGTTCACTGAACTTTTTCTTCCTCCCAAATCCCATAAATAGAAGAAAAATACAGAATGAAAATGAACCCACGGCAATAGTAAATGTCCTTGAGGAGTGACACCAGCAGACCCCATTCCCCTCCATCTATGAATAAAGGTCTTCCCACATTCTGTTTCTGAAGCTTGGAACACTCTTATCCTCACATTCCCTGTCACTGAGTCACTCCTTCTCTTCCTTGGAATCTCAGGTCAACTGTCACACTTGCTCCAGGTAGACTTCCATGACAACCCCTCTCCCAGTAAGTTAGCCTTTTTATATGCCCCCTCAGGGCAGGGCAACTTCTCCTCACAGAACAAGTACTACGTGTATGCAAATTAACTGTTTAATACCTGTCTCCCCCACAAGACCATACGTAAGCTCCATTGTGATAGGCCTTCTCTTCACCATTATTTCCTAATGCCCAGTACACTGCCCCCCGGCAATAAAGAGTTATGGAACAGATCAGTAAATTTCTAGAAAAGTGACAGGACCAGTGATGGCAAATCTAAAGAAATAGAAGGAACCCATGTCAGTTGAAGTTTCCTCAGCAGAAGCTTGGCATAATCCCATTATCAGTGCAGCGCAGGCCAGGAGGAACAGGCCACAGACAATTGGCCAAGTAATTAACTAGAAGCTGGAAGAGCTGAGCAAGTCCCCCTATTTGAACTGTCTGACTCAGGTGTCTGCTCCAGGGAAGGGGTGGGAGATTGGTGGGCCTGAGTGCAGCTCTCTGATGAGGGGTCCTAACAGAGAATACAGCAGAGCCCACAAAAGGACAAACTTCGTGGAACAGAAGCCCCCCCCCCCCTGCCCCCACAGCGAGCAGGGCAGCTGAGTGAATCCCCTGCCCTGCAATATGCTCCCTGCCCTTCCCCTGCAAAGTCGCCTGAAGTTGAGCTCCTGCACGAGAACCTTCAACACCAGATAAGGAGGGATTCTTACTGGTGAGTAAGGAAGTGAGCTGAGGAAATACACCGAGTTGCAGATCCTTACCTACAAATGGGAACAGAAATACAAGAAATACCGAGCCTTTGAGGTAAACAAACAGCACGAAAGAGGGCCTCCCACTGCACAAACAGAAGAGACAGCAGAACGGTTAAGAGGGCAGGCTTTGAAGTCGGAGCCTGGATCCAAATCCCTGCCTGACTTCAAGGTTTCCTCACGTGTATGTGTACACTCCTGACCCCCGGGTACGTGGTTGATACAGTAAGCGGAAGAAAACGTCAAAGTGAATATGCTCGAAGAAACTCAAGTGATAACACACCCACAGAAAAAAAAACAGGTCATCTGAGCACAAATGTCTACCTCCCCTCCCACCTAAGGTCTTATGAAGTAACAAATACTTTTGTTTCCAAGTAGAACTAAAGAATCCTGGAAGACAAAAAAAGTGCCATCAGCAGACCATATATTTTATGGAATTCCTAGAAAATACAAAATATGTGAGACCAAAACTATGAGAGACTCTTGGAAGACAGAACAATGTTAATTGTAGCCCCCAAAAGAAGACTGAGAGCAGTTCTCAAGGGATCCAAGAGAAGCTCAGAGCCAACAAATATAGGCAAGAGTGGCTCAACAAGAAGTTGATTGAAAAATAGAGTTTGGGGCTGGGCACAGTGGTTCATGCCTGTAATTCCAGCACTTTGGGAGGCCGAGGGATGCAGATCACTTGAGGCCAGGAGTTCAAGATCAGCCTGGCCAACATGGTGAAACCCCCATCTTTACTAAAATACAAAAATTAGCGAGGCAACATGGCATGGACCTGTAATCCCAGCTACTCGGCAGGCTGAGGCAGAAGAATTGCTTGAGCCCAGGAGCCGGAGGTTGCAGTGAGCAGAGATTGTGCCACTGCACTCCAGCCTGGGCAACAGAAGCTCTGTCTCCATAAATAAATACATAAATATATAGTCTGGAACAGCGGGACTAGGAAGCACCCCCACACACAGCCCCCTGCCCTCAGTGTGGCAGTGAAAAAGGAACCCAATGTGGATGACTTCTCTGTGGAGAGCTTCAGGTGTGTATATTAGGGCTTGAGAGAGAACAAAGGAACTCAGAACTGTTATAACAGAGACAGAGATGGGGAGCAGGGGTATGAAAAGCAGCAGCTCTGCCTGACAGGGGACACTGCTGCACCTCCTGACCAAGTCCTGCTTATGATAGCAGTGTGGGGGGAACCAAGCTTTCCCCACCCAAACAGCACCCCACGGGTGGCAGCTGGAATGTCCACACAACTACAGAGAAAACCTGTGACAGCTGCAGTATTAATTAACTTAGTTCTTAGGGCAGTTAGCCGAGGACCATCAGGCCTTGAAGATCTTAAAGGATGGGAGGGAAGGAGCAAGATGAAGACACACAGCCACGAACCTCAGGAGAAACAGCCACAATCATGGTATCTGAGAAAAGTTTTTAAAACACTAATCTGTATCCTCAGAGAGATTCAACAGCTGTATACCTATTACAGAACAGAATCCTAAAAAAAAAAAAAAAATTATCAGAAATTATTTTTGCAAATTAAAAGTAATTGCCAAAATAAAATTTTCAAAGCAGAGTTGAATGTTAGAATCAAAGTCAGAATAGAGAGTTGGCAACAAGAAAGTTACAATTAAAGAAACTACTAATATTAAGAAGAAACCAAGATTTAAAAAGTAAGAGTACAACATTGAGAAGTGGAGATAGATCCAGGAAAGTCCAAAAGGAATTGGTGAATAAGGAAAGAGACAATGGGAGGGGAAACAGAGGAAAAAAAGAAAAGAAAAAGGAAGAAAATTAGAAATTTTTGAAATTCGGGATTTCGTAACAGTATACACATCTGTGTGTGCCCAATTATTACCTTAGCATAAATTTATACAATAGCTGAATCAATGGGCACTCATTTGGTATTTGCATTTTGAGACATGTTGTTAGACTGCCCTCCAGAAAAGTCAGACAAATCTGTGTCCCCCCACCCACACTGTATAACCTTCCTGCCAATCAAGGAATCTCCTTAACTTTGTCGATCTTTTTCACCTCTGTGAATCTGGTAAGTACAATGTGATCTCTCATTGTTCTAAATTATATTTCTTGGGTAATTACTGCTCATACATTTATTAGTATTTCCACTTTGTGAATTGCTGTTCATGTCCTCAGCCATCCCATCTATGAAGAGTCTTCTTACTGATTTTTAAGAGTTCTCTGTATTTAAGAGACACTGCCTTTTGTAATACAGGTTGCTCATGTCTTCCTAATTTGTGGTTTATCTTTCACCGTGTTTATAAGATTTGTCATTTAAATGTTCTAAATTTTAATTTATGGCTTGGAGATTGCATATTCATAATTACAACGTCCTTCTCCACCCCAAAAGTTTAAAAATTTTCAGCCTTATTTTATAATAAATTAACGGTTCTATTTTCACACTTAAATATTTGATCCATCTGAGATTTTCTTTTATTTTCCCCAAGGCAGGGTTTCACTGTTGCCCAGGCTGGAGTGCAGAGGCATGATCATGGCTCACTGCAGCCTCAAACTCCTGGACCCAAGCAATCCTCCTCCCTCAGCCTCCCAAAGCACTAGGACTGCAGGCATAAGCAACCACGGCCAGCACATCAGGAATTTTCTTGACGTAGAATTCTGTAAGAATCCAACTTATTTTTTTCCCAATTCTAGCTGGCTATCCCAACACCACTGATCGAACAATCCATCTGATGAGTTACTTATTGCTGTATATGAATTACCCCAAAACTTCATGGCTTACAACAGCAATCAGCTTTTTCTCACGCCATTTCTGTGAGTCAGAAATTCAGGAGCAGCTTAGTTCTGTGGCTCTGGTTTAACTGTATCCACATGAGGTTGCAGGCAAGATGCCTCCCAGAGCTGCCATCATCTGAAGGCTTCCCTGGGGCTGGAGGATCCACTTCCCAGATGGCTCACCCACACGGCAGGCAAGCTGATGGTGATCAAGGCCTCAGTTCCTCTCCACAGAGTTGCTTGAGTGTCCTCAGGAAAGGTAGTCAGCTCCCCCCAGAGCAAATGATGCAAGGGAGCACAAGACAGAGGTTGCAATGTCTTATATGACTTACCCTTGAAAGTCACACTCTATCATCTTCATTCTATCCTACTGGTTACACAGGTCAGCCCTATACATGTGAGAAGTCTCTATATGGATGAGAATGCTAGAAGGCAATGATCACTGGGAGCCATCTTGCAGACTGATGACCATCTATTTTACACTACTTTAAAATGAAATACATCGAACATACACCAAACCCCCATATATACTTGGGCTTACTTCTAGACTTTATTTCATTTTCTGTCTATTCCTGGGTCAGTATTATACTGATTTAACAATTACAGCATTAGCATAAGTTTACAACATATAAAGGTAAGTCTCCATTAGTGTTTTCTAAAATTTTCTCACAATGCGTAATTTTTTTTTTTTTTGCAAATTAACTTCAAGTTAGCTCTATTACATGTGAGAGCCCACACTGGCCTCTGTGATAAACTGTGGTAGACACTACCTGAAAATGCCTATGCAGCATCATTAAACATGTTAAACGTTATTTAACTAATACTTAAAATCACTGCACATTAATTCACTAAAAAATATTTAATGAATGTCAAACTATGTGGCAGATACAATTACAGGTGTTAGATATACAATAGTGGACTAAAGAGACAGTCTCTGTCCTTCAATGGGAGTGACAGACTATAAAGAAACTGCATAAAATACATGATTATACTTAATTGCTGTGGGGAAAAAAAGCATACAATCTGAAATAATGGGCATAACAAGGGGACCTAATCACTCTGAAAATTTTTTAAAACTCTTTGAAGAAATATTACTGAATCTGAGACCTGAAAGGTGAATTAGAGTTGACCAGGGTGTGGGTGTGTATAGTGGGGGCTGGAGGAGCAGAGGATGGTTAGAAATTGGTCTAGGCAGAGGGAACAGAATATGTATAGGTTCTGGGGTGGGGAAAAACATACCTTATTCAAGGCACTGGAAAAAAAGCCAGTAAAGCTATAGTGCAGGGAAAGATGGACGACCTGTATAGTGGCCAAAGAAGTATGCAGGAGAGAGACCTACTGGTGGCAGCCACTGAAGGGCTTTCAGAGTTACACGGCACTGCTGCCAGGTCTGTGATTGGCTACGACACTACAGTAAGGCAGCCCAACCTCCAAAGACTTGGTAAGTACATGATTTATGTGAAGAGAGTCAACTGTAGGAAAAAATATTTTGTGTAACCACAGCATCTGATGACAGTGAGTCCTCCTGTGCACAGCTTGGGGGAAGAAGTCACACATCTTCCAAAACAGGACCATATCCCAAGTAGAAATCTGAAGATTAGTTAAGTGGGGTGGTATTGTTCATAAGGAGTGAGCCACCTGAGGCAATAGTGGGTTCCTGATTCCAGACTCAAACAATCTCCAATTCCCCAGTCCTCCACCTATGAAAAACACACTGCAGCGAATCCAAGACTTCCATTGCTCCAATTACCATGGATATCAGAGCGTCGAGTTAAAAAAAAAAAAAATCCACAATTTGGATTGAGATGACATTTACAGAGCAAAGAAAAAAATGGCATTTTTACAGAGCTAGCTACTCTAATGTTAAAACAAAGTATGACTTCATGTTTCCAAACGTTTTAAAAGATCCTCTTTAAAGTTTCATGGTTTTCTTCACATCAGTCATGTACTTACCAAGTTTATTTCCAGTTTTGGGGCTTGTGATTGTGAGTGGGGTCTTCCTTGTCATTGATTCTTTTTTTTTTTTTTCTGAGACAGAGTCTCGCTCTGTTGCCCAGGCTGGAGTGCAGTGGCCGGATCTCAGCTCACTGCAAGCTCTGCCTCCCGGGTTCACGCCATTCTCCTGCCTCAGCCTCCCGAGTAGCTGGGACTACAGGCGCCCGCCACCTCACCCGGCTAGTTTTTTGTATTTTTTAGTAGAGACGGGGTTTCACCATGTTAGCCAGGATGGTCTCGATCTCCTGACCTTGTGATCCGCCCGCCTCGGCCTCCCAAAGTGCTGGGATTACAGGCTTGAGCCACCGCGCCTGGCCTGTCATTGATTCTAAATGGTTAATATATACAAAAGCTATTGAAGTTTGTACACTGCATTTGTGAACAAGCACTTTTATTAAACTGCTTCTAACCACTTGCCTATTGACCTTTGTTGTTCTAATCATATAATATCTTCAAAGAACAATTTTGCCTTCTTTTGTCATTTAGTATTTACTTTTTAGTACCAAGTAACGTATTGCACATCCAAAAAAAAAAAGAACAGAACATTGTTAATGGTGTTGCTAACAACCTTATTTGGGACGTTTACATGTTTCTAGGGTTTCACTGTAATAAATGATGTTGACTATTAATTTGCAACATACCTTTGACTAGGTTAAGATGGAAAACACCTTTCAATCCTTTTACTAAGGGATTTTCTCTTTAGAAGGGATAGATGTTTTGTCAAGTACCTCCCTAACATCCATTGAGATCGTATGGTTTTCTGTCATTGACTTGTTCATAATTTGAATTACAGAGAACCCGACTTGCAATTTTTCAACTTTGCAGTGCGACCCACACAACCATTCTGTTTTTCACTTTCACTATCGTGTTCAATAAATTACATGAGACTTACAACACTTGATTTTAAGACAGGATTCGTGTTAGGTGATTCTGCCCTTCTAGATGAATGTAAGTGCTCTGAGCACATTTAAGGTAGGCTAGACTATAATGTTCGGTAGGTTAGGTGTATTAAATGCATTTTCAACTTACAATATTTTCAGCTTATGAGTTTATAAGGACATAGCGCCACCGTAAGACACAGTACATCTGTATAGGAAATTTCTTAATACCAAGCAATCATTCTTAATATTGAGCAATAGAAGAAACTTGATGTTATTTTTCAAATTAACCACTGGATTTTAGTTTATAAAATTAGTTTCAGCATCAAAAGCCTGCATTTTTCTTTTTCCTATGTCTTGTATAAAGTATTTTAAAATTGGGAATATAAGAAAAAGACTAAAGCGAGTTTCTACCATGTGAGAATTTAGGTAACTCTGGCTTTTGAAATAAAACCCATCACCTTTACACATTTGCAATTCAGCCAGTAAAGCCTGCCATGCACGCTCTCCTACACTGTGTGCTCTCTTCCTAGGCTAGCATTAACCTTTTCCTTCAGCATGGATCAGCTGATGTAGTCAGCTGCAAGTAACAAACTTCAACTCTCACAATAGAGAGTTATTGTTATTTATAACAATAAACCCACAGGTACAGCAAGTTATAGGATTCATTTTGGGGGCCCAGTAACGTTCTCAAAGCTCAGGGTCTTGCCCTCTTTCTGCTCCGCCCTCCTCAGGTATTCGATTTGTCCTCACGTGGGCTCCCTCCTAGTTACACAAGGGTAAGAGGCAATAGGGTGTGTTTTGAAGCACAAAAGTTTTCCATTTTAAGTTCAACTTATCGTTTTCCTTTTATTGTTTGTGCTTTTCATATCATATTTGCCTAGCCCTGGATTTTTAATTCTCTAACTGTAACGTGGGCTACGTTTTCTGTGGAATGACCCAACTTCCTGATCAATTGTGTTGGGCCAGCTTGGGAGCCTTTTCTGCGACCCACAAGTCACAGGACGCACACAAATACATCCCAGCCTCCCAAAACATCAGGAGGCTGTAGACTTCACGCTGCTCCAGCCTCTCCCTTCCAAGTCAGAGACATAACCTAAAGTTGAAGAGTGGTCTCCTTCGTGGATGAAACTCCTGTTTATGTTGCTTTTTAAGGGGTGAATGGAACATAAATGCTGTTGTTTTACATCTGAATAGTCTTTAAACTGTATGTGAACTACGCAGCTGATGACAGTTACTGAACCACAGCCTTACAGATTCCTGACATTTAATAGACAAGATACCTGAGACAAACCTAACCTGTGTTCCTTCACAGCCTGCTCTATCTCATGGGATTATTTCTCCTGAAAATTCAAACCCTTTGCCAGGACAGGTCTAAGTAGAAACCTCTGTTCGTCAATTTTGGCCGGTTGTCAGGGTTTCTTATGCTATTTACTCACACTCTCCTGCGGCGCAGTCAGTTTAATTCTGGTTTCCCAGATGACTTCGGTTTCCTGCTCAGGAACTCCTCTTGGGTGAAGGATCCATTACCTGTCTTCCAAGTCTACCTTTCGTATTTATCTATTTTTATCTTTTTCTCCTCTGCATCCTAAGAGTGTCCAAGTTTGTCCTCCGTACTCCTCTTCTATTTTTGGAGATCAGGTCTTCTGATGATCTGAGTAGGGATTTTAAGTCTCATTGTAGTTTTGGTTTCCTCGCATTCTTTTCTTTCGATCAGCTTTTTTGCTTGTATGTTTCTGTTTTCATCTGTCTTTTCCCCTTAGGGCCCCCCGTTTCTTCTTTTCCCAAAGTCATGTTTATTTTTTAAGATACCAGATTTATCCTAAATTTGTTACCTGTGTTTCACACGTAACCATTTTCAGAGAGACACACTGTCCTCAAAGTCATTCTGTCCTTCCCCTGCATTCTGGAAATTTTTTCCTAAGCCACATGCTCGGCGTTTTGACGAGGAGAGTCCCATCTACATCTAATGTTCCTGCACAGACGGGTAACACATCCCTAGTTTTCTCAAGATCCACTAAATACTAGCACATTTCTCCCTTTCAGATTTGAACTTGTAAATGAGATCTGTTCTCCTCTAAGCCTGGCTAGTATTGCGTGACATATATTCCTTTCGATGCATGTGGAGGCAGGATAACTCTTCCTGCTCTGAGACTCGGGCACTCTTGTCAACTTTCACATGCACCATATGTTGTACACGAAACACGAGGGTGCACAGCTCCTCCTCCCTGTTTCAAAAGCTCTTAAGTGATCTGCAGTCAGGGGTGGGTGTACAGCACCCTTAGCACCTCCCTCTGCCTCCTGCTGCGGGGCTGCACGTTGGGAGTTTGGGTTTTGAAGTGAAAGTGGAGAGAAAGGAGCTAGTGGAGACAGAGGAGGAGCAGGTGAGGGACCCAGGTACGAGTCGCTCCACAGACTGGGAATGACAAATTTGTACCACTCAGCATGACCCAAGGCCTCCCAAAGCCATGCACACTGTGTAAATGAATTTTAAAACATGTCCTACCTAGCATTTGTCTTGTTCTAGTTCAGAATAGAACATGTGCTATATAGTCCAAGACCATTCGCAATCTGTTTCACCAGCCATATTGAAGAACATTCTGCCCAGATCTTGGCATATGGCAATTTGCTTTACAGCACAACTGCTGGACGTTTTAACGAGAATTCAGAAGCGGTGTATCAGGCCCAAGTAGTCCACCACCATGTTACTCCAGAAATGTCAAACGTAACAGTCTGTTTCCTTTTTAAGTGATTACATCATCTTCCACCATTTTAATTGGACTCAGATTACAGGCTGCTCCTGTGCATTTAATGCTTCTTTTTATAAAAGAAGAAATTACTTTTCCACACCACTGTGAAGTCAAGATACAGACTTATAAAGAACAACTGACTGCAACTGTTTTCTCTGTCCCTCAGGGGTTAACATTTGTGTAACTGTTTCTCTTGGTTGGCACACCCTGTGCTGAAGAGAAAGAGCCATCTGCTTCACCGTCTGAAAAACACCACTTGTCTGACAGTCCCCTGCCGGTAAGGAGACTGTACTGAAAAACTACGTATTCATGAAACCTATTTAGTGCTGAGGGATGAACAACCACTCTATCAAAACCATACTCTCCCAAGTCAAATATACATCTTTCCATTCACAATCATGTCTAAATGCAAACTTTAACTTAGGCTGATGTTCATACTATTTATTATGGCTCTGAATCCAAGTGAGCCAAATAACAGTAATGATACATTTTAAAACCAATATTGATTTTAGAAGTCCTTTTCCCCTGATAGTTAGAAACGAACTGCCACGGATACTCACAGGCTGCCTGTGCCTAGGGCGCTGTGCTCCCAATCCGCGCCATACGCCAACAGTGGCTAGGTGCCGCCCTGAAATACCCACTTTCTTAAGAAAGTGAAATACTGCATGCCATAAATGCACATATTTACTCTTAGTAAGTGAAAAATCTACCACACACTTCATGGGTTAGTTTTTCATTATGAAAGAAAAGCAACAACTTCAAACCTTCAAATTAATTTACGTAACTTATTCCAAATGGTTACATTTTGTTAATTTATAATAATTCTTTAAAGTCAACTCTTCAGTAACATAAATGAAAACCTGAGGAAACATTTTGTACTATCCTCTTATACACAACATCCTATTATTCAATAGGAAATGTAAAAGAAAGAATAAATGTTGATTTCAGGAAGCTACTCTATAATTGGGTACTTCTTAATACTTTTTCCCTGGATCAGAACACTCTGTAAGAGTTGGCAGGCTTGCCCTATAACAGGCCAGATACTAAGTATTTTGTTTTGCAATCTGTATAATCTCTGTCACATCTACACAGGTGTCATTGCAGAGCAAAAGTGACCATAGATAGTACCTATGCAAGCATGACTGTTTCAATAAGAATTTACATTATTGGTGGGTGCAGTGGTGCATGCCTGTAATTCCAGCACTGTGGGAGGCCGAGGAGGATAGACTGCTTAAGGAGTTTGAGACCAGCCTGGCCAACATGGTGAAACTCCATCTCTACTAAAAATATAAAAAATCAGCCAGGCATGGTAGCGCACACCTGTAATCCCTGCTACTAAGGAAATTGAGGCATGAGAATTGCTTGAGCCTGGAAGGCAGAGGTTACAGTGAGCCAAGATCACACCACTGAACAACAGCCTGGGCAACAGAGCAAGACTCTGTCTCAAAAAAAAAAAAGAAGGAAAGAAAAAAAGAAAAACAAAGAATTTACATGATTACTGACACTACTAACTGGGGCAGGAGGAAGCCGCACATGCAAAGACAGATCCAAATCTGGGACTACACAGTTTCACAGAATTATACAGCATTCCTTGCTCTTTTACTTATATAATATAGAGGAAGCAATGTTTATATCATTTAATACCAACCAAATGTTCTGTGTAATAGCTAACTCTTCCTCAGTTTCTTACATGTGTCACACACGGTTCTAAGTGCTTTGCGTTATCTCATTCAGCTCTCCTACTGGCCCAGCAGGTTTGGAATAGAGTGGGAAGACAGAGGTGGCACCAGACAGTATCCTGATGCTTCTCACTTCTAGAAGTGAAAATGACAAACGGGCACTTAAAGGTCCACAGGGCACTCACCCGACAGGCTCTCAAAGTCCCACAGTGTTTCCAGTGGGTCTCCTCTGTTACTGTCCTCACAGGTTGCCCCTTTAATTCCACCATCCCATGATCCAAACACTTCCATGCTGATTTTAATTATAAAATTATCATTTTCACTCAATCCCCCTACTCCATACTGATTGCTCTGCTTCAAAACCATGAAAATTAGATGGAAATATCAGAAGTAGAGATAGGGGATTTGAAATCCCTTGGAGAAAAATGTTTCCCACAAAAGTATGATGGACAAAATATGATTTTTAAGTGTTCATGTTAACAGCAGCCTAATGGGAGAACAAGTATCTTTGATGTCAACAGCAGGAACTCAGCAGATCCTGTTTGTGGGGAAAGAAGAAGATTGAGAACACTTTCTTCTCTTTGTAACACCTAGAAATTATCGTGACATATAACTGGCTCAACAATATTTAACTCAACTTTACATATGTTATTGGTTTCAGATTTCTTTATTCACAGATGCCATTATTACTAGGACTAATTTTAATTGGAAGACAATAACATACTTACAAAAATGTGACAGAACTCCTTATTGCAGGTTGTTTTCTCTTCGAATTACAACTTCTGCAATAAGAGATGTGATGATGTGCTGGCACCACTTGTTGGGTCTTTCTGCAGTGTTCATCCTTACAGGGTAGAATCAAGCTGCATCAACACGCAATAAGTGGAAATTTAAGAATGTTCTGGTTATTCTAAGTTTCTAAAGAAATCATTTTCCTATACATTCATTTTGAACTGCAATTTTGGTATAATAGCTTATATGAAAATATCAATAAGACCTAATCATCATCTAAACAATACACTGAATTCCCTGGAGATACATGGCTCTATGAGCCAATTTTACAGTTAAGGCAACTGGAATCTGAGTAACTCAAACCAAGAGCAAGGAAGCAGACAGTTAAACAGGTCGAAGAGTTAAGTTATAAATGGTCTAGACTCCAACTTAGCGGACTATAGCCCCCAGAGCACATCTGTCCACAGACTATGGAAATTCATCACAAATACAGAAAAATTAAAAGAGCATAAATGCAATTCTACAGAAATAATTAACATCACTAGGCACTTATTTTACAAATGGCAAGTATGGGATAGATGAAATGCCGGGAATGGCAGTCTGTGGTTTTCTAGTATTGAGTGAGAAAAGAAACCAAAATAGGACCTGGAATGATGCCCTGTTTGTGACAGTTGGCTTGAAATATAGTCAAAAAAAGTGAGCAGCTAGAGAATCCAAACATAAAAAGTAATTCCTAACTTTTCTATTTTATTTTCTATTCTATTCCTTTCTTTCCTATACAAAAGTAATTCCCAACTTTTCTATTCTATCCATTGTGAAACATGTACCTAAAGATCCAGATCACATGAAATTACAACAAATATAAATTACAAATATAAAAAAGATACATTCTTTAAAACTCGTTCCTGGCAAAAATAAAATAAAAAATAAAAATAAAAATCATAGGCAAAGTCAAAAGACCAATGACAAACTCGGAAGTAACATTCACAATTTATCTTCCAAATAAATAATCTTCCTTCCTCTTTAGAAATAAAAACAATAGGCCGGGCGCAGTGGCTCATGCCTCTAATCCCAGCACTTTGGGAGGCCGAGGCAGGCAGATCACGAAGTCAGGAGCAAGACCATCCTGGTTAACATGGTGGAACCCTGTCTCTACTAAAAATACAAAAATTAGCTGGGCGTGGTGGCGCATGCCTGTAATCCCAGTTACTCGGGAGGCTGAGGTAGGAGAATTGCTTGAACCTGGGACGCAGAGGTTGCAGTGAGCTGAGATCACGCCACAGACCTCTAGCCTGGTGACAGAGCAAGACTCCATTTCAAAAAAAAAAAAAGAAAGAAAGAAAAACAATTAATTATCAAAAATCCAATATACAAATAAGCAAAAGACATGAACCAACAGTTGACAAAAAGACAAAAGTCTTTAAATGTTTTTAAAGATGTCCAACTATCCTCATAAATGTAAATAAAAACTACACTGAAATAGCACTTCTCACGTATCTGAGAAAAATCTGCTCTCGTGACAAGCCTCAGAAGAAACTGAAAGTCGCAAACACTGTTGATGAAAGTACAAAATAAAATCCCCATAAAGGGGAATTTTGCAGGATCTAATAAAAGTACACATGGCAAAATTACCCAGTACTTAATGCAGCTATAAAAAGGAGTGAGGAAGATCTCTATGTGCTATCATGGAGTAATCTCCAAAATATATTGTGAAATAAAAAAAAAAGGAAGGAGGAGAACAGAGAACATAGACTACTACGTTGTGTATGAGAAGGAAGAAAAAGCAAGTACTTTCTTTTACAACAAAAAAGTAATAAAAATGTTTACCTATAGGGGGATACTGGGAAGACTTGAAAACAGATTGACTTCGAACCTATTTATATAGAGAGAAAGAATTAAACCAGAAATTGAAAACTCAGAATTAGAGAAACAGAAATAAACCACTATTAACATTAAATCAGTAAAATATCTACACAGAAAAAAAGATATGAAGAGAATTTTTTTTTTTTTTTTGAGACAGAATTTCATTCTTGTAGTCCAGGCTGGAGTGCAGTGGCACGATCTCAGCTCACTGCAACCTCCGCCTCCCAGGTTCAAGTGATTCCCCTGCCTCAGCCTCCCGAGTAGCTGGGATTACAGCCGCCCGCCACCACGCCCAGCTAATTTTTCTGTATTTTTAGTACAGATGGAGTTTCACCATGTTGGCCAGGCTGGTCTTGAACTCCTGACTGACCTCAGGTGATACACCTGCCTCGGCACCCCAAAGTGCTAGGATTACAGGCGTGAGCCACTGCGCCCAGCCCAGAAAAAAGGCTTGAAGAGACTTCTAAACTCAGTGTTCTGTCTCTACATCCTCAGTAGTACATACGGAAAGGACTATGCCCTTTGGAAAAACCTGCAAGGAAATGTTAAACTTTATTCAATAGTTTTAATTTTAATACAGCAATTTTAAAACATTGTATGTGTATTGTAAGATAAAGCAAATAAGCAACAAAGTTGATGTCATTAAGAAATCACTATTTTCAGTGTAAGAGAAAATGAATAGAAACATATAATAAGGGGAAGAACTTCTCTTCTGCTAAATTTGACTTGAAAACATTGATACAAACTCAATTATTTTTATTTCTTAGTTCTGACCACTGAAAGAGTTCTGAAGCAATGCCTCCTATTGCAATGGTACCCAAGATCGTGGTTTTCAAATTATCATTCTCCCCTAAAAGGAACCAGAGTTTCTTGGAGAAGAGGTTCCAGGTGTTAGAAAAGCACAAGATGAAAAGCGACTTACCCAAATTGAAAATGAATACAATTGAGAAACATGTCCACTACCACCATACTGTAGCAAACAATCTTCTCCTAGATGAGGCATTCCAATTTACTTTTTTGTTTTGCCCTCTTCATGTGAAATGGCTTTACATTACACTGAAGTTGTGGCCTCACATCAGCAAGGTCACAGGATATAAGATAAAAACTCCTATATGCTAGCAATGAAGACACTGACACCAAAATTTAAAATACACTACTACTTACAATCGCTCCAAAGAAAATTAAGCTCTTAAGTGTAAAGCTACTGAAACACGTACAGGACTCATATACTGAAAACTAACAATGCTGATAAAAGAAATCAATGATGTAAACAAATGCTGAGACATACCATGTTCATAGACTGGAAGACACAACACAATAAAGATGTCAATTCCAAAATTAATCTAAGGATTTGATAAAATTCCTATCAAAATCTCAGCAAGATTTTTTCCTAGATACAGAAAAGTGTATGCTAAAATTTATCTGAAAAGACAAAGGAACTAGAATAACTAAAACAATTTTGAAAAAGAAAATAAAGGGAGAATCATCAGCCTGCCTGATTTCAAAACTTATTATATAGCTGTAGTAATCAAGACAGTATATTATCAGCTGGGGGACAGGTACACAGATCATGAAATAGAACAGAAAATGCAAAAACTGATGGAAAAAACATGTCCAAGTGATTGTTGGGAGAGATACAAAAAAAAATTCAATGGAGAAAAAATAGGCTTTTCAACAAATGGTGCAGGAGAAATTGCATATCCATGGGTTTAAAGGCAAAAAAAAGAACCTCAACCATATACAAAAGTTAACTCAAAATGCGTCATGGACTTTAATGTGAAACATAAAACTACAGACCTTTAAAAAGAAAGTAACACAGGAGAAAATGTTCAGGATCCAAGGCCAGGCAGAATTCTTAGCCTCCACAGCAAAAGCATGATCCATAGAAGAAAATATTTATCAATTTGACTTCATCAAAATTAAAAACTTTTTCTATGCAAAAGACCCTGTTAAAAGAATGGAAATAGAGTCTACAGAGTGAGAATATATTTGTAAGCCAAATGTTCAGCAAATGCCCAGTATTTAAAATATATAAAGAACTCTTAAAATTCAACAGTGAAAAATGATCCAGTTAGAAAATGGATAAAAGACAAAGAAATGTTTCACTGAAAAGGATATACAGATGACAAATAAGCACATGAAAAAACAACGCTCAACATTAGGGGAATGCAAATTAAAACCGAAAGTATCACCACATACCTCTTAGAATGGCCAAAACGAAAGATAATGGTAACACCAAATAATGATGAGGATGTGAAACTGAATCATTCACACACTTCTGGTGACAATGTAAAATAGTATACCACTTCAAAAAAGGTTTCTTAAACCAGGGGTCCCCAACCCCCAGGCCACCAACTGGTACCAGTTCGTGGCCTGTTAGGAACCAGGCTGCACAGCAGGAGGTGAGCAGTGGAGGAAGGAGCATTCCCGCCTGAGCTCCTCCTGTCAAATCAGCAGCAGCATTAGATTCTCATAGGACCGCAAACCCTACTGCGACCTGCACAGGTGAGGGATCCAGGCTGCGTGCTTCTTGTGAAAATCTAATGCCTGATGACGTGAGGTGGAACAGTTTCATCCCAAAACCATCCACACCACCTCCCACCGCTGGTCCATGGAAAAATTGTCTTTGATGAAACCAGTCCCTGGTGCCAAAAAGGGTGGGGGCCACTGTCTTACACAATAAACATACAATTAACATATGAGCCAACAACTGAATTTCTAGGCACTTATCACAGGAAAAAAGCGGATACACAATAAAACCTATAGAGAAATGTTTATAGCAACTTTATTTTAACAGCCAAAACATGGAAACAACCCAGATATCTTTAACAGGTGAATGGTTAAACAATCTGCGGTACACAGTTTCCATGGAATACTACTTAATAAAAAAGAAATGAACTACTGAAATCTACAACAAACTAGATGAATCGTCAGGGAACTATGCTGAGTGAAAAAAAAAGCAATATCCAAAGTATAATTCCATTTATATAACGTTTTTGAAATGATAAATTTACAGAAATGGAGAACGGATTCGTGGTTGCCGAGCAGTGTGGAAGGAAAGAGGAGAGGTGGGTGTGGCTATAGAAGGGCAACATGAGAGATCCTTGTGGTGATGGAAATGTTGTTTCTTGACTATACAAAAGTCAATATCCTAGATGTGACATCACTCCACATTTAACAAGATGCCACCATAAGGGGAAACTGATGAAGGGGGCAGAGGATTTCTCTGCATTATTTCTTATAACTGTGTGTGAATCTACAGTTGTCCCAAAATAAAATTAAGTGATATTTTTAAGTGACTGAACTACACTGAAATGAAATGTTTATCATCCTAAAATTATCCAAGTTTTTCTCAGAAGTCTAATAACACACACATGGAAAACTGTAAAAGTATAAATAATTCCAAAAAGTACCTTTTACATGGTACATGAAAATGTCTTCCAGGAAGAAAACTGGTTGTATATTCATTTAATTATCAATAAATATTGTTTTCCATTTTCAATATTACTTCACACTGCAAAGTGCTGGCTTATAAAGTAAATGCAAATTAATTTATCAAAATTAATTTTCAATCTTGTACATTTCTTCAGAAGTTTGAAAAGAAAAAATTATGCTTTAAAAATTTTTTTAATTTAATATTTTAATGAGGCTTGTAAAGATATAGGAAAAACTATGGAAAATTGGCATTCCTTTAGATATAGTAAATCCAAGAATAATTATGAATTTGGTGCTGTAAAAATTTTCTTCTGCTATATATTTATGATTAATCACCAAAATACTAGTCAAATAAGACTATTACCACGATAACAAAAAGAAGATTCAAACAGGTGTTACATAAATCCTCTCCAAGAAAAGCCTTCAAAAAGATAGTCTTTAAAAAGGTGAAAGAAGTCTGCACTTACACTCAGCTCACACATGCATGTGTGTACTATACTATGTGAAAACAGATTACACACTGTCGTAATTGGCCACCTAATGCCTCAGGGATATATAGGGTTCTCCCAGGGTTGATTTCATCCAGATTCTACAGTAAGAGTTATTTATCACAGCAAAGTCCTCAGATCAAAATGCTATTACAAGAATTAGGTCCCCTCACTCAGAAAAATTATTTTTCTTCCCTTTCCTTTCTATCCTGCTTTAAAATCGCAATAATAAACTTTAAATCCTTTAGGTCTGGGAGTTTTGCAATAAAGTGCGGTGCCAAGACATAACTCAATGTGGAGAAAATGAGGACTGCCACTGAAAATTTAATCTGCTCCAAGATAGATATATAATACTTAAAAGAGATTTTTTTAAATTGCCAGGTTGTGCATATGGCTTACTTTCAGTATTATCAGTATAGCACTTTAACCATCTTAGAAAATTCACTGGTTATTCTTGATTGATTGAGAACAGAAATGCACCTATACTGTGCATGGAACAATTGTTATTTCTCCCCGCTAATAAACCTGCAATAAATGCCCTATTTCGTGTGACCAAAGGTGATTTCTAAGCCAATAGTTCTAAAAAGGTGGCAGCCATGGGGTAATTGATCAGGCACCATACCTTGCTCTTATTTCAAACTGCTTACTAAGATTTAGAAATAATTAAAATATAAACCAACGAGAGAGGGTAAAACTGCAGGTTTAAATGTAGAGTGAATCAAAGGGCGGAGAACAAATAGAGAAGATGTGGGAAACGAAGAGGAGACAGGAGAAAGAAACCCCAGGCAGGGAGACACACTGGGAGGGGAAGAGAAGCCAAGAGCAAGAAGTTGAAACAGAAAAAACAAGAACCACCGTTACCAGAAGGTGGGACAAGAAAGTGGAATAGAAGAACAAGTAACACAGAGGTCCCACAATAGAAACGCAAATGTTCTCACCATTAGTGTTAAAAATGTACTACTAATTTCAATTCGGGTTTTAAAATGAACGTTTTAAGGGACAGGGTCTCACTCTGTTGCCCAGGCGCGAATGCAATCCTCCCGTTTCAATCTCCCAAAGTGCTGAGTTTACAGGCGTGAGCCACCACACCCGAATATAGAAAAAACTACAGTATCAATTGCATATTTTTTCTAGGAATTCGTATGTGCTTAAGATGACTTAATCATCAATACGGTTTTTAAAGTATAACAGTTTGTCACTTTAAATTTCAACCAAAGGGGAAAGATGATGGACGTAACTGCCAACGCACCATTTTGTTTCTTCAGCACATAAAAATGGCAATTGGAGGCCTTACTATTCAAACGTGTTGAATAACCCATTGATATTCCATGCCAAATGCATCATATGACACATAGGCAGTACTATTTCCAGTATGGAAATTCCCCGAATTATAACCCCCCCTACTCTCTCTCAGCACTCACAATTACATAACAGAGTGGAGTCTTCTCTGCCTCTGCGGTGAGAGGGGACTGCTAATACAGTCAGACTGACAGAACCAACAGCTTCTCACCTGGTGCCCCAGGATCAGACAGACCAGGTGACTGGGACAGTGACAGCAGCATTGGGCTAAGGTAACAAAACCTGGGACAATCAACCCAACTCCAGCTTGTCATATATTCCTAAGAAGTTTTAAAACACCTGGGAAAGAAACATTTGTATCTTTCAACAGCAATTTTCAAGTTATTTCTATTGAAAATATCAATAAACCTAAGGAGGCCCAACATTAACAAGAGAATCTACTCCCCCCTAAACACACATAAATTCAAATAACACTTCATTCATTAACATTATAAGCCTGGCATCTGAGTGGGACATCCCAGAGCCACATTTGCATAATGATGTTCTGTTAAATCTAATTGCTTTAAAATATCCGTTGTTCTTTGCACCTGTCTGATGAGAATCCGCCCCAGCAACTCCTAAAATCTAGATAACTTAAGAGCTTCATTCAACAGATTGCATATAATTCAACAGATTGTCAAGCACCTGTTGTGTCAGGGACTTGGCCGGGGCTATCCAAGAATATAGTGACTAGTGTGACTCCTGACCTCTTGGAGCTTACATTCTACCACTGAATAAGAAAACTAATAAAAGTGGTTAGAATGTTAAAGCATGCTCTGGTCTAAGAATGCTGAAGGCCTTGAGATAAGAGGAAAAAAACTTCTCTTCTCCTGTCCCTCATGTTTTGCAGCTTACAAAGATGACAGCAGAATGGCAGGACCAGAAGCAAAACGAAGTGTTGAAATATTTTGCTTATAAAGTGTCTTTGTATGTCTGTTGCTGTAAATAAAGTCAGTAACTCCAAGGCAAGGTGGATGCCTCAAGAGTCATTCAGCCAAACAGAGCCTTCTCCATTTGCCCTAAGACTTCACGGGTCATGGGTACAGTAAGAATTCCTATCTCCAGGCCTTTATTACTGAACATTATTCCTTTCTCCAGAATGCCCTGGATAGTTGAATCCCCCAAAGAGTCCCACAACACCTGAAGATACTGTCTCACAATTACTGAACTCCTGAAAGTGAGGTTCACAATTGATACAGCTCGAGCATCCTCACAGCGTGCCACCCAGGAGCCCAGCATCTCCTGGAGTGGAATGTCAGCACTAAGGAACCAGACGGTGATCCTGTGGTGGGGACAGACACTTTAGAGGAGGTATCCAAAATGTTTATCTGAATGCATCCCTGGCCAGGTATAGAAATACTCATCACAAACAAGCAAAAATAGACAACAATCAAAAAATTTAAAACTAAAGGCCTAGCCTCTGTGATTGTTTTAATAATAGCCTGCTAGTATAGTTCCTAACTTGCCACCTTCCCTAAGGTATTGGCCGTATTTCTCAATTCTGTATGAAACAACAAAAAAAAAAATCTTAACCTCAGACAAGGGAATGTATTCACCATGCAAGTGGGTAGCCCTAGCATGGAGGACATCTACCATTCCAGGACCCAGATTCCTCGAGTGCCATCAGGCTCAAGCCTCCAGGCTCTGCTCCCTGTGTGTGCTGCATTCTGCTTGGTGCCAGGAAGGCGGTCACTTGGCAGCCCACACACCACTAGCAATCCAACCAGAAAAGGCAGTCTCTCCCTGCTACTCCTACAGAAAAGCACCAAATGGGACTCCAACTGACCTGGGGGATTACACGCCCATTCCTTGAACTAACGCTGTGTCTCCAAGGTGATGCCATAAGGTTCTATGAGGAGGAAAATGCCAGAAACAATCCCTGAGGAAACCAGCATAACTTCCAGAGTTCTTAGGAAAACAGACTGAAAACCAGGGCTCCGATTAAGATGTTCTTGGGAAAAAAAACTGCACCAATATTCCAAACCATGCCCTAGAAATGGGTTTACCCTATTCTTCTCCATAGCAATCATTTAACACTATTTGAAATTGAAAAGAGGAAATAATAGTTAAAATGTTTAACATGTTTATTAAATGCTTGAAACCCACTCCATTCTGCCTCCATCTAGGACACATTCTTATTTACTGTAGCACAAGTGCATATAAAGGTCTCAAATTAAGTCCTCCAGGGGATGACTGCGAATTGGATTCATTCTCAAATCAATATCAATGCCCAAAGCTGCTACAACCTTCAATCCTACAGAAAATTCTAGCTGCATGGTAATTCCTGAAAGCACTTAACTGTATTTCGAGATGGCCTTTATAGAAAAATTTTTGGAGACCTACCTTAACTTATGCTGTAAGCGTGAACATTGTGATGATGTGACTCTGGGCACACTACCTATGGGTTAGCCCTGGTCTCCAAGGAGCAGTGTCAGGGGGTGGGGGGGTGGGGGGAGGCAGAGGGTAAGAGAAAAAGAAAAAAAAACAAGAAAAAAAGAACGTTGTAATGATTACCTAATTGCAGCAAATATTTGCCCCTCATTAAAATAACTTCATATTAAAACAAATTGTCAGAGATCACCACTTCTAGTACAAGAAATGAATGAGGGTTGGGTGTGGCGGCCCATGTTTCTAATCCCAGCACTTTGAGAGGCTGAGGCAGGCAGATCACTTGAGGTCAGGAGTGCGAGACCAGCCTGGCCAACATGGTGAAACCCTGCTTCTACTAAAAATACAAAAATTAGCTGGGCATGGTGGCATGGACCTGTAGTCTCAGCTCTCAGGAAGCTGAGGCAGGAGAATCACTGGAACCCAGGAGGCAGAGGTTGCAGTGAGCCGAGATCCTGTCATTGCACTCCAGCTTGGGACACAGAATAAGTCTCTGTCCACCCCCTCCTCCGCAAAAAAAGAAAAAAATAAAAATAAATGACTGGGAACAGCTTATATGTCAATCTATTAATATCATTAATGATGTAAAGCTTTATTATGCTACATCATTTATATTACTATATACTTTTTATATTTTTAAAGCAAATATAATTTAGAACTACATCTACCACACATAACTAAGAGCCCGCAAAGGGGAAAATATGCTTAATCACAAATCATGAATCCAATAGCAAAGAAAGTTCACAGTTTATCGTTTGGTTTTTTAGAAGACACTGTCACTGGGGACTTTGTTTCTGTGTCAGGATCAAGTCATGGGAAGGAGAAAAGTAGAGGGAGGTGAGGGCCTAGGCAGGGGAAAAAGTAGAACGGGAGGCCCAAGACTGGTGAAGAAGGGGACTGGGCTGGGCGCGTGGCTCATACCTGTTATCCCAGCACTTTGGGAGGCCGAGGCAGGAGGATTGCTTGAGCCCAGGTATTCAAGACTGGCCTGGGCAACACAACAAGACCCCACCTTTAAAAAAAAAAAAAAAAAGCCAGGTATCATGGCACGCACCTGAAACCCAGCTACCAGAGAGACTGAGGTGGGAGGATTACCTGAGCCCAGGGAGGCTGAGGCGGGAGGATCACCTGAGCCCAGGGAAACTGAGGCTGCAGTGAGCCGTGATCGTACCACTGCACTCCAGCCTGGGCAACAGAGTGAGACCCTGTCTCAAAAAAAAAAAAATCAAGAGGGGAGCAAGAGTAAAAAGACAGTGAAATATAAAATGCCAAATTCCTTAAGACTGTGACTGTGCACATATACATCAACAACAAAAGCATCCAGAGTCTCTAAAAGATTAAATCATGTGACTTTACAAACACATGATTCCAACAGGAAAAGAAAGATGCTTAAATAATGTGGTCAAGCAGGTATTTTTCTGATGAGTTTAGATTTTTAAAGAAATGTTTAACAGAAAGATATATCCTTTTTTTCTTTTTTTTTTTTTTTGAGACAGAGTCTTGCTCTGTCACCTAGGCCAGAGTACAGCGGTACGATCTCGGTTCACTGCAACTTCTGCCTCTCGGGTTTAAGCGATTCTCCTGCCTCACCCTCCTGAGTAGCTGGGATTACAGGTATGCACCCGCATGCCCAGCTAATTTTTGTATTTTTAGTAGAGATGGGGTTTCACCATGATGGTCAGGCTGGTCTCAAACTCCTGACCTCGTGATCCGCCCGCCTCCGGCTCCCAAAGTGCTGGGATTACAGGCCTGAGCCACCGTGCCCGGCCTCAGAAAGATATATTATTTGTATAAAATAATGCAGGGTCTCCAAAATTTCTAAAATTCCTATCAGGAAACAATGGCAAAATAAAACCAGGTTTGCAAAAACTGAAAAGTTTCTCTTAATTATATTATATTGTAACAAACAATTACAGACAACACACTTAGTTCTATACCTACTTTCTCAGTCAGATAACATTATCTTCGGAATACACACAGAAAATACACATTGGAGAGAGAAAACTAAAATCCAACGGTAAGCAAAAATAAAGGAGGGGGATCTTAGATTGTCCAAATACACTGCAGCCTCCCAACTCATATGAATGATAATACAGGGACTTGGGGTAAGTTCATAGAACACCTGCCTCAGTCTTTAAAGAACGGTAACAAACACGAGGGCCTCCGGGAGCTGGCAGCGTCCTACTTCTCGATCTGCGCAACTGCCCAGATGTTTGTTTTACAGTTGGTTGAACTGCACATCTGCTTTATGCACTTTGTTATATTTCACCCCCCACCTCCCCCCTAAAAAATGAGGTTAAATCAAAACGTACAGGATGACTGGAGAAGGGCAAGCACTGTCTCAATTTTCCAAAACTACAGATATTTATATTTACTATGAATCCCTAGCAAGATTCTTACAAGAAAATAGCTTGTAAAAGCTAATGAGGCTGATATGGGAATTCCTAAGACACAAGGCTGTGAAACTTCCTTTTTCAACTGTGTTATCTGTCGGGAACTATGGCCTATAAGCACTATGAGGTGTCTATTTGCTCAGTGCAGTCCTCATGACAATGGGGTGAGAGTGGAGGACAAGCTGGAGAAATACCATCAATGCTGGAACATGATTTAACTTTGAAGAGAGTAAACAGAACGAACAGCAGGATCAAGTTCACTCTAGAGGGAAGACTCTGCAGACGTGCTGCAAAGTTCTATGCCCCAACCTCTCAACATCTGAAGGTAAGAATATAGGAGGCATAAAATAGCAGATGTAATGGGTAATGAATTTGGGACTAATAGATGAGTTTAGAGGCTATTTCCTGAAATTAGGATCAGAAGCCTTTGTTAAAATATAAATTGCAACGACGGGTGTCTATAGGAATAGATTTGTGGGTGGAAAGTTGAGGGTATTCCCAGTGATGGCTTCTATTTCTTCTGTGAAAGGCACTGTGAAGATGGAGGGAACAGGCGACTGAGAACAGGGAAGATCTAAGAAGCTGATGCAAAGAACGGATAAGAAATCTAACTGGAAACACAACATAAGTATTAACATTTAAATTTACAAATGGCAGCCGGCCCCAGTGGCTCATGCCTATAATTCCAAGCAACATGGGAGGCTGAGGCAGCAGGAGGATTCCTTGAGCACAGCAGTTTAGAGGCCACGGTGAGCTATGATCACACCATTGCACTCCACCCTGGGCAACAGAGCAAGACCCCATCTCTAAATAAATAAATTTGCAAATCGCTAATGGGATATTTTCACAGTTTTCTTCAGTGGATAGCTACATTTTAAAAGTAACTCCATAATCTATGTGAAAGACGCATTTATATTTTAAGAACTTTAGCTCCAATTTCAGAGAATATTAACAATTTTTAGATACAAGACATTCTGAAATCTTCAGTTACTTTAACAGAAAAACACCTTGCTGCAAATTTTAATAAAGGATATCAATGGAATTAACAAATAACTTGACTAAGAAAGGACTAGATTTGGCCAGATACGTCCCACCCCAATGTAATCAAAGAAAATGAGAAAATAAACTGTAGCTTAATTATAATCATATAATTAGAGCTTCCCCACAGACACAAGAAAGTAAACCACTTTCACATGTAGGGAGTGTTGGCTGGTGGGTTATTTTAAGCATCTATTGTTGCACAGCAGTGAGGCCTCTTTAACGTGATCAAGTACGTACAGTTTAAGTCCAATCATTTCCTTGGTTAGCTGTTTCATTCTGTTTTCATTTTGAGATATTCAAGCACAATCTAGTCCATAATATTTTGCCCTTATCCGTCAGGATATATTTGTAAAAGGGCAGAGGTTAACATATTAGTTACCAAGGCTATTTAAATAATCTACCCGAGACCTATAAAGTCAATATTAATTCCCAATGAAACATAATTAACTTCTGCGATTTAATAAATGGGTAGCTTTGATATACATGAAAAAAATGTAGACTGATTACAGTTGAAAATTTTCTTTCAGGAGCTATTAAAACACTAAATGACACCACAAAATATGCTTACAATTGAAATGTTAAGACGGTTAACTTTGACTTTTATTATGTTACCTATAGTTTTTTCACAGAAAACTCTAGAATCATTGGTACCAATGAAAAAGTATTTCAAACAACTTTTTCCTTATATTCAACTTTCCAGACATAAATGTAAGGCATAAAAAAGTCACACTGGTTTCTAATTGGTTCATAGCCCTGTTTATTTTCTTTTCCCCCTTTGACTTAAGAATCTGAATGCTGGTTAAATGAAAAATGGTCTGATATGTGGCTATGGAGCCTGGTTCCAACATGAAATGTGCTCCTTGAGCAAGTCAGTTACCTAACTTTCACCTCCAACCTCATGAGATGAGGACATGAAGACATACAGAAAGCATCTGCATGGAAACTGCCATGCAGGACATGCTCAAACATGGGAGGCTGCTTTTTCTAGTGATCTTCTGGATGAAATCTACAATTAATGGTCCTTCACCAGCAAAAGGAAGCATGCTCCCTTTAACCATGAACCGTATCATCTACGTATGTTAATCGAGTCATCAATAGTTTCTATTCATGACAGGGGAAATATCATCCCTTGTAATAGGTCTGGCTTTGACAGGCAGCTCCACTAGCCATTCAGAAATAGACTGGGTAAACTGTTACCGAAACTACACACAGTGCACTGCTAATAAGAGCTACACATTACTTTCCCAATTTTACAAAGATCATAAACAGAGAACATATGCCATTCCAGTAATTCCCAGGAGTGGTATAAATGTAACTCGGCTCATTTGTGTTTTAATTTTTTTTAGAAATTATGGTTACTTCAAAAATTGAGAGTCATGTGAGTTCCTATGTTCAGTATATTTTATAAACCCAAATATGGGCTAAGGTTATAGCAACTTTTATTCCAAATGCCATCAATTTTCAAAATAACCCCCAAGATGAAAGACACTCATTGAAGTTTGTAAGTGGCTATCCAGAATTAAGTCAAGCACTTTAAGAAAAGGAGAGTAAAAAGGGATATAATCTACTTAACGGTTCTTGAATTCTTCCATGCCATTACTTACACCACTTACCTATCTATCCTCTACTTACAAAAGGGAACAATAACAGGAGACAAAATAGAAATAGAATTGCTGCAGGGGAAAAAAAGTTAAATTGGGATAATACAGAAAAAGTACTTTAAAAGAACTAATGATACAAAGGGACATGATCACCAGAAAAACACACATATCGACCAAACACTTCACATACCCTTTACGTCTTGTTTTCCCTCAAGACAGACCCTAACTACAACAAAGTATTCCCAGGTAGAGCTTGTTCTGGCATCTATGATGTGACAAATTATTTCTTCAACTTGGTGTCCGTTCTGATTTAGATTCCCGCTCTTCAAAAAATACAGGCCAGAACTCATTTCCTTACCAGACACTGTGAATACCTCAATGTTTTCATGCTCCTCAGAACTTTAAAAAGAGGAAAAAAAAAAAAAAAAAAGCATTTCCGTAGATCACCAACAATCAGTAATAATCTGAAAAAAGGAAAAATCTCTTCTCTTTTTCCTTCAGGAATGGAAACGGGAAGGAATGGTAAAACCCCAAACAGTGCATCTGTGAGAGCCCATGAGTGGCTCTGTTATTAAACATGGAAACAGAAATATCTCCTTCAGCTTGTCTGAGCCTCCAATTTCCTTAGCTGTCCAGCTAAGGAACATGTAACCTACAGGCACAGCTGGTTTATCAGCCTGTAAACAAAAACAGGAGCCACAGCCTGTAAACTAAGCTCTGGATGTAAATCTCGCGTTTTCAGTAAATCCACAGACCTCTCATCGTGGCACACCCTCCCTGCTACGAGCAGGAATGATCTCTTCCCCCATTTAGCTCAACTACTTTCCTAATCCCACATACATGATCACTGGCCTCCTAAGAAGAATTCTCAAAAATACTGGGGATCTCGGGAATGTGTATCAAGTAGTTGGATATAAAAAAAAAAAAAAAACTTCCAAATCCTGACAATTTTTACAGTTACTACGGTCAGAAGTACAGTGATTTTGTATTTAAGTGACAGATTTTTCCATTTTGTAAAACTTTTTAAACGACACTTTTATAATTATATTAAATTATATATTTATATATTTATAAAATTATATATTATACATTATAAGAAATATATTTCTTAATTTCTCAAATACAAGGATTTTCCTGTTATCTTTTGGTTGATTCCTTCTATAACTCCATAAGAAAAATACTCTACATGATTTTAATCATTTGAAATTTATCAATACTTGCTTTATAGTCATATATGTAATCAATGTCAGATGTTCCATGTGCTTGAAAAGAATGGATTATATAGGAACTGTAATATTCTATGAATGTCCGTGAGGTCAAATTTGTTAATTAATCATGTTAAGTCTTCCATATCCTTCTAAGTTTTCTGTCTGCAAGTTGTACTATTCAGAAAGGTATGTTAACTTCCCAGTAGGATTGTGTATTCAGCTATTTTTCTTCTGTTTCTGTATATTTTTGCTTTATATAATATGTACCTATATCTGAATTGAACCTTTTACCACTGTGCAGTGATCCTCTTCATCTCTAACACCTTTTGCCTTGATTTCTATTTTGTCTGATATCAACATGTTATACCAGCTTTATTTTGCTTAAAGTAAGCCTGAAATATAATTTTCCATTATTTTGCCTTCTGTATCTTTGTTTTTAGATACGCTTCTTGTAAACCTAGTATGTCAGATGTCTTTAATCCAATCTGACCTGCCTTTTAGCAGAATCCTCTAGTCTATTTACATTTATTGTAATTACTGACATCCGGATTTATAACCATCATGTTATTGTGTGCTCTCTGTTTTTCCTGCCTCCTCTATACTCTCTTTGTAGTAGACAATGGTGTTAAGGTCCATTTTCTAATTTTTCTCCTTGTGTTGAGTAGTATCAGTAAGTTGTTAGATAAAATGATTCACCAATTTTTATTATTTATATGTCTTAATATAACTTGCCTAAATTCTCATACTTCTAGTTGATAGCAAAACACAGGACATAAAATCTTTATGAAATTACAATACAACTACCATCTGGTCTTTAAGATTAACCAACCTATGGAAGTACAAGGCTGCCTGTTAAAAATGACAACAGTAGGCTCTCAGAACTCCTGCAGCTTAGGCAGTAACCAAGCTGCTTGTACATTTTTTCTTCTAGTTTTATGCAATGAAACTAAGGTATATTATCACAAAACATATCTATTTACGTATGTAGTATCACATATTATTGATGCTTGGGGCAACCAGGTATCACTAATTATGTTTACCCTATCATAATTCTCCTTTAATACCCAGCTCAAAATAAAAACCAGTTAAAGCCGAAGTCTTCAGAAGCTAAACGGTGTCATTCCACTTTTAATGGGGGGAAAAAACTATTTTAACAGTCCTACTAATTTTTTTAAGTGTTACACAGACTATCATACTGTAAGATAAATCATGAAAAGTAAACAAGCCAGTACAAACCCTAGCATCATGACACAGTAAATACGATATTGGTGACTGCAGAAGGAAAAGATGAGACATCACCAGGAAAAGGTTTTCCCAAACACCTCACTGACTGGTGGCTCGAGGTAAGATCATTAGCCCTGCGGCCCAAAGGCTCTATCATGGTCTAGAGTTGATCAGGAAAAATGCCTCAGGGCAAAGTTAAAGACAATCAATTATAGGCGGGGCGCGGTGGCTCAAGCCTGTAATCCCAGCACTTTGGGAGGCCGAGATGGGCGGATCACAAGGTCAGGAGATCGAGCCCATCCTGGCTAATACGGTGAAACCCTGTCTCTACTTAAAAATACAAAAAACTAGCCGGGCGATGAGGCAGGCGCCTGTAGTCCCAGCTACTCGGGAGGCTGAGGCAGGAGAATGGCGTAAACCCGGGAGGCGGAGCTTGCAGTGAGCTGAGATCCGGCCACTGCACTCCAGCCTGGGTAGCAGAGCAAGACTCCGTCTCAAAAAACAAAAAAAAACAAAAAAAAGACAATTATAAAAAGCAAAATGGCATATTATCAGTATTATTAATTTACAAGAAAGTAACCACCAAGAAGACTGAATACTGAACTCCTCTGGTCAATGTAATCTGTCTCACTAGATAAACTACACTGGAGAACAGATAATAATCAGATATGTGCTGAGTAAATTTGGAATCACAACAAAGGGATTTACTGGTTTCAAAAATTCATGACATCACACTGCATACATTTCCATTGTGAGAATATGCCTGTCTTAGGATGCAGTCCCCAAATAAATAATGCCTACATAAACACTAATAAACTTTGTTCTTTTTTCTCCCCACACTCATTGTTAAATGACAACTTTTTTTCCTTTGTGGCACATCCATCCTGTTTTACAATAGACTGTCACCCTCTCTCTCCTTCTTAGATCCATTATATACTGATTGACTTAAAATGGTTTACCTTTCCTAAGCCAAACTTACTGTTATTAGGTACCTTACCCATCCATCACCAATAGCATGACCTTTTGTTATCACGCTACATTAAAAAGCAGGTATAAATGTGAGAGGTACAAAGTCCCCAAACTTCATCCTCCACCTGCTACTTCATCAAGAGTCCAACACTGCCCAAGGAGTAAACCTTCTGTAACTACCAATCCAGGATGTGGTCTATAAGATACACGTACTCTTAGGCCAGGCACTGTGGCTCATGCCTGTAAACCCAGCACTTTGGGAGGCCAAGGCAGGCGGATCATGAGGTCAGGAGATCAAGACCATCCTGGCTAACATGGTGAAACCCCACCTCTACTAAAATTACAAAAAAAAAAAAAATCAGCCGGGCATGGTGACAGGCACCTGTAGTCCCAGCTACTCAGGAGGCTGAGGCAGGAGAATGGTGTGAAACCAGGAGGCAGAGCTTGCAGTGAGCTGAGATGGTGCCACTGCACTCCAGCCTGGGCAACACAGGGAGACTCAGCCTCAACAAAAAAGAAAGAAAGAAAAAAGATACACGTACTCTGGCCCAAAAAGGCATGTATGACTTCAGAGTTGCCTTGCCTGTATCCTTCGCTTCTTAGTCCTCTGCCCCAACAAGGCTGGTCTCCTCAGAACACAGGCCTAGCCAGCTCATTCATGGACACTGTGTTCAGTCACTCAGGTCCAACAGTCAAGCACAGTTCCATCCAACAGTAACCTCCTCCCTCCCCAGCCCCATTCCCCTTCCAGTTGGAGCAGGCTTCTTTTTCAGATGACTAACTCCAAGAATGACGTTCTCTTTAAGTGATAATGAGCCATAGTCTAATAAGGGTGAGACCCTGCTCTTCCCACAAAACCACAGCCCTCATAAAGTCAAAGGTATACATCTAAATAGGGTGTTGTGTGTATTTTTTATTGTTGTTGTTTTAAACTGCAACCACAGGGCAGCCAAAGGTAATGGGGGATTGAGGAAGGAGGCAGCAAAAGTAGGAGAGGGGCAAGAATCCAGAAGGGAAATGAGAACAAAACTGAAGTGCACTTCAACATGCTGCTGCCAAAGGGGTAAAAAGGAGAAAGAAGTGCAGACCAGTCACATAAATGCCACAGTGACATGCATAAAAACGTGAGGGGCACACTCCAGGGACAGAGCCTGACAACATGACAAGCTACATGGCATCAAACTCTTTCACGTGACAGGCAGCTTTTCACATGTGCATCTTAAGACTGGAACTTCCTATAGATAAACCTTATGGAGTTAATAAAAGCAAAAGCCATCCTCTATTCAGCGTTTGCCGCCATGTTCCAGGCATAGTACTTGGCACTCTTTATCATTTTATTTCATTTGATCAGCTCAGAAAGTCCTCCAAATGAATATTTTAAAAAAATAACAGCTCACTTTTTGAAAAATAATTTCAACTTTTCAGATTTGGGGGTACATACACAGGTTACATGGGGGTACTGAATGATGCAGAGGTTTGGGGTGCAGACGATCCCATCGCCCAGGGAGTGGGCATAGTACCCAACAGGTAGGTTTTCACCGCACTCCGTCTTCCTCCCTCCCGCTCTAGTAGTTTCAAGTCTCTATTGTTGCCATCTTTATGTCCATATGTACTCGATGTTTAGTTCCCACTGACAAGAACATGTCGTTTTTGGTTTTCTGTTCCTGTGTTAATTCACTGAGGACCTCCAGCTGCATCCACCTTGCTGCAAATGACATGATTTGTTCTTTTTTATGGTCACATAGTAGTTCATGATGTATATGAACGGCTCACATGTATTGCACACTTACCTTCATGACTTTGAGTCAGGTACTAGTATTATTCCAGCTTACAGTGGAAAAAGCTGAGTCAGAGAAGGTAATAAAATTGCCTAGGATCACACAGTTATCAAGCAGTGAAGCCAAGAATCAAACCCAAGCAGTAAACCTGGGCTTTGCATTAAAACCTACGTGCATAACCATTGAGCTTTGCTGTCTCTGATGTAAGCAGCATCCCCACCTTAGAGATGAGAGAAATTTAGGGAGGTAAACACACCATGGCCTCACAGAAGTGCAGGGCTGAGCTAGGACCTGAATCCACCTAGTCTCTGTTATAATACTCCTTCTCTCATTGTGGAATTACACATATTTAAGTACTTATGAAGCAAGATACTTACATTTAAAGTGAATCTCCACTTATTTTCAGGGACTCACTTCACAAAAGGAAAAAAAAAAACATATATAGTGTGTTTGTAACTGGCTAGACACTAAGCCACACTCTAGTGCATTAATTATTCCCTGGGAATTAATAAAGTACTTAAGAAACTTGTATTAACTCTTTCAGGCCACAGGGGTACCATTCAGTGAATTGAATTCTTAATCTACTAAAATGGTACCCGGGAGGTTCAGAAGTACATAACTTCCTCTGAGGGCAAGGGGAGAAAAAACTTGTAAAGCCACTTAGGAATATAAACTAAATTCAGAACAAAATTAAAAATCAAGCTACAGGGAAATACTGTTCTAGTGGATTAGCCTCTGGCCCTAAAAATTTGTCAGAAATGAAACAGGGAGGTTGGAAATATCTAGGGATCGCAAATCACCTTCAACGGCACATTTGAGCCCAATGGCTAGGGTCCTGGAGCCTTGACTGCAGTAATCAGAGAACAGGTAAAAAGTTACTTTGTTCCAACTTCATCAGGTACTTCTGGGAAAAGCGTAGTAAGGGCAACAGCTTTATGACATCACCAGATCTCCAACTGGTATCCAACGTATCTTCCCATTTTTTTCTTGCGGCCTCTTCACCTAGGGGTTCTGACCTATCAGCCTGTCTGCCAGAAATATTCCTCCCACTGTCCCATAGTGGCAGCACATCACTAACCACAGGTCTCCAGCAGTCTAAATCTTATCGCATGTGTTGTATGCTCAAGACAATATAAACACTACTAATGCGAAATTAGGCTCTTTCACCTAAAAAAACATTGCTCCATATACTAAAGCATATAAGATGTGTGCCAAGTATTGTCAGAGTACTACAAAACTGCTGAAATATTTTTTAAAAATCTGGTTTGTGCAACTGGAAAGGAGTTCTTGGAAAAAGTGGCATCAAGTTCAACTCCACTTACTAGGCTAACATCTGGATGCAAGAGGCAGTGAAAGGAAGCAGAGAGAATGGCATGGGCAACCCACAGAAGCACAAAGATGCAAAGTCTTTTAGGGAACAGCAAGAATTTAACTGTAGACTTTGGTGTATGAAGTGAAACTCTCTCCAATTAGTTTAGTAGAGGAGGAGTAGAATAAATAATTCTCTAAGGGCCGGGTGCAGTAGCTCATGCCTATAATTCTAGCACTTTGGGAGGCCGAAGCAGGATCACTTGAGCCCAGGAGTTCGAGACCAGCCTGGGCAACATATCAAACACTGCTATACCAAAAAAAAAATACATATATATATATATAAATACATATATGCATACATACAAATACATATATACATACAAATACACATATACATACATATACATATATACATATACACATATATACATGTCTATATACACATATATGTACTTGTGTATGTGTATATGTATATGCATACATGTGTACGTATATACATATATGTACATATATGTATATACACATATGTACATATGTGTATGTATATACATGCATATGTACATATATACATGTGTATACATATACACACACATATACACACATACATCTACATACACACACACCAAAAAACAATTTAACCGGGTGTGGGGGTGCATGCCTGCAGTCCCAACTACTCAGGACGCTAAGGCAGGAGGATTGCCTGAGCCCGAGTTGGAGGCTGCAGTGAGTCATGATCACACCACTGAGCTCCAGCCTGGGTGACAGAGTGAGACCCTGACTATTAAAAAAATAAAAATAAATGAATGTTAACTCTATTATTATTACCACAAGGGTACCAGACAGCACAGCACACTTGTAGAATCTGAAGTAGCATCATCGATCAGGACCATACGTGCATTGCAGTGCTGGCAGGAAGGAGAGACAAGGTGGAGCCTAGGAAGAAAGTGAAGCTAGATGAACAGCCTTGCACGGAGGCTCACAGGAGCTCCACTAGCCCAGGTGACACCTCTCAGTGAACCGGAAAGGTCCCCACCCACAGAAACCAGCCCCAGAGCTGCAGACAAGCTGGCAGGACTCCTCGCTGGTGCCCACATGCAGGGCACAATCAGCTTTATTACGAGCAGCAGTTGTGCATGCACAGGAGTCTGAATTTTATTCTTAAGACAGTAGGAATCTCCCTGAAAGATTTTAAGCAGAAGAGTATGCAGTATCACAAGTTGCAATGTGGACAAATTGAGACTCTATATCTTAAAAATTAGACCCAAAAACATTTTATCTAGGAGTACAAGTGCCAGGAACATCTAACAATGGGGTTACTCTAAAAGAATTGTTTTAATTATTATGCTTAAAAGAGAGAAAACATATCCTTTCCCCACTTTTTGATGGGGTTGTTTTTTTCTTGTATATTTGTTTGAGTTCTTTGTAGATTCTGGATATTAGCCCTTTGTCAGATGAGTAGATTGCAAAAATTTTCTCCCATTCTGTAGGTTGCCTGTTCACTCTGATGGTAGTTTCTTTTGCTGTGCAGAAGCTCTTTAGTTTAATTAGATCCCATTTGTCAATTTTGGCTTTTGCTGCCATTGCTTTTGGTGTTTTAGACATGAAGTCCTTGCCCATGCCTATGTCCTGAATGGTACTACCTAGGTTTTCTTCTAGGGTTTTTATGGTATTAGGTCTAACATTTAAGTCTCTAATCCATCTTGAATTAATTTTCGTATAAGGAGTAAGGAAAGGATCCAATTTCAGCTTTCTACTTATGGCTAGCCAATTTTCCCAGCACCATTTATTAAATAGGGAATCCTTTCCCCATTTCTTGTTTCTCTCAGGTTTGTCAAAGATCCAATGGCTGTAGATGTGTGGTATTATTTCTGAGGACTCTGTTCTGTTCCATTGGTCTATATCTCTGTTTTGGTACCAGTACCATGCTGTTTTGGTTACTGTAGCCTTGTAGTATAGTTTGAAGTCAGGTAGCGTGACACCTCCAGCTTTGTCCTTTTGGCTTAGGATTGTCTTGGCAATGCGGGCTCTTTTTTGGTTCCATATGAACTTTAAAGCAGTTTTTTCCAATTCTGTGAAGAAACTCATTGGTAGCTTGATGGGGATGGCATTGAATCTATAAATAACCTTGGGCAGTATGGCCATTTTCACGATATTGATTCTTCCTATCCATGAGCATGGTATGTTCTTCCATTTGTTTGTGTCCTCTTTGATTTCACTGAGCAGTGGTTTGTAGTTCTCCTTGAAGAGGTCCTTTACATCCCTTGTAAGTTGGATTCCTAGGTATTTTATTCTCTTTGAAGCAATTGTGAATGGAAGTTCATTCCTGACTTGGCTCTCTGCTTGTCTGTTACTGTTGTGTAAGAATGCTTGTGAAGACATTCATACAGCCAACAGACACATGAAAAAATGCTCACCATCACTGGCCATCAGAGAAATGCAAATCAAAACCACAATGAGATACCATCTCACACCAGTTAGAATGGCAATCATTTAAAAATCTGGAAACAACAGTTGTTGGAGAGGATGTGGAGAAATAGGAACACTTTTACACTGTTGGTGGGATTGTAAACTAGTTCAACCATTATGGAAAACAGTATGGCAATTCCTCAAGGATCTAGAACTAGATGTACCATATGACCCAGCCATCCCACTACTGGGTATATACCCAAAGGATTATAAATTATTCTACTACAAAGACACATGCACACGTATGTTTACTGCAGCACTATTCACAATAGCAAAGACTTGGAATCAACCCAAATGTCCATCTGTGACAGACTGGATTAAGAAAATGTGGCACATATACACCATGGAATACTATGCAGCCATAAAAAAGGATGAGTTTGTGTCCTTTGTAGGGACATGGATGCAGCTGGAAACCATCATTCTTAGCAAACTATCACAAGAAGAGAAAACCAAACACCGCATGTTCTCACTCATAGGTGGGAACTGAACAATGAGATCACTTGGACTCGGGAAGGGGAACATCACACACCGGGGCCTATCATGGGGAGGGGGGAGGGGGGAGGGATTGCATTGGGGAGTTATACATGATATAAATGATGAATTGATGGGTGCTGACGAGTTGATGGGTGCAGCACACCAACGTGGCACAAATATACCTATGTAACAAACCTGCACGTTATGCACATGTACCCTAGAACTTAAAGTATAATAAAAAAATAAAAAAATAAAAGAGAGAAAACAAGAACTGAATAACTGTGGCGGGTGATGACACTGCAATTCCAACAGACTGAGAACGCTTGACTACCGACATCACAGCAGCCCAAGCTGTGTCATCTAGACAGGGTGACCTGCATCCTAAAGGACCAAACATTACTGCAAGAAGCTATTTAATAAGAGAAATCTCAAATTTCATGGAACGTCATTTACTACCGAGGAGGAAATACTCCAGAGAAGCAGTGAAACAGGAAAGAGATGGCAAGGCATCGTCTGAGAAAACAGATAATGCTGAGGGGTCTTTTCAGCTGTGCCACCACCCTGGAATTTGGGTTTCTGTAAACATGTTACAAGCCCTCATACGTTACTATATTCCCATCTTCAAATCAGAAATAATTTCCTGGAAAAAATGAAAACTCATGTTATTGAATGATGGGGTTTCCTGCCATTTAAATAAAATGGCACTGCAAATCATGCTTATTTTAAGAATGTGTAAGTTTAATATACTTAATATGTTAATATCACCAAGTAGGATTTTACATAATTTTTTTCAGGAAATTCTCATCTCATAATGACAGCTACTTTGGTTTGCTGACATACTATGTTTATATTAAAACGTTATTCAGTCTCTTTTTACTCTCATTTGTTTCCTAACATACGTCATGTCCCAGTATCTTTTTTCAATGTATTCTCTTGAAGATATTTAAGCTGTGAAAATATTATTTATCTGGAACAAGTCAAGTCCTAGAGAAACCAGGAAATAGATATCAGCATAAGCATTTTTGCTATAAAATCCATAAGGTATCTGAAAATAAAATCCTCCAAAACCAAAATGCAGTTTCTAATGACATTCCCTCTGTGTACTTCAATGCAGCAGTGATCAAACCACATTCCATGGAGACCTGAAGTTCTACAGCAAGAGTTCAAAGACTTCTATAAATGCTTAATTTCTTGCAACATGTTTTAAAACCTGTAATAAAGCACAACAGTCATAATCAGATGGGTACTATTCAAATTTTTATGTAAGTTGTCCCCAAAGCACTACCCTGTGTGGTAGGTCAATTGTGCTTGTGTGGACCTGGAAATGAAGCATCTCTTGTTATTACCGTACAACAGTAAGACTTGCAGTAATCATGTCATTAACTACAAAGGCTCACCACTCATCATTTTCTGAATTTAGGACTGCTGAACTTTTATGTTCACTCTCACAGAACTCACTACCAGGTACACTCTTGCAATATATGTGAAAAGGTAAACTATAACACTAGACAGGGCTCAGGCCCATCTGACTGAAACGTGCTTTCAGCATGCCATTACATTCAGTCCAGCAACAACAAAGAAGAACACGATATCCACCTATTCTGAGATGGTAATGTAGTTTTAACATTTGTTGCCAAATTTGGGGTCTTTTCTATTTATGATAACAAGAGCAACTGTCACATTTTTATTCAGTCTGGAAATAAACTACCTACAATTCCTCTTTAAGCTTCCATATCAACATAAGCAAAGCACATCTTGAAATTAAAAGAGAAACTGTTTTCAAAAGCTAACAACTGCCACTACTTAAGTCAGAATTTTCTTAGACATACAACTAACGGAAAAAAAAAATGGATCCTAAGCTGGGTACAGAGCTTTAGCTTTGCAAGACAAAAGCAGCTGTGGTGACTAGATGCACAATGTGAATGTATTTGATGCTACTGAACTGTATACTTAATGATTCAGATGAAAAATTAGGATGTATTTTATCACAATTTTTAAAACATTTTTTTAAATTGTACATGTAGGGAGTTTTTCATTGTTCACTTTTTACTTTTTATTCTCTAATCCTGAAGACATTTAATTCTGTAGACTTCTTTCCCTGCACATAGTTTTCATTGTGTCCATAGGCTTTGGTACAAAACATTCCTTTTATTGCTTTGTCTGATGTAACTAAACTTAATGAAAATTTGCATGCATTTCTAGTTTTTTGTTTGTTTTGGTTGTATGTGTTTAGCAACTATGTTTAGTGTCTATACACCTTCACTGTTTATCCTCTTCATAAATGATGTCTTTTATCAATAATGTGTCCTGTAATATGTTTACTGCTTTCAACTGGGAGTCTCAACTGATCTGATATCAACATTGTCATTCTGTTTTTGTGTGTTTGTATGGTATCTTTTCCACCATCTCTTCACTGTCATCTTCCTCTTTAACAATTGAAGTGTTACTTGTTATCAGCTGTATTTTAAGGCACTTTCCAATCTTGTCTTCTAATAGAAGTCAGTCCATTCACATTTAATTAAACTTTTTATTAGGAGATAATTATAGATTCACGAGCAGTTGTAAGAAATACTACAAAGAGATCCCATTCACCCTTGACCAAGTTTCCCACGACAATGACACTTTGAATAGCTAGTGCAATACCACATACAGGATATTGACACCGATACAGCCAAGACAGAGTATGTCCACCACCACGAGGATCCCTCATGTTGCCCCTTCATTAGCCACATCCATGTCCTTCCTACTCTCTTCTGCTCTTTAGCCACTGGAAGCCACTAATCCAGTTCTAGAATTTTGTCATTTCATAAATATTACATCAGTGGAATTACACAGCATATAACCTTTTAGAATAGGCTTTTTGTCACTCAACGTGGAGATTCACAGGAGGTGCATCAATACTTTGGCCCTTTTTATTGTGAGAAGTAATCATGATATAGATGTACTATGGTTTAATAATGCGTCCACTGAAGGACATCCAGGCTGTTTCCTGTGTAGGGGTATTTATTAAAAATAAAGCTTCTCTAAGCATTGCTGTACAGGTTCTTGCATGATTATGTGTTCATTTCTCTGAGATAACTACCCAAGAGTACACCTGCCAAGCTGTATGGTAGTTCTACATTTAGTTTTATAAGAAACCGCCAAACTGTTTTCTAGAGTGGCTATACCATTTTACATTCCCACTAGCAATGTATGAGCAATGTTTCTCTGCATCTTCACCAACATTTGTTGTCTTTTTATTATTATTTCAGCCATTTAGCAGAAGTTTTCTCCCTATAGCTTTAATTTCCATTTCCCTAATAGTTAGTGATACTGAATGAATGTCTTTTTCTGTGATTATTTGCCACTTAAACAGCCTCTTTGGTGAAAAGTCTGTTGATGTCTTTTGTCCATTTTCTAACTGGATTGCTTTTCCTATTGAATTTGGGAAGTTCTTTACATATTCTAGATACTAGTCTCTTAGCAGATAAATTGGATGCAAATATTTTCTACTAGTCTGTAGCTTGTCTTTCCATCCTCTTAATATGCTCTTTCATGGAGAAAAAGTCTTTAACGGATTCTAACTTACCAAGTTTTTCTTTTATGGATTGTGATTTTGGTATCAAGACTAAGAACTTAATACTTAGTTCTGAATTCTGAAGACTTCCTCCTTTTTTTTGAGATGGAGTTTCGCTCTTGTTGCCCAGGCTAGGGCGCGATCTCAGCTCACGGCAACCTCCACCTCCCGAGTTCAAGCGATTCTCCTGCCTCAGCCTCCCAAGTAGCTGCGATTACAGGCATGCACCACCATGCCTCGCTAATTTTGTATTTTTAGTCGAGATGGTGTTTCTCCATGTTGGTCAGGTTGGTCTCGAACTCCCAACCTCAGGTGATCCACCGGCCTCAGCCTCCCAAAGGTCTGTGATTACAGGCATGAGCCACCGCACCCGGCCGACTTTCTCCTTTTTTCCCTAAGAGTTTTACAATTTTACATTTATGTCCATAATCTATTTTGAGTTAATGTTGTATTAAATATAAAATTTAGATCAAGGTTGATCATTTTGTCTATGAATGTCCAATTTCTGCTCCAACACCATTTGTTAATAATAATCTATCAGTGAATTGCTTTTTCACCTTTGTCAAAAATTAATTTGGCATATTTATTTTTTAGTTCTCTATTCCACCACATTGATCTGTGTATCTTGATTACTATCACTACAGGGGAAAGCTTTAATATCAGTGGAGTGATTCCAACTACTTTATTCTTTTACAAGATTGTTTTAGTCATTCTGGGGCCTATGCCTTTCCATACAAGTTTTTCAATAATCTTTTTATGTATCTACTAAAAATCTTTGCTGGGATTTTACATAGGAACTGCATAAAAGCTATGATAATTCAGGCAGAACTGACATATTTACCATGTTGAATATTCCAGTATGTCAATATGGTTGGTGGCAACATTTGCGTCCTCTGATTTGTTTCATCAGTGTTTTGTATTTTTCAGCACAAATACCCTATACATGTTGAAGTTTATCTCTTTTTCATAATTTTTAGAACATAAATGGCATTGTGTTTTTAATTTCAGTTTCTACATATTTGTTGTTAAGGCATAGAAACATGGTTTTTGTGTTGATCCTGTATGCAGCAACTACGTTGAATTCCTTGGTTTAAGAAGTTTTCCTCTAGATTTCTTAGGATGAACGATGATGTAACCCGTAAACTGGAACTGTTTTGCTCTTGTCTTTTAGTACTACTGTTTTGGACAGCAAAGGTAAGACTGAACATCCTGGCCTCGTTCTCAACTGGAGAGGAAAGACATTCCATCTTTCATTATGGAGTATGGTCTTAGCTGGAGGAGGCTTTTGTTAGATGCTCTTTATCTAGCTGAAAAAGTTCTTTATTGCTAGTTTTCTGAATGTTTAATCACGAATGAATGTTGGATTTTGTCAGATGCTTCTAATGAGTCAACTGATAGATACTGATTTTTTCTTTGGTGTGTTGATATCGTGGATTGCATTGATTTTTGAATGCAGAACCTTGCATGGCTGGCATAAATCCCATTTGGTCATGTTAAATATTAATTACTCGATTTGATTTGCTAATATTTTCTTGAGGATCATTGCCTTTAAGTTTATTAGCGATAATGAACTATGGAGTTCCCTTTTTGCTGTCTCTGATTTTGCTGTCAGGGTAACACCAGACTCACAAAATGACTTTGTAGGTCTTCTCTCCTGTTTTCTAGAAGAGATTGAATAAAACTGGTGTTATTTCTTCTTTAAATGTTGGTAAATTGTCCAGTGAAACCATCTGGGCCAAGAGATTTTCTTTTTTTAAGGAGCATTTCAATTAAGAATTCAATTTCTTTAATGGCTTTTAACATTACTGTATACCTTGTTTTATTGCACTTCATTGTGCTTCATAGATGATTTTTTTTTTTTTTTTTTTTTTTTTTTTTTTTTTTTTTTGAGATGGAGTCTCGCTGTTTCCCAGGCTCCATGGAGTGCAGTGGACCTATCTCAGCTCACTGCAAGCTCTGCCTCCAGGGTTCATGCCACTCTCCTGCCTCAGCCTCCTGAGTAGCTGGGACTACAGGTGCCTGCCACCGTACCCCGCTATTTCTTTGATATTTTTAGTAGAGACAGAGTTTCACAGTGTTAGCCAGGATGGTCTCAATCTCCTGACCTTGTGATCCGCCCATCTTGGCCTCCCAAAGTGCTCGGATAACAGCCATGAGCCACCGCGCCTGGCCAATTTTTTTTATTTTACTTATATTTTCTTACAAATTGAAGATTAGTGACAACGCTGCTTTGAGCAAGTCTATCAGCACCATTTTTCCAAAAGCATGTTCTCACTTGTGTCAGCATTTTCTAGCAACGATTAGTGTATTTTTAGACAAAATGTTATTGCACTCTATAGAGTAAATATAACTTCTATACACACTGGGAAACCACTTTCTGTGACTCCTTTTATTGCCCTATTTGGTTTACTGCAGTAGTCTGAAACCAAATCCGCCACATCTCTGAGGTATGCCCACATTCTGATTGTCTGTTTTGTCTTGGTTGAGTTTTAGTAGGTTTTAGTTTTTAAGAAAAACTAAAATAAAAAGCTAACTAAAACTAAAGATATTTCCTCTATGTTGTCAAATTTTCGAGCACAAAGTTATTTGTGGCATTTCCTAATTATCCTTTTAATGGCTGCAGCCTCTGTAGTGATATCCTCTCATTCATTCCTGATCACTGATTTGGGTCTGACTCCTTTTTATCTGTATCAGTCTTGCTAGTAATTTAACAATTTCATTGATCTTTTCAAAGAAACAGCTTTTTATGATTTTTCTTTTCCCTCTTTTCATTGACTCCTGCTCTTCATTCTGCTTGCGTAGGTTTGTTTTGCTCTTTTCTAGTTTCTTGAGGTAGGAGCTTAGACAGACTTGAGACCTTTCTACTTTTCAACTTAATTTATAATACTTAGTGCTATATATTTCCCTCTTGGGACTGATTTAAGCTACATCCCACATATTTAATAATGTATTTTTCATTTTTATGTTTAACATTTTCCTTTGAGACTGACCCATGGTTTATGAATTTGTTTAGAGATTTTCCTGTTGCTTTTACTATTTTTAGTTTGATTCCATTATTGTCACAGAACAAATTCTGTAGGATTTCAATCCTTTTACATGTTTTATTTTTTAGCCCAGGATAATGTCTATAATGTCCCATGGGCACTTAAAAAGTAGGATATTCTATTGTTTTGGGGTAAAGTGTTCTAAATGTCGGATTCTGTTGGTCAACTGTGTAAGTCCTATATTCTTGCTGATTTGGTGTATAGTTTTACTAATTGCTAAGACTATGGTGTTTAAGACTTCAGTTATTTATTAAATTTATTTATATGTATAGAGTATTTGTTAAATTTATTTCTCCTTTCAGCTCTATCAGTTTTTGCTTCGTGTATTTTGAGGCTCTGTTTGGTGTGCACATATTTAGGATCATTATGTCTTCCTAATGTGTTCATTCTTTGATCCTTATGTCTCTGTCTTTAGTAATTTTATTTATTCTGAAATCGTTTTTTAAATGTTAATATGGCCACTCTTGTTTAAATTCATGTTTGTATGGCATATCTTTTTCCATCCTTTACTTTCAACCTACCTGTGTCATTGGTTTAAGAGAATTTCTTGAACAACATAGTTTTGGATCATGTCTTCTTAACCACTGTGCCAACCTCTATCCTGTAATAGGTGTATTCAGACCATCTATATTTAAGCCAATTATTAGTATGACAAGCCTCAGCCTGCCATTTAATTATTTGTTATTTTATTTTTTCTGTTTCTCCTTTCTTCCTGTGGATTATGTCAGTTTTTTAATAATTCCACCTTGATTTATTCATAGTGCTGGAGTATATCACTCAGTTTTCATAATGGCTGCTCTAAGGACCACAATAAGCATATGTAACTCATCACACTCTACTGGTACCAACATTTTTACCAGCACAAGCAAAATAGGAAAAACAGGCTTCCATGCTTCTATGTGAGTTGCCTTTATTCTCCCCACCTTTTTAAAACACAGTCCAGAGTTTTTGGTTTTTTGGGGTTTAACACCTATCATGCCATGTATTCATAGGGGAGAGGCCTCAGCAGCTCAGGTTCCTCTCCACTGCTTCTCACAAAGTGTGCTTCTCTGGGAACAGGCCGACTCTTCAGCTGAACTCTAGTACCGTTCTCTTTGGCGTCCTTCTTTTTCTGATCATTTTCCTTCACATGTTTCAGGAAACTATCTTGGCTCTTAAGAGTGCTTAATGTGTTCAACATGCACATTAGCTCTCTTGGCAAGAATTATGCCCCGACCTTGTCTGTTTACAATGCCAACAGCATGCTGAGTAACATCGAAGACTCTTCCAGTTTTGCCATGGTAACACTTGTGGGGCTTCCTTTCTGAAAAGTACCCATTCCCTTGATGTCTCCAATATCACCTTTCTTAGACATTTGCAGGTATATGGCCAAAAGAACAAGTCCACGTTTTCTAAAACGCCTAGAGAACATATCGGGTGCCTCTCCCCTTTCCCTTTGTTGTTCATCATTTTGGCAAATTAACAGAAGATGGTTGGTTCCAGCCAAAAGGCCCTTCCTCCCTTTTTAAGCATGTCTTAAATATTTCCTCTGCATACATTTAGTACATCATATTGTGTTAAAATTTTGCTTCAACCAAATATAACTCATAAAATGTCTATTACATGTGTCCCTATATTTGCCCGTTCCAGTCCTTTCTGAAATTCAGAGCCTTATGTTTTCATTTCCACTCATTTAAAGAACTTTTACCTCATCTTTAAGGGTATGCTTGGCAGCAATAAATTATTTTCCTTCATTCAAGAAAGTTTTCCTTTTCCCCTCACTCCTGAAAGATATTTTTGTTGCATATAGAATTGGTGGTTAATGGTTGCTTCTTTTGGCCCTTGAAAAATGTTATGCCATTTTTCTTCTGGCTACCATCATTCCAGATGAGAAGACGCCTCTCATTTGGACTGGTTTTCCCCTACAAATTACACATGGTTAAACTCCAGCTACTTTCAGTTGCTTTCCTGAGTCCACCTTGCACAAGTTTAATCATGATGCGTCTTGGCACAGATTCCTTTGGGTTGATCCTGTTTGGGACTCACTCAGCTTCTTAGATCTACAGCTGTCTTTCACCAAATTTGAGAAGTTGCAGTCAGATTATTTCTTCAGCTCTTTTTTTGGTCCCACTCTATTCTTTCCTTCTGAAACTGCAATGACACAAGTGTTCTCTCTTTTATCATCCTTCCAGAGGTCTAGGAGACTTTTTTTTTTTCTTCAGTCTACTTTTTTCACATCGGGCAGGTTCTAATCTTGTCTTCCAGTCCGCCTGCCACTGCCACTCTATTGAGCCTATTCAGGATTTAAAGTACCATTATTTTTCAGTTCTATCATTTCTTTTTGGTTTTTAATAAATAATTTTGATTTCTTGGCTGAGATTTTCTAATGTTTTGTTTCAAAATAATTTCTAATAACTTGTTGAAACATTTTTTTCATAGCAGCTTTCAAATCCTTGTCAGATAAATCAGGTAGCACCTGCTGATGGTCCTTTCTCATTCATAGGTGATATTCCTGGATCTTGGTATGAGTGATTTGCAGGAATTGTATAAATTTGTATGAATTGTATCCTGTATGTTTCTGATGTTAAGAGACCCTAGATCCAATTTAATCTTTTATGGGCAGCTTCCCTGCTAAAAAGGTATTAATACCAGGGATGCGTGGGTATGCACGTTCAGCTACCCGCTAGCCCCCCCCATTCCCCATCACCCTGACAAAAGTCGGGTGATGACTCACACTGCCTTGTTGCAGACAGATGGGATGGGAGTTCAGCTCATTGACACCCTCCCAGCCAAAGTGTGGCTCCAACTCACCATTTCTGTTGCCTCTGTGTAAGATCAGCTACCCTCTGAGCCAAGCTACCACAAGGGAAGGGAAAGTCAAGGGCTAAGCCACACCAGTTTGTTGCTGCATCCGGGAGCAGAAGTTCAGCACCCCCATGGGCCCTACTTATACCAGAGGAGGGGCAGGGAGGTGGGGAGTGTCAGCTAGCTCCACTCCTCCATACCTCATTTGCCACCAGTAGGTGTGGAGGCTCACCTCCCCACCAGGGGATGATGGGGATGGAAGGGGTCAAGTGTAATGGTAATTAGCCTCCTGCTAGCACCACCTCATCGTGGCCGGTCGGGGCTGGAAACGGCCCTAAGCTGGGCCTTGCTGACGCTACCCTGGCAGAGAAGTCAGAGCACCACCTGCTCCTACCAGGCAGAGGGTGGAAGATCAGCTCCCCATGAGGCGCTGTCAGCACCACCTGGCAGGGGAATTGAAGTGCCACCTCCTTCTGCCAGGCAGGAAACGAAAGATTAACTCTCTTCTCAGGCATGCCTCCAGCCTCTGGGTGGGGAACCGAAGCATGCTGCCTGCTCTCGAAGCCTCGGAAGGGAGGAGGGCAGTTTCCTTGGTTTAGCTAGAGCAGAGTGAGTACCGACAAAAGGTCTGTTTTGTTAGACCACCCTCCCTTCCCCTGTCCTCTGGCTATGGGGAACAGGCTCTTTTCAGAGTTTTGCTGTCTGTGACTACTGGTGGTTCGGGGATGGAGGCTTCCGCAGCACCCTGTACCGGACATGTGGGAGACAGTAAGGAAACTGAGGGAACTGACCCCCTTGTCATTTCTCAAGTCCCCAGGACTCTGGAGTGGCCACAGTCTTCTCTCTACCTTTCAGCATCTTCCTATGCTTCTTTGTTACATGAAGTCCAGGGATTTTGAGTCCTGAGAGGGTAGAGAGAAATGGGGCTGCTCCACCATTCCCATTGTTTCATCTTTCTTTGCTATCTTGCGCAGTTTCTACTTTTCCTTTCCTGACTCCCACTGGTCTGGTTGTGTTACTATTCATTTCGTTTTTGCTCCTGTGAATGTGAAAGTTCCACTGCTTAACTTTCCTCTTCCTGGCAGTAGTGATCAGTCCCATATTTTACGACTATTTCTTACAGACTACTTTCTCCACAAAGACCCTCTTTATCCTTCAATCTTCCAAAGAAGACAAGACCTTCAGAATAATTTCCCTGTCCCCATCTTCCATGTGGCAAATGTTTGAGCACCTACTATGTACCGGGTGAAGAAAAGATAAGGAACAAAATAACATTCCTGCCCTATGATGCTTATAGTATACTGGGGAACTGAAAAAAAAAAAAAAAAAAAAAAAAAAAAAAAAAAAAAAAAAAGATATGTACCATTATGCATCTTATCCCAGTAAGTTAATAAAGCAGTTGTTTTAAATACAGAACAATCAGGAGGCAGCTTGGAAGTAACTTGGTAAGCCAGGTGGGTAACGCTTAGAGGGTAAAGATAACTGGCACCATCCACACAGAACCTTGTAGGCCACAGTAAGGATTTTAAGTTGTATTCTAAGTGCAATAGGATTTATAATCTAAGTGAGCCGTGGAAAGACATTATTAGATTTATGTCACTCTGGCAACTGGATACAGAAGTTAAAAGTTAGGGCCACCATTTATAAGGCTTATTAGTGATGATGGTCGCCTGGAATGGCAGCAATAAGGCTGATTATAAGTGACTGGTTTCAGGGTATGTTTTAAAAGCAGAGACAACAGAATTTACTAATGGGATTCAGTGTGAGAAATAAGAGAAGAAAAAAACGGAGGATAACTCCAAGATTTGGGGCCTGAGTGACTGGGTAAATGATAAAGCCACTTATTAAAATGGGAGACACTAAGTGAGAGAGATTTGAAAAAAAAAGAAAGAAAACTCGAGAGTGGTTTCAGACATGTTAGATGTGAAAAGCCTGTGAGATATCTAAGATGACTGACCACTGGAAATATACCTCTAGACTTCTGGGAAAGGTTGAAGCTAGAGATAAACAAAGGAGACTGCCCACAAAGAGAAGAGAAGTCAAGAACAGAATAAGGACTGAACCTGAGGATATGAAGAGAAGATTCAATGAAGGAAACAGAATGAGCTGCCGCCAGCGAGACAGGAAAGTACAGTGCCCTGGATTCTAAGTGAAGAATGGTGCCACGTGCTGTGCGGGGCTGTCGTGGGGCCTCTGGAATGTGCTCCTGTCCTCACACCTGGCCCTCTCACCTCCAGGATCTGCCTCCAAGAGCCTCAGTCCTCCCAGCAACCTTGCTGACTCCTGCCTCTACTTTCTCACACTCTTTACGGCGCTATGACAGCGCCGTAAAGAGTGTGCTGTCCCTTTCAAATGTGGTCATTTGAAAGGGACAGCAGGGAAGAACGGGAGGACAATTAAATGGAGTTGGTACCCAACAGCTTCTTCTCTCAAGCGTAGGCTCCACCATCTACTGAGAGTGAAAGAGGCCAGCGTAGAGTGAGAACTGCTGCTTTCAGCAACAAACAAGTCAACCTATCAAGGAAAGGTGAAAGGACTACAGAACAGTCTTGAAGAGCCAGCTATACGCGGAAACTATAAATGTGGAAAATACTGCAGACTGACCCACTTCAATCTACTCCACCTTCTAGCCCTGCAGAGTCTGGAAAGCTGAAAACCACATTTCCCAGTTCTCTTGCTACTGGGGTTCTGCTCTAGATTTAGGTTTTGTCAGATCATGATAAACGTGAATCACGCAAAACACAAATTGTATGGTCCAACTGGGTTAAGAATGAAACTGAACTAAGTGGGGAGAGAAGCAGAGTGTGACGTAGCCACTTTGCTCTTGTGGACAGCAGCTGAGGTGGTATGGTTCTGGGGCCAGCAGTGGAGCAGCAACAGCCAAATCAGCAGCCCCATGTCTGGGCTAGATGCTGGCCACCCTGGCAGCCCAGTCCCACAGGGCAGCCTTGGGAATTGCTCCCAGCAGGTCGTGTTAGAGTATGTTTTTAAGTACGCTCAACAATTCACCAAGAAATTTAATTCCCTGTAATAAACTGCTTTCTGCTTAAAGTAGGAAGAATTAGAGTCTGTGCTCGACAACTGGACCCTGACCAATACCATCGTCAAAGTTGTTCTAATTTATCCAGAAGTGCTGAGCCACAAAGGTACAAGAGAAGGGAAGGGCAGGGAGTTTGTACTAGGTTAGGGGTATGCATGGTAGGACAGGACAGATTACAAAACAGGCAAGCCAGCTCAGGGTTCTGATGTAGGAGTTAGAAATGAGCCTGGAATCTAGGCTGAGTATGAAAGGAAATAAAGCCACTGCCAACATACAAGAAGTCAGAGATAATGAGAGACACAGACAGGTAGGAGACCAAGACAAAACAAAAGATAAGCATTCCATAGTCACAGTCGAGAAACCTCTTTGACCTCATTAAATGGCAACACAAGGTTATGAAACGTAATGAACACCTCTGCAGAAATGGCACACTCCTTTCACACACCATTTGTATGTACTTTCCAAACACCAGTGACATCCCCAGAATGTCTAGAAAACACGGCAGACATTCCAAAAGTTTCTCAATATCATAATTTTTGCCAAGAACGGGCTGTATTGACTCTGTATTTTGGCCTTCAATAGAAATCAGGTACCCTCCCTCCCCTGACAAAGCAACAGAACCACAGGAAGCAGCCTAGTTCCCAATTTCTTAAGCAGGAGACCTGAACTCTTTCCTAGACAGCATACCTGTGAGAATGCCAAAGTCAAACACACTGCCCCAAGTAGCAGCTTCTCCTTTCTCGGTGCTGCCCTTATAAAAGGTTACGATACACTGATAGGGAAAAATCTAAGAGCCCTTTTCTGGACAATGAGGCTCAATCCCCAGGCTCAACTTAGCCTTCAATTCTAATCAGCAGTAATGTCCAAGTGGTAAGCTGAATAACCGTTTAACTTAAAATGTTAGCATTATTTAGGCACTGTTAATAAAATTTAATGAGAATCAATAAAAAACTTGGCAGATTTACCAAAAATATTTCCTGTATCTATTCCTGGGGGAAAAAGAAGTTATTTGGAAATAGAAGCACCTTACTGGCTGAATGTCAGAACCTTTAAAAGTATCGCTGTCCCCTACAGCACATTATGACATTCCTAGAAGTTGTTCCAGCCTCTACTAACTTTAATTATAAAATGCAGAGCCTTTCTAGGGCCTAGAAACAGAATAATTGTAAAATAAATGGCAGACCATTTACATTTATTGAAAATGGCAATAAGAGTTGTTTTTCAAAATAGATAAGATTCCATTATCATGCCTTTAGAATGACTCTGACTTCATTTTAGAAGATTTACTACTTATGAAAAATGTGGAAAAGGGCAATTTTTAAGTTCTTGAATCCTGTTGAACCATATCCCTTTTCACCCACAAAATAAGAATTTACATACAGAAAAGATATAATGCCAGAATAACAGGAAAAAGCGGAGAACAATTGACAGCACTGACATTAACGAATGGAACCCTGCTAGGATTAATTTGTACAACTTTAGTCACACTTGTAAGTAAGCCATGCCCTGTACATTAATCATCGAGAAAAAGATGAGACTTAAAACTATAATTCAATAAAGAAATTTTTTAAGTTTTCCATGGATAACCAAAAATAAATCAGTTTAAATCTCCAAAAATCTCAGTGATTAGTGTACTTCAAAAACTTTAGACATATTAACTTTTAAGAAAATAATAGTTTGAATAAAGTATTTTTTAACCTGCAACAGATTCAACACCATCCTCTAAGCATAAAGAGGCTGAATACTAGTCAAAATAAAATAAGGCATGAGAAAGTTACATTCTGAAATTGAAGTAGTTAGCTGATTTTTAGTACCTGTAAAGTAAGCAGTAACTAATGTTTACCATAAAATGCAAAGCTACATTGCAAGGTTCCATTTTATTGTAAAACTTAGATTTTCTTATCAAAATACCTTTAAAAGTATTTCCAAATAACACGTCTGAAAGTCAACTAATTGGTACTGCCTTCAAATAAGCTGCACCTGAGATCATCTTCAAGTAATAAGTGGTTGAGATTAAAAAAAAAAAAAAAGTTGACTGTGCCCAGTCTTATGAACCTGGTATCCAAAGGAAAGGTGTTTCTCGCCAAGCAAAATCATCCTTTAAAGACTTGTGTTCAGATATGACACCAAAAGCACAACAAAAGATAAATTGAGCATCAAAATTAAAAACTTCTGCACTTCAATGAATGCCATCAAGAAAGTGAAAAGAGGACCCACAGAATTAGAAAATCACACCTGATAAAGCACTTATATCTAATATAAAAATAATTATCACAACTCAATAAGACAACTAATGTAAAAAATGGGCAAAGGATCTGATACATATTTCCCCAAAGAAGATGCGTAAATGGACAATACACACATGAAAAGATGCTCAACATTATTAGCCATTGAGGAAGCACAAGTCAAAACCACAAGATACCACTTCACACTTACCAGCATCATGCACTGGCCTATATTCTGTTGCTATAACAGAACACCACAGACTGGGTTTTTTTGTTTGTTTGTTTTGAGACAGAGTCTCGCTCTGTTGCCAGACTGCACTGCAGTGGTACAATCTCGGCTCACTGTGATCTCTGCCTCCCAGGTTCAAGTGATTCTCCTGCCTCAGCCTCCCAAGTAGCTAGGATTATAAGCACGTACTACCACACCCAGATAATTTTTGTATTTTTAGTAGAGATGGGGTTGCACCATGTTGGCCAGGCTGGTCTCAAACTCCTGACCTCTTGATCCACCTGCCTCAGCCTCCCAAAGTGCCGGGATTACAGGCGTGAGCCACCACAGCCAGCCCTATTTTTATGTTTTTTAAAAGACAGGGTCTTACTCTGTCATCCAGGCTGGAGTGCAATGACAGGATCAAAGTTCACTGCAGCCTCCTGGACTCAAGCAATCCTCCCAACTCAGCCTTCCAAGTAGATAGGACTACAAGTGCACCACCACACCTGGTTGTTTTTTTGGTTTTTTGTTTTTCTTCTTTAAGAGAAATGGTTTTGCTATGCTGTCCTGGCTTGTCTCGAATTCCTGTTCTTAAGCAATCTTCTTGCCTTGGCCTCCCAAAGTGTTAAGACTGCAGGCATGAGTCACTGTGCCTAGCCCTAGACTCGGTAATTTATAAAGAAAAGCTGACATGTCTCATGGTTCTGGAAGCTATGAAGTCCAAGACCATGGCACTGGCATCTGGTGAGGGCCTTCCTGCTATATGACATGGCAGGAGGCATCACATGACAAAACAATGCAAACACACGCATGTCAGTGCAAATCTCTTTCTCTTCTTACAAAGCCAACAGTTTCATCATGGAGGCCTCACCCTGATGACCTTTATCTAATCCTAATTACCTCCCGTAGGTCCACCTCCAATCAACATATGAATTTGAGGATGAAGTTTCCAACACATAAAATTTAGGGAACACATTCAAACCACAGCAGATGATTACTTTAAAAAAGGAAAATAAGTGTTAGAGAGAAATTAGAACCCTCACACATTGGTAGTGGGAATGTAAACTAATGCAGCCATTTAGGAAACTAGCGGATCATCAAATGCTTAAACAGAGTTACTATATGACCCAGCAATTCCACCTGTAGGTACATACTCAAGAGAAATGAAAACACATGTCCACACGAAAATTCATATGTGCCAGCATTATTCACAGCCACCAGAAAGTGAAAATAACCCAAATATCTGTTTATCAACTGGTAAATGGGAAAAAAAAAAAAAAAGTGACATATGCATACAAAGAAATACTATTTAGCCATAAAAAGGAATGAAGTATAGACATCTACTCGGTATCCATAGCGGATTGGTTCCAGGACCTCCTATGCATACCAAAATCCATGGAGGCTCAAGTATCTGATATAAAATGGTATAGTATTTGCATATAACCTATGCACACCCTCTCCTATATTGTCATCTCCAGATTACTTATAATACCTAATAAGCATAAATGCTATATAAGTAGTTGTTATACTGCATTGGTTAGGGAATAATAACAAAAATGAGTCTGCATATGTTCAGTACGGATGCAGTTTTTTAAATATTCTTAATCTGTGACTGAACGCCAGATGCAGAACGCACCAATACAGAGAACTGACTGCAGTAGTAATACACACCACCACATGAAGAGTGGAGAACAGCACACCAAGTTAAAGAAGCCAGTCAAAAATGGCATGTCGGATGATTCCACTTACATGAAATGTCCAGAAAAGGCAAATCTAGAGAGATGCAAAGGAGATTAATAGTTCCCCTAGGGTAGGGGGTGAAGATGTGGTGTGATTAGAGCTAAGAAGGGTGAGGCTTCTTTTAGAGAGATGAAAATGTTCTGAAATTGACTACTGAGAGTTGCACAACTCTGAACTCTAAATATCCTAAAAACTCCTGAATTGTACACTTTGAATAGATGAATTATATGGCAGATGAATTATATCTTGAATAAAGCTGTTTTTAAAAATGTATATAAAAAAGGAGCTTGTTTCTTTCCAAGGAGATCAAAATGAGGAGACAGGAAAGGATCTGCTTTTCCCTGAAGTCATAAAAGAGTGCATCATGGATGTGGTTTAGAACCAAGAGTGTTGGGAGCTTAAATGAGTACCAACCATTATCTGCAAAATGTAAGATGCTATTCCTCATACATACATAACCATTTCTTCAAATGTAATTTGTCATTAACAAAATATAAGTCAATTTAAATAAAAAATGCATTTAAAGACATACCTGGCCGGGCGCGGTGGCTCACGCCTGTAATCCCAGCACTTTGGGAGGCCGAGGCGGGTGGATCACGAGGTCAGGAGATCGAGACCATTCTGGCTAACATGTTGAAACCCTGTCTCTACTAAAAATACAAAAAGTTAGCCGGGCGAGGTGGCAGGTGCCTGTAGTCCCAGCTACTCGGGAGGCTGAGGCAGGAGAATGGCGTGAACCCAGTGGCGGAGCTTGCAGTGAGCTGAGATCTGGCCACTGCACTCCAGCCTGGGCAACAGAGCGAGACTCCATCTCAAAAAAAAAAAAAACATACCTACTTAAATAATGTCCAGTGGTAGCCAGGGAGGGGATAAACGGCATCGGTGAACATCGTAAAAGACTACATTGATGAGACCTTTTGTTTGGGTAATCCAGCATTATTTTTCAATTATAGTATTTTTCAATGATTCCTTACATTTCCATGATAGGAAATCTACCTTTTGAATTTTCTTACAAAAATATGTCAAACTACACAAAGTTGTTCACTGCATGATCACTCCTACTTACTGAAAAAAAAAAAAAAAAAGACAGCCAAACCACCTAGCAGCCCATCAGCTGAACTAACGAAACAGTATAGTCTATGCGGAATACTTCAGTCACTAAAGGGAAAATAGATCTATGTGTGTAGTCATGGAAAGATTTCTAAGGCACATAAGTAAAAGACGGATCAAATGGAGAGCACATGATCCTATTTGTATGAATTTTTGAAATATATACTGACATACAAAGATTTTATGGAAAAAAATACACCCACAAAAATTCATAGCAGTTATCTTTGAGTAGAAGGATTAGGGGAAGGAGACTTTTATATAATACACTTTTCTGCTGTTTGAATTTTAACCAGGTTTTTTTCATATATAAATAAATATTTTAAAAATCATACTGCCTTCCTTTCTGTGTGAAGTTTGGGTCTTGCCACACAAATACAAGCAACCCAGATCATCTGAACTAGAATGTTAGCATGATCTAAAATGAAATCATCATCATCATTTATAAGCAACTTCAATATATGTCTAAAAGCAAATTCTAAGAGCTCATAAATGTAGACCTTAAAATAAGCCTAATTCTGTTTTATGATACATTACTTCATTTCAAATAATTCAAAATAACACCATAATGTACTAATCAGATTGGATAAAGTGAAAATATTTTTTAAATATCATTTGTCATTTTGCCTCTGGAAGACTTGACTTTGTTCAACAGTTAAAATATTTCAACTACAGATTTCCACATTATTCTTCCCAATTATCTTCGGGCGGAAAGTTAAACACGCACAGAATAAGAATGCCATACTAGTAACACGTTATTTTTAGGCAGTTCTATTCTGAATATGCTCCACATAGTAATCTAATTTTCACAGCCTCCAGAGGGACAAACAGGAAAAGCACGATCACTCCCTTTTTACACATGCATAGTGACAGGGTATCAAAATACACCGCCTATCATTCAACATACGACAGAACAACAACTATAGGTACAGACACCCTCTGTGCCAGAAGTGTTAAGAATTCAGACTTGAGTTTTCGATGGGTAATTACAGCATTACATAATACTCCTGGGGTATGGAAAAGCATACCGTAATCAAACACATTACTATTTCTGCAAAGAAATGTATGAATATTCACATCAAGTAGGATAAATAAAGACATAGCTGTTCAGGTCAAGTTTTGCTTCCAAATGAGTTATGAAACATTCTGCTGTCAGAATTTTTTTTTTTCTTTTGGAACTACAGATACGGGATTCCGGGCCTACACTGGGCAGCTTTCAGCTGGAATATTATTTTTCTCTACTGAAAAATATTTTCTTATATAGCAAACCCGCTTTAAATCTCAACGCTAAATCCCTGTTTGGAGAGATGGGTATGTGAAGTAAAACCTTACAAAGATCATCTCAGGGTTTTCTAGAAACCCAAAAGCATCATTTTAATCACAAAACCAGTCGCTTGCTTCCAGCAGCTGTATATAAATAAAATCAGTAAAAGCTAAGTGTGAGCAGCCAGAGAGGAGATAAAATTTATTGCTACTTAATTAGCAGCCTCTTCCTTGTTATCTCTGAAACCTTCCACATGGCATATCTGCAGATAGCTGTCTCCATCAGCCTCTTCCTTCAATTTCTCTCTTCTCTAAACTGAAGATCCCCACCTGGTTCCTTCAACCATTCCCTGTGTGACACTAGTCTCTAATGTCACCATGCTGGTCACTCTCTTCTGGAAATGCTCATTTGTCAATGTTCTTCTGAAGATGTCACACCCAGGATCAAACACTGCAGATGCTACCAGACCAGCTCATAGTCTGGTTATCTTTCTGGAACTGAACATTATCTTTACATCTGACAGCTTAAAACTATTCAACCTAAGAGCTAAATTACACTTTTGCAATTGGTGTAAACCCACAGGAAGAAAATTAACTCACTATTAAAGTTTATAGCCACTTTGTACCCAATAAGTATATTTTAAAAATACTAATTTCAGTAATAAACAGATGTAAATACAAGTGAGGCATCACAGGTTAAATGATAGCCTGAGAAGCCTCTTGCTTCACAAAATGAAAAGAAGGAAACCAGGTGGGATATAGATGAACCAAAATTAGCCATGAGTTGAAATTACTTAAACTGAGTGATGGATGCATGTTCTACCACTGTATGTATTTACATTTTCCGTGATAAAAAAAATTAAATAAAAAATAAATGAATTGAAATAATTAATTTAGAAAGCAGTGTTGGTGAGAAGATCTAGCAATGGGGACTCAGTGGGTGTGTAAACCAACACTACCTTTCCAAAGGGCAGCTCTGTGGTAGGGAACAAGACATCCTCTATGAGCCAGCAAACCTACTTCAAAGTATTTACCCTAAACTAACAGAATTATCAGACAACCGTATTCATCATAGCATAGTTTATAATGAAGAACCAAAACAACTTCAATGCCTAGCAATATCAGAGTAAACTAAACTATGACTCGCAGTGGAAGAGCACACATCCACTGAAAATAATGTCTATCTACATTTATAGTTTTGAAAACAGGCAAGGTGTGGACTGAAAGAATACAAAACAGCATATAATTTGATCCCATTAAATATGTACACTTTTACATATGTATATAAGCACAGAGATTTCTACAAACATGTTCACCAAAATGTTAACAATGGTTATCTCTGGGTAAAAGGATTTCTGTTGATTTCTACTTTCTCTATACTTTTATATACTCTACAATTTCCTATGAACAACTACCATTTTTACTAAGCTATTAGGAGGCAAGAAACTAACCACCTTGTTAAGTTACATTAAGAAATACTGTACAGTAGCTTCACTATATGTACACACATTAGAATAGATACAGCCAAGTATATGTCTGCCCTTTTATTTGGTTGGCTCTTTATCCCTATGAGTGTACTCCAGATACAACCAAGTGAGATGGTCTTTGCTAGGCCTCTCCAAGGGAGGATGTTTGATTCAGGCAGCCTAGTCATGGTTTCTAAAAGCACACCACTTTTCCTGCAACAACAACCTGTTAAGATTTTCCTGCACAGGAAAAACCAGTTGAGCAAAATGTCAGAGAAATTCAATAGAACTGAGGACTATCTATGTACTTTGTAAAAAATTTGTAAGACATTATCCAGCAATTTTTCCGATACTTTTATAACAGACATAAAGCTATATTATTTAGCTATATTAATAATTTTACACAGGAAGCTGGTTCATTGTGTTGATACATCCTTTAATCTTTTATGACAGTTCTACGATGGAAACAGTTACCTTTATAAACCTATTGTCTGTAATTAATCATCATTTTGGTCCCTGGGAATTAGGATTACAGAAAAAGAGCTTCACATGCTTATAATAAAAAATTTTAGGAGCAATGTCTCAATTCTTTTAAAAGTATATCTATGTTTCTCTCCTTAAATTGGTATTCGTTGAATATTAATGAAAATATAAAGTAAAATTACTTATTTCATTTATAATTGTAAGCAATAATCCATGGCATTAAAGGAATACAGAGCAATAGGTTAAGATGTTAAATATAAAGGTTAGGATATTATACATTAAAGGTTAGGATTACGATAAAACATGCAATTAGGAAAAAACAGGCTATTAATGCTCAGATCACAAATCCTTGTGTATTCCATGTTTAAGATATGGTCTATGGTTGTAAGATCTCAAATCTCCACATCAGAAACTATGTTTTAAGCATCACCTGTGAGACTGAAGCATCACCAAAAAAGTGGTTTGGGAGAGAATTTTAAGATCTCCTTCTCAGGGAACCTAGGATGCTTTTGCTGACAGTGACGATAAATGCAGTTCCAGAGAAACATAACCAATAGCTGTTCCACCACCAGAGTCTACCACTGAATATGTGGCTTGAATACAGTTTCCTAAAGCTTGTCCTCTGTTAAAAATTAAAAAAAAGTTCAACATGGAAAGTTTACCTTCCGTTAAGAAAAATGAAGCATGAGAGGACTTTCGTGCAAACGTGTGACCATAAGAACTTTCAGATTCTGAAATCTTGCCCTTTACTTTTTTCTGGGCATAGGTTTAATAAAATTACAGGAGAAAAACTGAAAGCATTGGTCAAAAAAATAAAAATATAAAAACCAGCAACCACCTCAAATTGAATCCATTAGGATGACTTTTCTAAAGAACAGTTTTCCAGTTTCTATTTTAACAGCAAAAGTAAGAGCCTACTTTTGCTTTGAGTGCAAAACCCATTTTTATAACTAAAAATTACAGTTATAAAATGGGAGTGTATTTCCTATTACAGGGAAGATAAAGTATCTAGTTCCACATCATCTTTGATCACCAGGTCCCATACTCAGGAGCAAACAAACTTCCAAGAGCTCCCTCCTAACTATTCTTATCCCATGCTCCAAACATTTTACACATCGGCTGTTTACGCCTACTTTTCAAAGGCTGAAAGTTCATCAAATTAACAGGCAAGCAAAAAACTGCCTCTAAGGGAGTCATTGAGTAGGTAAGGCTTCTGGGGTACCAGTAAATATTCTAATGCTTTGATTTGGGTATTACTTACATGCGTATGTCTCTTTGTGAAAATTTATCAAGCAATATATTATTTGTCTTCCTTTCCATATATACATTTTAATAAAAATTTACTTTTAAAAAACATTCTTACAATCAAAACAATCTACCCAATTTCGAATGCTAAAAGAGAACCAGAAAAATGACCACGAAAAATGAATCTGACCTGACAACAAACAGCAATGTGAAAAAGGAGAAAAACATGAGTATCTCCCTAGAATAGATACCAGATTTTACTGTGAGGGCCAACAGCCCATTTACACTCATTTCTCTCATGCTTACTTCTACATGAGATGGATTACGTGATACAATTATTGTAACACACAGAGGAATATGAGACCAAACGGCTGGGAGGCCGAGACGGGTGGATCACGAGGTCAGGAGATCAAGACCATCCTGGCTAACAAGGTGAAACCCCGTCTCTACTAAAAACTACAAAAAAAAAACTAGCCGGGCGAGGTGGCGGCACCTGTAGTCCCAGCTACCTGGGAGGCTGAAGCAGGAGAATGGCATGAACCCGGGAGGCGGAGCTTGCAGTGAGCTGAGATCCGGCCACAGCACTCCAGCCTGGGCGACAGAGCGAGACTCCGTCTCAAAAGAGAAGATGACATTTCACTGGCTAAAGAAGAACCTTTACCCAATCTAGCTACAGATCGCTAAACTATGAACACTGTGATAGGCAGAATTCAAAAATGTTCTGCCCCAAACTCTGGAACCTGTGACTAAAAATGAGATCTCACTCTTGTGACGTCATATTCTATGGCACACTTAACCGGAAGGCAGGGAAATTATTAAGGTGGACCTGATCTAGGTACACGAATCCAGAGTTTCTCCAGCTAAAAACGTAAGTCAAAAGTACTCAAAGCATACAAAGGACCTGCTACACCATTGCTGGTTTGAAGATGGAGTGGGGCACACGAAAAGAAACCAAGTTGGCCTCTAGAAGCAGGGTGTGGCCCCAGCTGACCGCCAGCAAGAAAACAGGAGCCTCAGTCCTATAGCCACAGGAACTGAACATGACCAGTAATGTGAGTGGGTTTCGAAGTGTATTTTTCCCTAGAACCTCTAGACATCTTATGGCCCAAACACTGGCCAATGTTACCACATATTTTCTTCGTATCTTTCACAGCAAGTTCTGGAAATTCAATAGGCACATGCAGCAATTGTGATAAAGAAAAAAGAATTACACAACATATTCATTCACTCAAACATGAAGTAGGTTCCCATTAGGTACCAGGGACCGTGCTGGGTGCAGGGAATGTAACAATGAATAAAGCAATCCTGTCTTTTGAAGTTCACAGACTTGGTGAAGACTGAAACTCAGCAAATGAATTGAAATTTGCCTGGCCCTAGGTGGTGTGGGGGAAGGGGGCTAGGAGACAGCATCACAGTTAAAGGGACCTGCAAACAAAAGGACAAAACCTGGTCTGGTGCATTGGTTCACGCCTGTAATTGCAGCACTCTGGGAGGCCGAGATGGGCAGCTTGCTTGAGTCCAGGAGTTTGAGACAAGCCTTAGCAACATGGCAAAACCAAAACCAAAACCAAAACTAGCCAGGTATGGCAGCACACACCTGTGACCCCAGCTACTTGGAAGGGTGAGGTGGGAGGACTGTATGAACCTGGGAGGTAGATGCTGCAGTGAGCTGTGATCACACCACTGCACCCCAGCCTAGGCAACGGAGGCAGAGACAAAGTCTTGTGGGTAAAGGGGGGAAACGGGGTGGGGGACAACACATTAGGTGAGGAGAAGGAAGCAAAAGAGTGGAACTACCATATGCCATGTGAAACCAGGAAGAGATTATACTGCAAAGGAAAACAAAGCTCAGATTATAAAGATCCCTGAATGCCACTGAATTTTTTTTTTTAAAAGGAAAGTGTAGGCAACAATCTGACAAACTGGAATTCTCGTACATTGTTGGTGGAAATGGAACATGGTTCAGCCACTGTGGAATAGAGTTTGGTGATTCCTTGAAAAGTGAAACACAGGATTGCCATATGACCCAGTAATGCAACTCCTAGTCACATACCAAAAAGAAGTGAAAACAGGTGCTCAAACACACACATGTTCACAGCAACACTATTCACAATAACCAAAAGGTGGAAACAACACAGATATCCATCAACAGATAAATGGATAAACAAACTGTTGCACATACATACAATGGAGTATTATTCAGTCATAAAAAGAAATGATGTACTGACACATACACAACCCAGACGAACCTCAAACATCACGCCAGGCAAAAGCAGCCAGACACAAAGTCTTATTCCTGCATATAAAATATTCAGAATACATAAATCCACAGAAGCAGAACACGGGTGGATGGTCATTAGGGGCTGCTTAATGTGCATGGGACTTCCTTTGGTGGGGGATGAAACTGTTCTGGAACTAGAGGTGGTGATCACACAGCATTCAATGTATTCAATGCCACTCAACTGTTCACTTTAAAATAGTTCATTTGATGCTGTGTGGCACCTAAGTAAAAAAAAAAAAAAAATACTTTAAAAAGAAAGAAGTTAATAAAAATGACCTGTAGAGGGAGAGGGCAAACAGGTTGGGGGAACAAGGGTATAAGCAGAGCTTCCGCGTATACATTCTGCTACAGTGTGACCTCAGAATCCTGTAAAGATGTTTACAATGGAAAGAAAGAAAGAAAGAAAGAAAGAGAGAGAGAGAGAGAGAGAGAGAGAAGAGAAAGAAGAGAAAGAAAGAAAGAAGAAAGAAAAGAAAGAAAGAAAGAAAGAAGAAAGAAAGAAAGAAAGAAAGAAATAAAAAGAAGCAAGAAAGAAGAAAAGAAAATAAATAACCGAAGAAGAAAAGCGAGAAGAAGAGAAGAACAAAGGGGAAGAGAGAATGAGGAAGGAAGGAAGGAAGCGGAAGTGGAAGGAGGAAGGAAGAGAGAGAAAAAGAAATAGAAGAGAGAAACATATATTGAATAGAAATATAAGAGAAAACAATTTAAAACAGTTGAGAGATACCATAGAAAGAGATATGACATCGCTTTCTCTTTTCTCTTCTTTCTCTTTTATCTCTTTACTTTTTCTCTTTCTCTTTTTTTAGCTTTCTGCTTTTCTTCTTCTCTTCTCTTCTTCTTCTTCTTCTTCAGAGGAGGAAGCCAGAAAACCAACCCGTATTCATTGTATTAAATACCAGGTTTAAAAAATAACTTGTCAAAACATGAAGAATGTTTCTTTGGGAAGTAACTTCAGATACTATATGTAAAATGTCTAACTGTTGGGGAAAAAAGCACAACTTGTCATTCATGTCAATGGTTTTTACAGCAATTCAGTATCAACCAAGTAAGTGCACTGAGTTCCTACAACAGGAAGCCAGGTTCTGACATATTCTCACACAATTCACATTCCTAGGCTGAGTCTCTAGAGCCAGAGGTAGTACAACAGGCCAAAGTTCACGGCTCACAAAGCTGGCCACCTGGGACTCTGTCATTAGTACTGTACTTTAAGAAACGTTATGTGCGCTGAAGAAATCAACTCAAATTAAGTGACCCAGCAAAATCAAAGAGGATTTTCCAACTTGTTTTCACTTTGATTTTGACGTTTCTAAGAAATCTGTCAAAAAAATTCTATAGTATCATCTTCCTTGTGAATTTTTTAAAGGATTTTTAGTTTCAAAAAGGTTTTATTTCACATATGATAAATACACGCAGTAGTTTTCATTTCGAGAGCCTTCAGTTGATAAGCACTGAAATATCTTAAAATTTTACGACTGCAAGACATCCACAAATCCTATATTAGCAGAAGTTAAATTTCAGAAGAAAAATACAGAAACTTCAAGAGCTTCGTGATTGTGTCTGGAGTATACAGGCAACATTCAATTTTTGTCAAGCACAAAGTTTAAATTAAGACTGCTGAGTCCTAGCTGGGGTTTGTTTTTGTTTTTTTTAACCCATATTTTTCCTCACAGTACCGACATACTAATTTCTCCAATTCCTGAGACATACCAAAATTGTTAAACATTGTTTTGTTATCACTGTATTATAAAGTTGGGTCTCACTCTAGATCCAGCAAGATATGACTGGTCTTATGGTATTTTCTTTTTTAACAAAGATAAGTAGTTGAACAAATCCCCTGTGTCAAGCAGGACTTATTCCGGGATGGCCATGATTAATATTAAAACAGGTCAACTGCTTAAAACATGCAAGATCTTTGGGTAAAATCTAGAAAGACCATGAGCTAGCATCACAGATGGATTTAGTTTGATTTCTGATTATGTGTAAAGAACAAAAGTTAGTTAAAAATGCTTCATCTTTAGGGTTTTCATATACCAACCAAGGTGCAAGCAGGAGGAAATCAATATTAACACTAATTTTTTAACCAGGAACTCTGACACCGAAATACACAATTCTGACTGCTAAAGAGCAGCATGTTACTATAGTAACAGGAGTTCTTAGTCTATATAATATAACAATATATACTTTTATTTTACTTCTAGCTATCTCCAAAGTATGTATAATACAAGAACTTATAAAAGATAGGGGAAAAAAATATATTAAAAAAAAAAAGCTGTAACTGCAAAGGATGGCAAAGATACCCGGAAATTAGAATCAGGTCTCCAGAAGGCTGACCTCCTTCAGCGCATGTGTGCAGTGGGAAGCACAGGCAGGGGAGAATGAGAGGGGAGTGTATGTATGAAACAGTCATCTGGAGCTTCCAAAACCCACACATCAGGAGAATGGGAAAGGGGGAATAAATCAGGGAGAACATTTTCAAGAAGGTAGAAGAATTGTGATTCTGTCTCACCATATCCCTCCACCACATCCAGGCAATTCTATTAGGCAAGGTGAAATTCATTTTTTCACATTCTCAGAAAGCCCTGGTCCATGGTCAAGCTGTCATCTCTTTCAATGCTCAAATTTTCAGAAAAGAAAATGCAAAGAATAAAAAAATAAAAAAGGGTTAGACTTAGGCAAATGGAAGAGGAAACCAGATTTGTAATATAAAGTAGAAACAGTATAACTAAAGTGAAATCCTTAAACAGAACATTTCAAATGTATTTCAAAATGCTACATTTTTATTTCTTTTATGATGGAATGGCAAAAAAAGGTAACTGAGTTGGCAATAAACAGACCAGAGACACACAGGCTATCACGAGACACCCTGGGAGAGGAGAATAGACCCTCCTTCATCACTGCAGCATACAATGGCAGAAACTTCCAAGGGACAAAAACAGATTATCAAAGAGTACATATACGTATCAGTAAGTAATGAAAGCCTGCCAGGCCAAGAAGCCAGAGCATGTACTCTTCAGGAGATAATAAAAAGAAACTTCTAAAAGGTAAGCCAGCTTGGTAAGGCCACACCAGCCGTGGGTGTAGATGGGAACACACTGATCAGGAATTAATACCTTGAGTGCCACCAGTCTAAGCCCCCAGATGCTCTTACAGGCACTCAACCCATTACAAGGCCCTCTGCAAGCATTTCTGGGTACAACAATCCTTACTCCTCCAAGCGAGACAGCTTGGCAGACATGTGTCAAATGAGAGCCATCCCTCCCCTGTGGAAAAGGGTGGGGGCTTCCCACAGCGAAACTGCTTGTACTCTGAAGCAGAACGTTAAAATAGCCCAGGGAGACAGTTCTTCCAGTTTCTAGGCACCACACTTTTCTATTTTCCACACATACATACACCACGCCCTGCATATCATTCATTCTCCGTGAGCCCCCACTGCCGGAGTTTCCATGCAAATTTTAATTTAACAATGCGGTTTTTTGTCCTTCCCATCCCCACCTACTCCCCCTCATGAATGTCCTTCCTCAGGCCACCCCCGGATAGGCCCACACTGCTGACTGCTTCTGTGGCATTTCAGCCCCACATTTATTCCTGTCTGCCAGGTACCATCTGTATCCAAATCTCAGTTCTATCCCAGCTGAAATCCCAAACACAAAAGGGATCATCCTGTCTAGTGACTTGAATAAATTTGATTGTCAATATTAAGTTCACTCTGGAGCATCGCCAAGAAAATATTCCTTCTCTGTTGAGTTTTTCTACTACTAAACCACCAATGATGGTACCTAATGCAATGGCAAGGGCTATGCTAGGTCAATATATTCATCAACAGGCCAAGAAACCTCAAAAAGTAAAAGAAATATGTAACATTTGTTGGGGATAGGTTCAGGAGGGAAGTGGGAGAGAAGATAAACTATGGAATTGGAAGACAAGGACAACCAAGGCAAGATAAAAAGGTCACAGAACAAGTAATAAGTAACGCCTTCTGTGTATTTCAGTTGAGAAAGGAGAAACACATTAGGGGTTCATTTGATCTGATAAATTAATGAGTACAATAGTTATGATTTATTAAGCAAGACACTGTGCTAAATACTTTACATACATTATCTCCTCTAATCCTTACAAAAACCTTGTGAGAGAGAGATTAACTCTGCTTTACAAATGAGCACCTGGAACACTGACAAGTGACTCAACTTGCCCAAGGTCACAGTCTCTGAAACGGCAGAGCCAGGATTTGAATCCAGCTCTGTGACTCATGACACTATGTCATAATGCCAATGCGCAACAGCAGATGGCTTTTAAAGCATATTTTCTGTGTGTGCATGTTTGTAATAAGGTATATCCATATGTGCTAATATGAAATGATCTCTAAGACACAATATAGGTGAAAAATATGCTGGGACTAGCCTCCAAGCTAACAGTATGCTAACCATTTGTATGTCAAAGGGTTGCAAGGAAAGACATATATAGTTGTACATGCATAAATTATCAGTGAACAAATACTCATGGAACTGGAAACAGTGACAGCCTCAAGCAGGGGGAACTAGGGGGCTGAGGATCAGAAAAGTAGAGACTTTCACTACTACATTTTGATATGGTATGAATTTAACCTACTCATTTTTTCATAAGAAATAAGCACTGCATAATAAAATGTAACCATAAAAACTAAAAAAAAACTGGAATGAAAGGTTACCTTAGCCTCCTAGTTTACCAAAGCCAACTAAAGAGGCTTATGAACAACAAAATACTTATTTTAATCAAGCATCCTTTTGAGATGTTTTCACCTGTTAAGAGTGCCTGTCAACAATGCTCATATCCTAAACATGAACCAAAGGCGCTTCCATGCACAACAAGGAAAAACCAGCTCCTGTGAACATGGGAGAAGAGTGTGCAAGTAGAAAATCTTAATACAGGTAGGGAAGGAAAAAAGGCCACTTCAAGGTAGTCAATGAATGGGGAGAGGAATGGGCAGAAGAAAGCCCCCTCCTGGCATGCCCTCAGGGAACAGCACACAGCCACAGAACAAAGTCAGGCTACATAAATGAGGAGGGAGGATGAAGGGGCAGAACCATCTAAAAGAAACAGGGAAAGGAAAAGGAATTCTTGCTCCCCAATTAGTCTGGAAAGCAGAAAGATAAAAACGAAAATCAAAACACAAGACGGCCAGTTTCATTTGTTGTAATTAAATGTGTATTATACTCAGTAATCAATACATGTTCCTTTGCTTGCCTTAAAAACTTTACTTTTAAAATTACTATAATCTTATATTTAAAATAGGATTAGAAATTGCTAGTAATGCTTATTAAGCAATCCCCTCATAGCCTTTTTTTTTTTTTTTGGAGACAGTCTCACTCTGTTGCCCAGGTTGGAATGCAGTGGTGCAGTCACGGCTCAACAGCAGACTTGACCTCTTGGGCTCAAGTGATTCTCCCACCTCAGAACCCCAAGTAGCTGGGACAACAGGTGCGCACCACCACACTCAGCTAAGTTTTTGTACATTGTGTAGAGACAGGGTCTTGCCATGTTGCCCAGGCTGGTCTCAAACTCCTGGCCTCAAGTGATCTGCCCACCTCAGCCTCTCAGAATGCTAGGATGATAGGCATGAGCCACTGTACCCAGATCCCCTTTTTCAAAGGTTTAAATAGTGTTTGCCCAAAAAAAGCAATTCTGGCTAGTTTAAGCAAAAAAGGGGGATACACTGGAAAACAAATACTGTAGACTTGAGGAGAAACTGAACATCCAAAACTCAGGATGGGCAAGAACCAGTTCCAGGCTGCAGTGATTTGTAGAGCTCCATAAAAAAGGGCCAAGAGATGACAGGGCAGAAAAACGGCCAGTGAGGCCCCTGCTATGTACATGTACCAGGGCATTCTCAGAAAGTGACACATTTCTGTGACCCAGACACTACCCAACTGTTGCCTACTACAGCATACATACATAATGCTCTAATTTACATTATAATGAATATACAGATCATACATCACTTAATGATGGGGATATGTTCTGAGAAATGCACTGTTAGGCAATTCTGTCATTGTGTGAACATCACAGACATCACTTAAACCTAGACGTTATGGCCTCCTACACACCTAGGTTACATGGTACAGCCTATTGCTCCCAGGTTATAAACCTGTGCAGCATGTTACTGTACTGAGCACAACAGGCAACTATAACACAAGTATTTATGTATCTAAATAAATCTGAACCAAGACAAGGTACCAAAAGCATACAGAATTATAATCTTTCAGGAACATTATATATGCAGTCTATCAGTGACCAAAATGTCATTACGTAGTACACGACTGTACTGAAAGTTTTCAATACAAAATGTATATTTAAATTTAAATTTACTCCTAATTTTCATTTACAACTTCATGCTTCAAATTTTTTATGCATTCTACCTACTATTAACTTGAATGTATGAATTGATTCTATATCAGAGTTGTGGGGAGAATTTGACACTGGAATCATAAAGATTAAACAGCACTAACCAGAAATCGATGGAACAAATGTGTTTATCAATCCATCTTTCAAAGGAGTTTTTTATTCTTATAATGAGCCTGTAACTTAAAATATGGCATGCCTTCTTCCAACAGATGAACAAAATAAGGCCCAAAACAATAATTTCAGTTCCCTTAAATAGGAAACAAACAAACAAAATCCCAGGTCCCCATTAATGCACTCTCAGTCTGAACCACTAAACAGCTTTAGTGCCATATTCCTCCTAAAATTCAGTAATAATACATTATGGTAAATAATTCTAATTGCTTTCACAATTTTTAAAAAGTTATAAATGCTTAATGTTTGAAAACTGAGAACATTCAGGAAAAAAAGAGAAATCCCCATAACAGAGATAAGCACATTAAGTAGGCTGGTCTATTTCTTAATCATACTCATTGCATCATATTATAAAACAGTAATTTCTTATCTGTATTATAATCTGCCACTTCCACACCTTTTCTACTTGCATGTGCATGCGTGACCCTATGTCAGAGAAAGCTGGTACTTGGAGACTCCCAGGAAGGGCTTGTCATGTATGGAGGGCGGCATAGGAGAGGACTAGGAACAAGGGCTCCAGAGACACGGGTGCATTCAAAGACCAGTTCCACCACTTATGAAGTTACTGATGTGAACTTCTCTGGACCTCAATTTCCTCATCTATAAAATCGGGTTGAAAGGATGTATGGTACTGCAAACTTGAAGGCCGTAGCACAATGAGGGATGCCAAGAAAAGCACTCCATAAAAACAAGCTAGTACACTCTACAAAGAGCTCTGTAACCTCATGTTTCACCTAATCTATTCTGAAATCCTTCCATGTCAATTAGAGCTACTTCCACAACATCCTTTGTAATACCAACATAGTAGTCTTCTCATGTACCACAACAACCACCGTGAAAGCCACCAGAAGTATTCAGGTCCTCACCATTTGTCAAGGTCACCTGCTGTTGACTAATACAGATAGGGATGCAGGACTCCAGCCAACCCAGCTTGCTCCCTAAAGTAAGGAAAAAGTCAGAGTGGGTTAGGACTCACTGGCTGATGTGGGACAATTCACAGGTCAAATGAGGTTTAGCTTTTTAAAAAACTTTTTGCTGCCAATAGGATCTATGATGAAATTCAGGTTTTTCACCCAAGAAAGAGCAACTTCTGAAGTAAAGCAATTGTGGGTTTAAAAGAAAACCTCTTAAGGCATCTCTACAGCTAACAAAATGCTAGATTATAATATTTTAATTGCCATGAAGTAGTCATCTATATAAAAGCATGACACAACTTACATTTCACGCTTGATTCCACAGAAAACAGCAAAGTTAGAGATGCTGATGGCCTCTGTCTTTCCAACTATAACATTCCATGATACAGATTTTAGTAATTTTCAAAATTCCAGAATTGATGAGCATCAACCAATCATATCAAGTTGCCACAAAAATGCACATAGCTACAATCTCACCTGTCATTAACTCTCATCCACTGAGCTGCTCTATCTCAACCACTTGCCTCTTTGTGTATGCTTTACCTCAGCTCTCAACAGTGCTTTATCCTGCCCATTTGATCTAGCTCTTTGCCGGCCGAGATCCAAGTCCGCATTTCCTACAGCTATGACAATTAAGACCCTAATTCAGAATGTAAAGGTCACGTGGCATGTCCTGGCTAAATACGAAGGTCTTGATGTTTGGTCCTTTGGCAAGAATCCTGTTCTGATCTGATCTAGGTGTTGGGTTCCTCACTCCTGTTGATCAGTGGCTTTCCACCTGAATCCTTCACTTCGTGTTTCCACATGCCAATCTGAGTCCCCAGATTCCAACATGGCTTGCCTATATGTATCCCTGCTAGGGTCCTACTTAAACTGATCTACCAGATGCTGAATCCCCTGTATGGCTTATCATCTGCACATCTGCGCTGTATTTTTTGATGTGTCTATGCCCTAATAAACTATAAGCTCTCTGAAGGAAGGAACTGTTATTGATGACTACACTGCTAACACAGCACTTTATTCACTGAAGCACTGGATGAATTAACTCCTGCTCACATACGTTGTTAAATTTTATTTTGACAAAAACTTGCATATATTTATTGTGTACATGTTTCGACACATATATATTGTGAAATGGCTAAACAGAGCTAATTATATGTATTACTTCACATACTTTTTGTGGTAGGAATACTTAAAATTTACCTTTAACAACTCAAGAATAAAACACATTATCATTCATTATAGTCACTATGTTGTACAACAGATCTCTAGAATTTATTCCTCCTAAATGAAATTTTGCATCCTTTGACCAACATCTCCCAAATCCCTCCCCACTTACACGCTCACTAATCCGCTCACACTCTGCAGTATGAGTACTTGTAATGGAAACTGCTGACGCTTCTCAAACTGCAAAGCAATTACATATAAATTTAAGGGGCACACTGCAACACTGCTTCCTATCATTTAGCACTTAACTATCTGTACCTCACTCCTGGTTTCAATTTCTTTCTTTTTGAAGTGCATCTTTTAGTAGTTCCAAGTACTAATCATCAACTATTGTTTTTTATCTACAATCTTTATTTCACTTACTTTTGAGACGGAGTCTCACTCTGTAGCCAGGCTGGAGCGCAATGGCGCAACCTCAGCTCACTGCAATCTCCGCCCACGGGGTTCAAAGAATTGTCCTGCTTCAGCCTTCCAAGTAGCTGGGACTACAGGTGCATGCCACCATGTCCAGCTAACGTTTGTATTTTTAGTAGAGATGGGGTTTCACCACATTGGCCAGGATGGTCTCGATCTCTTGCCCTTGTGATCTGCCCACCTTCCCGCCCAAAGTGCTGGGATTACAGGCATGAGCCACCATGCCCGGCCCATTTCACTTACTCTTGACTATCATAATACTTCATATGGACATGGAATTCTAGGTTGGTGGTGGATTTCCACCTCCAGCCTTTGATGATATTATTCAATCATCTTCTGCTATGAACAAAATGTCTGCCAGTCTAGACATCAACTTTCCTCAGGTTGCTTTCCTCTTCTTTTCTGAGGCTTCATCTAAAATATGTCTGGGTATGAATTTATTTTTTTTTTATCCTGTGTGGGGTTCACTACGGTTCTTGAAACTAAGAACTCAGGCAGAACTTGTACTGATTATGAAAAATTCTCAGCCATTCTTCCTTCTAATAGTGTCTCTCTTCTATTTCCTCTTTCTAGAAGCTCATAGAAGGTAATATGGGACTTTCTCATTCTAAAGTTCATGAATCGTAACCACCCATTTTCCATTTATTTATCCCTTATTACTGTATTACAAGCAATTTCCTCAGATCTCCTTTAAAATTCTATTGATTTTTCAATATAGTTTTTATCTTCAATTTTATCTACCTGGCTCTTTAACCTGTCCATTGAGGTTACTTTTTTAAAACTTAATGACCATGATTTTCATTTCTAGAAGTCCTACTGGGTTCTTTTCCAACTCCATGTTATTTTTCTAACCTGTGATGTTCTTTCATTATGATCTTACCCCTTTCACCTCTCATAATTTTAAGCAAGTAATCTCTTTCATATATTCTATCATCTCAAACTCCTGGAATACTATTCATCTGCTGACTCTCCTTCATGGTGATTCATTTCCTTGTGTGGCTGGGCAATTTTTGTATTGCAAGCTCATCTTTAGCATGACTTGTTTCTTCTGCAAGAGTCTTAGATTTTTAATTTGCTCTGCAGGTCAGTTTCATACTTACTTTTGAGGGCTCTATTCATTTCCATAGTTCTAGACCAGATTTTGTGCTAACTTGTCTCAGCTTGAAGGTTAGTTGCACTGTAAGAAACATTAAGTTTGAATCCACCCCAATTATTAGGTGCAGTCTTGGAGCTGAGATGCCCCTTTTTTATTCCTAATTATTACAACCCCAGGAGTACAGCAAGTTTCCTACACTTTCCCAAACCAGTAGGCAAAGTTTTTCTAAGTCTCTTTTCACAGATGGAAAAGTCCTTCAAGGTTTGATGCTAGAGAACCTTCACTCCACCTTCCAAGTTTAAGCAGACCCAAGGCCATGTCTCCTGCTCCTTCAGGAGACCCTCAAGACTAAGCCACTGCGGCTTGTATTCAGATCAGAAACCACCACAGGCCTTGAGCTCCTGCTTAATACCCGAGCTCTGAATTTTCTGTTCGTAGCTGCCACCTAGGGATTTCCTGGTCTTTCAAACTTCAGAAACGCTTGTTTGTTCTTGTTATATTTTGTCCACAGTTTCTGTGTGTTTATAGCAGGGTGGTGAAGGGAGTCCTCCACATTCAGCTTTGGGGACAATGTTGTTAGAAGTCTCCAGTAGTTACAACATATGAAACAGAAATGATCACTTCAGAGAATTGTGATAATTACTTACCATTCTGCCAAATGACAACTTTTTTCCCAGCCTCAATAATAGATTTCAAATTTGGAAAAAATATTCCCAAAGCATTTTAAGATCATTTTTGTCACTATGCATTTCAAATGCCTCCATAGTTCTCTTTCCTTGAGAATTTCAATAGAACAACATACTGGTTGACTCCATTTTCTCCCTACCCATTCATTCCATAATGAACTTCAATGTACTTTATACTCCTAGAACTCCAGTGAGATTAAGCTCAAAAAGATCACCATTACCCACATAATCAAATCCAAAAAACTCATTTATTTACCTCTCTGAGCAAGACTGACCATTCCAATTTTTCCATCCCAATACTACTGCAGTTCAAATATTATTTCTATATCATCACAACCATTCCCTAACTCATCTCCATCACTCTACTCTCTCCCCAGCCCCATCGCCCTGCTATTTATCCAGGTTATATCCCAGCCAGGGTAATATTACTATAATACCTCTCCAGTCATGTCAACTGTCCATACTCCCCACTCTACTACTGTAACTCATCACTCCCTAATACTACAGGAAGAGAAAAGATGAATAAAGCAGGATTCCTCTACACAAAAGAATAAATAACAACACCTAACACTTATTGGATACAGCTTACCTACAATCATATCAATCAGCCCTAGCAACAACTACAGCAAGCAGGTAGAATCATTACACAATTCTTCAGGGATAAGAAAAGTAGAGATTAAAGAAGATTAAGTAGCCAACCCAAGGATGCAAAGCTAGCAAGTGGTTAAGTTCGTTTTATTTTATGCCAAGCCCAGCCTCTTAAACAGAATGCTATATGGTCTCCACAAATATTTATACCAAAAGCCCAGACCCTCCTCTGGTTGCAAAACTCATGTATCCAAACAACTTAACAGCTCTGTCTGGATGCCTCAAAGATACCTTACATTAATAAATTCAAAACCAAAATAATGACCATGTTGCCCAAACAGAGGTGGTCCAAACTCAGTGAACGGTTATACTAGCCAACTAGTCATGCAAGCCAGAAACCTGGACATCACCTTTCATATTTTCTCATTCATCTTCCACATCCATCCTATGACCAAATCCTATGTATTTTTTGCCTCTTAAATTTCTCTCTAGTGCATCTACCTCTCTCCATCTCCAGCACCACCACCTAGCCCAAGCTGCTACTTTCTCTCACCTCAATTGTTGTTACAGCCCAACCCATCTACAGTCAGCCATTCATTCTGGTTTCTTCCAACCCATTCTCAATTTCGCAACAACAATAATGCTTTTTCCCCCCACTCAAGATGAGTTTAAAATACAGATCTGACCATTTCACAGATTTTGGACTCAGTACCAAAGCTTTACGTCAATCTTTATTTGAGGGTCTGAAGCAATAGGAATGCAAAGAGTGCTGACAGCTGGGTTTCAGCCACAAAGAGAAAGCAATTTCCAGTGAATCCAGAAGGATGCCAGCACAGACACAGAAGCAAACTAAGTGATAATGGCCAAGAGGACAGTACTCAGGAGCTTTTGAGCATGTGGCTCTAGTTATTCTCTAGGTAGAAGTGAATACTAAACTTTCCAAATGTAAAGAAATTCTCCTAGTTATACTGTGATACCCCAGGACTCCTCCAATAAAATCCTTTTTTACTTATGTAGTTCAGACTGAGTTTCTAGCTTGCAACCAGGAGTTTTAGCTAAGACAATCATTTTAGAAGAGCCAAGACAACACACTTAGAAAAAGGGAATATGCCTACAAGGCAAAAATTAAACAAATTCTACATAAAGTAAAAATACCTTTGGCCGGCAAATACATAAATATGCTTAATGTTTGTAAACTCATGTATCTCTTCCTTTTAAAGGTGTTACACAAAATGCTTTAGGGTAACAGCCATGTTTTCTTTTATGTTCTGCAAATCATTACAGCTTACTGTAAGAGTTGAATAAATGCTGAATAAAAAAATCAGAAGTAAAAGCATGACTATACAATAATATAAATCAACGTTGCATCCCAGGAAACTTGCTCTCTTTGGGAACAGTTTATACATGCACTCATGTTTAAAAACAAACAAACAAAAAAAAAAAACCTTTTTCTAGTGACACTCTGCCAACTGTTCTATTACCTGGTTTTGATTTCACATAGCTGGGTACTATAAATTCGCCTTGCTCTTAGACAGAAATTGTACATATTACCTAAGTATACTAAAAAGTGGTGTATCATGGAAAAAAAAAAAAAAAACTTGGCTGGGGAAACCATGGATTATATCCTATATAAACACTTTTTCTGTTGCCATCTGGTGGTTCGTGTACAAAAATCAACACTGACATCCATTGTACAAAAGGGCTTGGTCATACTGTATCAAAATCTCTTTCCTTCTTTTTGCATTTCACCTAACGCCTAAAGAGAAGGTAAAATTGACCTTCACTTTGAAAACAGGCTCACAAACACACAAAATAAATTAAGGATCACACAACAGAGAGAGACCCACAAACGCTACCCGCTGTGGAGATGAGTGCCCTTAGTTAAGTATGATAGGTTGTACATTTGTGATACAAAATCCCTCCTTATTCCGAATCTGAAATATATTCTAACTAGCCTGCTTGGGTTGCTAAAATTCCTGCTACCAACTATTCCTAATAAAGGCAACTACCAGAGTTCCCCAAGTATCCATATTCTTCCCCAAATCACCATAGTCATTACGTGGTTATTTCCCTACATTTTTTTTCTTATTAAAAAGATGATTCATCATTGTAAAATTAAGTTTACATACTTGAGAGCTTCCAACCCTCTCAAGGTAAAGAATTAGGTCTAGAATACAGTGGAGAGTTCTAGAAGGGAGAAAAGGCAACCAAACATTGCACAAAGGCTAATTCTACGTAACAATATGGGCCCCAGGGTCTAGCCCATTCTTTGAACCCACGACTCTAAAGCCTAGCCTTATCCGTTAAAAAAACCATTTATATTTGAAAATAAACCAAAGCCAAAAACACTGCAGAAACTATAGTCTTAGCCCATGGTCATCAAGCTAATCTCCAAAAAGCAGAAATAGATTTACTTGACTGACATATCTGTTTTCAAGAAATTGGACTATTTAATTGATAGCTATTATCTTCACTAGACATTGTCTGTATATCAATAGAGTGCCAGTTAAGCCTGTTCAAGTGAAAAATTATTGTTAATTTTAAAGACCCTTTGTTTTACTAAAAGCCCCTAATGAAGACAATTAAACCAACATAACATTAGGTTAAGCACAGAAACAGACAACATCTACTAATCTCTTTAATTATTGATGGTCACTGTACAGTAAACATAAACGTTCTCATCCATCACTATTTTCTCTTACCTTTTTAAATTTCCCACTGCATTAATTACCTCCAGATTTCTATTAGTCCTGGCCCTTCTTCTAGCCATGTAGATAAATAAGCATCTCACATTTTAAGAAAATTTATTTCTCCAAATTTCAGGCTTATCCTGATAAATTATGGCACTAATTTGTTTTATAGAACCTGAAATTTTGAACATGAACCATTTTTAGGCTAGAGTAAATATATCATGTGTTAGACGGCAGCACCTAAGAAGAAATATTACATTGCATCTTCGTTGTCTTCAACATTGTAAATACTCTGAGAAAAGTAAAATGAAGAAAATTAGGTTCTAAGCTAAGACACATGGAGTTACAGAATCCCCAGACAGGAGACACATGCAGAGTCTAGTAAAGGGCAGAAAGGATGACAACATACAGAAGATCAGAGAAACAGAGCAGAACAATTTTGAACATCTAGTCTAACCCCTCCTTTTATAGGTGAGAAAATAGACTCACAGAGACTAATAGACTTGCTCATATTGCAAGGTAGTTACAGAATGAACTATAAACCAGGCCTACTGACACTTAGCCCAATGTCTTTTCCATTTACCATTTCCATGTTTCTAGGAAAGCTTTATAAAAAATGCTTTCATTCCCACAGTACCCACAGGAGATTGGGACCAGGCTGGTGGAATGAGTTTCTGGCTTTTGAGCTTTCTGTCAGGAGGCCAACCACCTAAATACTAGAATTGTACATACATCAACAAGGGTTTCCTAAAGCAATGCTCCCATAATAATCATGATGTTTGTATCTGGATTTAGTGGCAACACTGTTTATAGAATGAAACTCTAGGAGTAATAACCTCTCCAGAACAGATCTCAGGTACAGGATCAATAACTGGCAGGTAGGTATCCAACTGTGACAGACTTTTGCATTTCAGGGATTCACTGAAAAACTTGTAACTTATTTCTATGTGCTACCATAGGATGGCAGGAGGTGCCATATTTGCTGTCCCAACTGACAAAATATGTCCTCCCTCAGGACTATGGATATGAACGTTTATGCCCTTTTTTTAAAACAGAAGTGTACATACTTAGGGGGAAATTTAAGATAACGCCTTACAGAAATGAAGTCAAAATAAAATTTTAGAAACTATGCAAACTAAAATGCTCGGTTACTTGATTAAATGGTTACCAGGAGTATTTAACCAAATTGGTTACCAGGAGTATTTAATCAAATACCAAAACATAAACAGCTTTCTTTTGTAAATAACCCTTTTCTTTATACTACACCTTTCAATGTGGTTTTCATTCCCCACTTTGAGCTTAATTCAACTTTCATGCATTTGGACCTGAAGGTCTACTCTCATAACTACCGCTTTCTTTACTTCTTACAGAAATTTAAGGCATGACCTAATCAGAATCCTCACTTTGTGTCCATTCCATTCTCTGGTTTCAGTCAGCTAACATTCTGATCTCTGGGCCACCACAAGGCCGGCAGGCAGAAAGACACTACATGCCAGACACCTCTGCCACCTTAGACACCAAATCCTATGTATCCCAATACAAGCAACACAGGGGCTCTGAGGATGGAAATAACATAAAGGCAACTCGTACGGAGAATTAAACTACACAGTCTTACTTAATATCACTTAATTACCCACTTAACTTGCAGCCTTCCACATTGTTTTACCTCAATATTTGAGGGCCCAGGAAACTTCCGGTTAGGTATAAACCCCAGTATATAGCCTAAACCTAACTATTTACATAAAATGTGTGCTAAGGCAAACTAATAAAGGATCAGTACCTTTCAAACTCCACCTCCTTATTTAAAGGACTCAAACTCATATACTTGAGTGCAGATAAAAGAATTTTCCAAATGTTCCTCAAAGAAATGGTTGGTACACTCCCAGTAGTCCATTCTGGGGTGGTCTAATCTCTGCCAACAGACCACCATAACCCATGAAGCTGGAATTCATGTTATGTTGTGAAAGAAAAATTGGGGGTAGGGGAACACATCAAAATGTGACGGTCACTTTCTTAGAGGAGACGGATGGGTAGAAGGGGTTACATACATTCCTCATCTCTATTGTCCAAATTATGTAACATTTATTTTGCAATCATAATTGTAAATAAGGTGAATCTAAAACTTGAGGTCAGATTACTTAATACTGTATTTAGAAAATGTCAACCACCGTCTTTCCCTTTGGTAAGATCTGATTGCTGCCCGTTTTTCCCTCTCCTTATAAAGGCAGAGGCTACATGGGAAACACTCCAGCCCCACGGGTTATGAACTCAAGTTATGTTCAGACTCTGGATCAGACTTTTCATTCTGGCACCACCACTCCTAGTCCTGGGACCTCAGGCAAGTTAGTTAACATCTGAGTGCCTCAGTTTTCTCATACGTAAGATGAGAACAAAAATGCTGTCTACCTCTCAGGAGCTGTTGTGAAGAACCAATGAGCACTGAGTGCTTGGCACGCAAAAGTTCAATACAGGACAGCTACAGGTGGCCACGCAGACTGCATAGAGGGTAGTAACTGCTTATTGTTGGATTTAGAAGACAGTAACCAACCAAGAGACCAGTTGTCTGTTAAATGCCCAGTGGCCTAATAAAATTTAAGTATCTGAGCACTCACCAAGCAAACACTCTTTATTAAAACGATACTCAAGTAAGGGAGTCCAGAACTCAAGTTCCAGCTGAAACTCAAATTACAAAGGTGTAAAGGGAGGGTTAGGAGGAGGGGAAGCAAAGTACTTCTGGATTAATGGAAAGCAACATGGGCCCAAAAGGAAGCGAGATTTGTAGTGAACTCAACACTCCAGCAAACAAGTGGCAGAAAAGTCTAAGTAGTAGACCCTGTCCAAGGCTGGGAATTGGCCTGAGAAAAGTGACCCAGACCACAGAAAATCAGGCTAAGGGTGACAGAGAAATTGAGTGAGATTATGGGACTAACCAACATAATCATTTAAAAAAAAAAAAAGTAACACAAACATACAAGAATCACTTGTGGAGTTTTTAAACGCATGCTTCTGAGAACCAGCAGGTCTGAGGTGGAGCCCAGATGACTATATTTTAAATTTTCACCAGTGATTCCAATGTACACCTCAGGCAGCACAAAGTAGGGGCTCAACAGTTTCAGTAGGACTAAACAATACGTAAGTGAAAAGTTGGTGCACTCTGTTGAGTTTGAGATCATGAACCTGGAACAGGTATAAGTGAACGCAGGCCCAAGGTCCATAAAAGTCGCTGGAATTGTTGGGGGAGGACAATAAGCCCAGGAAGGCATGAAAGTGAAATCAAGTCACGTGGTCTCACGTAAACGCATCAGAGCAGTGGTTCTCAAACTTGGCTAAACATGAGAATCACCTGGAGGGAGGAGGTTGTGTCTCAGCATCCTGATGCACAGATCAAACCTCAAGTTCATTACAACCAATTCTAGGAGTGGCATCCAGGCATCAGTACGGTTTAAAGCTCCAGGTGATTCCAATGTGCAACCAAGTTGGAGAAACACTGGGCTAGAGGGGTTCCAGGAAGTCGGCAGGTGTCTGGAATGGGGGAAAACACAAGGTAATAAGTGAGTAGTTCTCGAACTCCAATGTGCATTGGAATCACATGGAAAGCAAATGTGGCTCATGGAAGAGTAGGTTCTCTACAGTTTCATCAAATTCCCCAGGTGATTCTAACACATACCAAAGCTTGAGAACCACAGGTCCAAGTGGAGATAATTTCAAATGAGAAACTGAGGACTACGAACAGCCCCATGGCAGAAATTGACAACAACAGTCCTATCCTCTCCAGGCCTGAGGAATGCAAGCTGAATCTAGGAGATCTACTGAACACTGCCAGAATTAGTAAGCCTGTAAAGGGTTCAGCAGTAAAGCTAAAGGCACCACGGACTTCACACATATGATTGCTTATACGTCTTTAGCCTCAGAAGTCATCCTTCCAAACCACTCACAGCTGGCTCCTCGGTGGATGGCATAAAGAAAAGCATGTGTTGCCACCTGCCTTCCAGAATTAAAGACTTCGCTTTTTAGGAATCTGGGGAAGTCACAAGCAATTAAACACACACCAACAAGCAGAGCATACAACTCAGAAATTCTCATCACCACATAGAAAGAAGAAACTCCAAGGCATATTAAAGTTACATTTGGAAGACTTGAACCTGGCGGTTCACATCATGATCAGTCACATAGAGGGTCTGTAACTTAGGTTATACAAATGTAACTTTTACTGATCAATGTTGCACATGTTTTTTCTCAAGATACATGACCTAGCCTACCTACATGAGGTGCAGAGAAAGTACGCATGGCTTCACCTAGCTACAATGTAATCATATGGTACTTAGGAGGCGTTCCAACGTAGTGGTAACTATTCCATTTAGAATGTTACATTTTATCCAGTAAGATTCAAGAGAATGCATTCCTGTGCCTATGACCAACTCATCATCCCATCAGATATCTCTTATAACAGCACCAGAATTTTCATTTTCAAGATACATGAGCTTTTGTCAAATGGTGACATCTCCTCTGTAATATGAATTTTCAATATGATATAAAAAATGATGGATATATTACACATTTCACAGAGCACAGAGAACAGAAACCCATCAATGAATTTAAAATTTGCAACAACCTATTTGAAATTTTACACTAAAAGATCTGTACACTTTCATAAACCATATAAATGTAAAACAGGTACCAATGTTTTTACTGCCAAAAAGGAATAAAATATTCCTCCCCAACAAAGTTTGGTTGTTGCCTTAATATATTTTTTAAACGTATTTTCATTAACATTTCAGTTGTAAAACTGCAATGCTTTACACAGCCTTCAAACTGCAACTGATGAAAACTTGAAATCAATGTAATGTACTTCAAAACAAAGCTACTGGCAGATTTTTCCCCCACCATTTCAGTCTGGGCATGAATCTTTAAATGTATGAACGTACGGGTCTTACTGCAAAATGCAAGTCACTGTTTGAAAAAAGAAAACTTAATAAACACCATTTTTATTTTAAAGGTCGTGCTAAGAAGTGATTTAGATTTCTGCACGTGAACCTGGTTTCTCTGACAATCTCCAGATCCCACTGTACAAAATGACTTAATAAATGCTTTTCTTCCAGAGTAAGTTATTAAGCAAAAAGCACAAATAAGTGAAATGAAAATGTTCCAAGTAATGGAGGAGTTAAATTAACCAGAAATACGGCAATTTGTTTTCATGTAGTAAAACGTAAGAGGGAGCATTTATGAAAGCTGGAGGGGGGTGGAGGGGCACAATTCAGATAACGTTACATAAGCATTAACCAAAAAAAAGTATGAGTTAGTTGTTAAACTATTGGATAGTTTTGAGCTCAGACCTTTAAAATGTTATTACACTTAAGTCATGTTACTAGACATAAATCATCTTCACAGGACACAGAACACAGCTAATTTGAGTTTACTGCTCTCATCTTCCTCAATCTCAGAATACCAAGTTCCTTACCATGATAGTTGTATTCCAAGTTACAGCTAACGAACAAAGTTAATTTTCCTAAAACTACCATCAGCAAAACCGGTTCACTAATGTGCTCTGAAGACTTCAGCAAAGGACGTATTAAAATGGTTATTTCTGGGTTGAGGGGGGTGATTTGGTTTTAAGACCAGCACACTTCAAAAGAAAAGGATGCTAGCTGGCAGGGGTATGTTACGTGTTTCGGGGCGGCGGGGCGGGGGGGGGACGTGTGGAGGGAAGCCCAGATTTGGAAGGGAAAGCTCGTTTCACAAGAGATCCCATCTCTCTTTTCAAAAGGTCATTTCGATTCAGCAGATCCTCTTTCTCTATTTCAGAGCTCACCACTGTATTCTAAACAGAAGCCAACAGAGGGAGAAAAACAAAGCCAAGTGCAAAAGCTGTGGGCACTGAAAGTTTTGCTCCACCGGCCGCGCAGCACCCATTTGGGGTCGGGCATCGGGACGTGGGGGAGTCAGGAGCCGGCGGGGCCTGGGGAGAGGACGGGGCCCTGGGGAGGGGCTGGAAAACGCTTTTCGCGGCGACTGGCACTTGGTATTTGCAGTCTTGTGGATGTCACTCACCGGGAACCAGACCCTGCGGTGCAAAGACTCAGGTACAGACCGGCCCCTTTTTCATCCGTGCAATGGGAAGCGGACTCGGGCATCCTTTTAGGGAGCTGAGGAATGGGTCTCAACTTAAAAATTTTTGTTTGTGCTACTATGATGTAAAAAAATGAAATAAAACGCAAAGCAGCAGACGGGGTGCAGGCTCTAAGGGGCTCAAATTCCCTCTCCTCCGAGTCCAGCGTGGAGAAGCCCCTGGGCTCCCTGCAGCCCCAGCGAGGCGCATCCGACCCGGGCCGGGCGGTGTGGGGACCCCGGACACTCTCGCTACTCAAGTTCGCGCCTATGCGCCCCGAGGCTGCGCCCCCGGCCCGCGACCCCGCGCGCACCTACCTTGCGCCAGCGCCCGGAGCAAGTGCAGCTGCAGCGCCAGCAGCGCCCACCAGCCGCGGCGGCCCGGCCCCAACTTTGCCGCCCGCCGCCCGCCGCACCGCCCCGCGCCCGCCGTGTCCCCACTGGGGGTCTCGGGCGCAGCGCTGGGTCCCGAGGGCTCGGGGCCGGGGCGCGGCGCCGGCGAGGGGCGGGCGCCGCCGGGCGGGGATCCCTGCGGCCGCCCGGGGCCCGCGCGCTCAGGGGGCTCCGCGCCGCCGCCGCCACCGGCCGCCAAGGGCCGGGCGCCCCGGGCCATGCCGAGCAGCCGCCACCCCGAGCGCCGCGCCAGCCGGACGGGCGGGCAGGACGGGCTGGACGGCTCCGAGCGGGCGCGGCCACTCCGCGGGCGGCGCGGCGCACCCCGGCCCGAGGTGAGCGGCCGCCCGGCGCTGAGGGGCGGCGTCCCGGGTCCCCGCGTGAGGGGCGCGGCGCGGGCCGGGGGCGAGCCGGGAGAGAAGTTGTCAGCGGGGGAAATTGGCGTCCGGCGCTCACGCAGTCCCGAGCCCGCCGCGGCCGGGGTGCCGGGCCCCGCCGCGCTCGCTCCGAGGGGTCCGGCGGACGCTGAGAAGCCGTCGCCACCGCCGCCCCCGCCCGGCGCTGAGGAGAAAGTGCGCCCGCCCGCGCGTCGCGCTCGCCCGCGGCCGCCGCTCCCCATTCACAGCCCGGCCGCACGCGCCGCCCGCGCCCGCCGCCCGCCTTTGATTGGCCGAGGGAGGCGGCGCCCGCTCCCGGGGCCCGCCCCCCAGGCCTTCGCTTGTTTTCAAAGTCGCGGCGCCCGCCCGCCTACAATTTCTTGCCTGCTCCGGCGCCCGGCTCGGGCGGCTTCCCGCGCCGGCTGCGCCCCCTAGGGACCCGTAGCGGGGACTGCAGGCGGCGCCGTCTCGGCACGCGCTCCTCGGGCGGGCTCGCGGGCCGGGCGTGCGCGCGCGGGCGGGCGGGGGTGGTGCCTCCTCGCCCGGCCCCGCGGCGGTGCGGGCGCCCTGGTGGGGAGGGCTCAGGTGCAGCAGGACGCGCAGATCGTGCGGGAGACCCGGGCAGAGGGCGGAGGGGGGCGCGCTGCGGGAGGCGCCCTGCTCCCACCTGCGAGCTCAGTGTTGGGGGTGACGCGCCAAGTTACCGTAATTGCAAACACGCGCAATCGGGTTTTTAATTTCCAGCAACCAAAGGCACCACTGGGTGCAAACTCGCCTCCAGTTCACAGGAGTGGACATGGCGTTGTAGAAGTGTCCAACCAAGGTCACTTTCGGCCGGGGCTGGAGGAGGGCGGGGGAGGGAGGGACACATTGCTCGTTTCCCACCGTGGAGTGGGCGAGTCTCAGGGCAGGGTCGGTCAGTGGGAAGGTCTCCCGGTGCGGGACCCGGGAGCCTCTGGGGCTGGGGGTGGGGACGGGCGCCAACGCTCAGCATGTGGTGAGCATTAGCAGAGTTTATGGGGTGAACTAAGCACACTGGAGGCTGGAAGGCCAGCATTTTTGTGGGAGGAGAGCTGGAGGTGACACGCACTCAGCTGCCACTGGACTTGGCCCAGGAGGAGCCTGGGGGCGTGTGATGATGATTGCATGACATCACGTAAGAGATGAAGGCAGAGGGGCTGGGTGTGCGCCCAGCACGGGGCTGGTTCCCCAGGAAGCACCTGATGCAGACTTGATACCGTTAGTAGGTTTATTGTCCCAGCCAAGAAAGACCCCGGGCGAGTGGAGAGCAGGCCACAGGGCCGGGGTCTGGGATAGGAGCCAGCTCCTGCTTGCAGAGCGCCTATGGTTTGGTGGCTCAGTATTAGCCTCCTTACACGTCCGCTAAGACTTAACAATAACCACGTGAACGAAACATAGGGAAACGGAGGTCCAAGTACAGCCGCCGAACCCGAGGTTTCAGAAGGAGGCCTGCCCTCTGCCCCCTTTCCACACCATGCTAGGAAGGGCAAAAAAGTAAAATGAGCCACGGGTGCCCTGTTCTGAGGACATGGTGAGGGCTCATAGGTGGGACAAGCCAGAAGAGGACAGCGCCCTGAGGGCATGGAAATGAGCCTGGAGGCCGAGAGGCATGTCTGATTTTATCTTCTGTTGCAAGCAAGGCCGGGTTTCTTCAAACTTGCAAGACTATAATGAGAGCCTGCGGGGCGGGGGAAGGAATACCTCCTATGCAGTGAGCACTCACTGTGGGCCAGCCCCGGGCAGCAGCAGCAGCAGCTTCACCACCCGCTGTGTGAGAGGTGCTGGCCCAGGTACAGATGCGGAAACTGAGGCATAAAGAAATGAAGTGGGCGGGGCGCGGTAGCTCACACCTGTAATCGCAGCACTTTGGGAGGCTGAGGTGGGCGGATCACTTGAGGTCAGGAGCTCAAGACCAGCCTGGCCAACATGGTGAAACCTCGTCTCTAGTTTTAAAAAAAAGAAGAAAAGATGATGATTAGCCGGGCCAAGTGGTGTGCGCCTGTAGTCCCAGCTACTCGGGAGGCTGAGGCAGGAGAATTGCTTGAACCTGGGAGATGGAGGTTGCAGTGAGCCGAGATCTTGCCACTGCACTCCAGTCTGGCGACTGAGCAAAAATAAATAGACAAAGGAAGTGAAGTGTTTTGCCCAAGGTCGGGAGCTCACTTCCCTTCCTCTTCACCCCCAACCACCTCTGTTTTGCTGGGAGATAGAGGCCTGGTGATCCCAGAGTGGAGTCGATGGGGTTCTGAGGTCTCATTCAGCTCCACCCTTTGTAGTTGTGAAATCTGGGCAAATCGCTGACTCCAAGTTCCCGTAAAAAGTTAGGAATGATTCCCATCTCCCAGGGTAGTAGAGAGTGAAATAATTCACTCACATTTAACCTTTTCCTCTCCAATATCGATCTATGTCCACCACTTTCATGTAGAAACCTGTGCCCATATACCGCTCCAGTCCACATAGGCACAGACATAACTCAAGCAACTTCTTGACTTTAGGACACGTCAAAAATACCCAGAGCCTCTTTTGCCATGACTTATTTTGCAGGTAACAGAAAGCTTTGTGGAAACTTCCTTGGAAATTGGAAAGCCAAGTTAGTATATACCAGATTATAAGAGATCAGTGACCAGGCCGAGTGCAGTGGCTCACACCTGTAACCCCAGCACTTTGGGAGGCCAAGGTGGGTGGATCACTTGAGGTCAGGAGTAGGAGACCAGCCTGGCCAACATGGTGAAACCCCATCTATAGTTAAAAAATATATATGTATATACAAGGCCGGGCGTGGTGGCTCACACCTGTAATCCCAGCACTTTGGGAGGCTGAGGCGGGCGGATCACGAGGTCAGGAGATCGAGACCATCCTGGCTAACACAGTGAAACCCCATCTCTACTAAAAATGCAAAAAAAATTACCCGGGCATGGTGGTAGGCCCCTGTAGTCCCAGCTACCCAGGAGGCTGAGGCAGGAGAATGGTGTGAACCCGGGATGTGAAGCTTGCAGTGAGCGGAGATCTCGCCACCGCACTCCTGGGCGGCAGAGCTAGATTCCGTCTCAAAAACAAACAAACAAACAAAATATATATATATATATATACACAAAAATCAGCCAGGCGTGGTGACAGGCACCTGTAATCCCAGCTACTAAGGAGGCTGAGGCAGGAGAATCGCTTGAACCCAGGAGGTAGAGGTTGCAGTGAGCCGAGATCGTGCCACTACACTCCAGCCTGGGTGACCCAGTGAGTCTCTGTCTCAAAAAAAAAAAGACAGATCAGTGACCTCACTGCTACCAGAAAAGGTCCAGAAACCTCTCCGATAAGTTTTTTTTCTTCCTATCCCAATATCAGCCTTTGGAAGTAAGGTTCTGCTCTAGTCTCCATTCTGCAGTTGGAGAAACCAAGCCAAGAAAGTTTAATACACACGAAGCAACCATGTTAAAGCCAGAACAAGCCCCCAGCTCTCCTGAGTCCTATTCTAAGACTCGTTTTTCCTTGCCCAGACGATGTTGCTTTTTCACAGGACCCATTAGGTTACTATTTTGGGGCGTGTGTTTAGACTACAGCTATTCTCTCTCAAAAAATAATACAGAGAAACCCCTTTATAATGCTGGGGAGGGGAAACAGCCAGGACGGGGCTGGAATATTTCTGCCCCAAAGGCCAATGAATCCCTCAACTTCATTTTGCCCAGCCCTACAAGAGGGCCTCAAGAAGTGAGCATTTTATACCTGCATACTTGCCATTAAAAATTTTAACCATATATGCTAAAGGCCATGAGGTGGAGAGATGTTATTCCATGAAAACTGATTTCCTCTTCTCCTTCTCCTTCTCCTTCTCCTTCTCCTTCTTCTTCTTCTTCTTCTTTCTTCTTCTTCTTTCTTCTTTCTTCTTCCTCTTCCTCCTCTTCCTCCTCTTCCTCTTCTCTTTCTTTTTCTTCTCCTCCTTCTTCTCCTCCTTCTCCCCCTTCTTCTTCCCCCAATGAGTCCTGGCCATCTCCTACTTTCCAGAATAAGAAGTTAGAATGTTCCCTGCTTAATTAAAAAGAGAGAAAGGAGAGTTTTCAAAGCAGATAATTTTCGTGTCATTAGGATGATTCATGCAACCAGCAGTGCTTTCCCTTGTTATGATTTAAAGCCTGGCTGCTCCAGGTATGGCCCCATGGGCCATCTACCTCACCTGGGAGCTTCTTAGACATGCAAAATCTCAAGCCCAGTCCTGGACCTGCTGACTCAGAATCTGCATTTTCAAAGATCTCTAAGTGATTCCTATGTAAATTAAAGTTTGAAAATCACTAATCTCATCAGTCCTGTTGAGTCTCAGGAATATAATAGAGCCCTCATTCCTCTTTTGCTTCATTCTGTCCTTTCTCCTCCTTTTTCTTATGGGCCATGACATAAAAGGGAACCTTTTTTAAATGATAGAAGTATTGTTTTTATTTTAAAAGGAAAATTTGCAGCTTTCTAGAACATCAGTAGATTGAACTGTATACAAATTCAAAAGCGTCTGTATGGCACTGTGAAAAAAACTAACAAACGAGAAAATGTTTCTCTCTGTGTTAGTGAATAAGACTTAGAGCTTTTATGAGTCAACAAGAAAAATAGGTGAACAAGCCCTATAGAAAGATGAGCAGAGGCTGGGCGTGGTGTCTCAGGCCCATAGTCCCGGCACTTTGGGAGGCCAAGGAGGGAGGATCACTTAAGCCTAGGAGTTTGAGACCAGCCTAGGCAACATAGTGAGACCCTCATCTCTCCAAAAAAAATAAATAAATAATCATGTGTCTGTAGTCCCAGGTACCCTCAAGGCTAAGAAGGGAAGATCACTTGAGCCTAGGAGGTTGCGGAGAGCCATGACTGTGCCACTGCGCTCCAGCCTGGGCAACAGAGTGACACCCCATCTCAAAAAACAAAAGACCACAGAGTAGGAACAGGCAGAGAGATATAAAGAGAAAAGTAAATGTTTGGAGAGATGCACAAAGAAATTTATTTATTTGTTTTTTATTTTTTTTATTTTTATTTGTTTCCTGAGACAGAGTCTTGCTCTGTCACCCAGTCTGGAGTGCAGTGGTGTGATCTCGGCTCACTGCAACCTCCTTTGCCTCCCGGATTCAAGCAATTCTCCTGCCTCGGCCTCCTAAGTAGCTGGGATTACAGGCTCATGCCACCATGCCCGGCTAATTTTTGTATTTTTAGCAGAGATAGGGTTTTGCCATGTTGCCCAGTCTGGTCTTGAATCCTGACCTGAAATGATCCACCTGCCTTGGCCTCCCAAAGTGCTGGAATTACAGGCGTGAGTCACCGCACCCAGCCAGAAATCGATCTTAAGAGTGAAAAATTAAAGCAACGAGGCTTATAAAAAAGTGTTTAAGGACTGACTGATAATGGCAAATGTGGTAAGACTATGAGAAAATGGGCATTCATATGTGCTTAGTGTAAATACAAACTAAAAAGCTGCCATGGAGAGAAACCTGCAATCTGTAGTTAAAATTTATTTGTTTTTTGAGACAGAGTCTCGCTGCGTCGCCCAGGCTGGAGTGCAGTGGCGTGATCTCGGCTCACCTCAACGTCCACCTCCCAGGCTCAAGCGATTCTCCTGCCTCAGCCTCCCTAGTAGCTGGGATACAGAGGCGCACCACCACGCCCAGCTAATTTTTGTATTTTTAGTAGAGATGGGGTTTCACCACGTTGGCCAGGGTGGTCACGAACTCCTGACCTCAGGTGATCCACCCACCTTGGCCTCCCAAAGTGCTGGGATTACAGGCATGAGCCACTGTGCCAGGCCAGTAGTTAAACTTTAAATATGAATTGTCTTTGATCTATTATACCTCACACATGCAAAAAGACATACGGATAAGGTTGTACGTTGCAGCATCGCTAGTAGCAAAAAAAAAAAGGTGCAATATGGCATATCCACACATTTCCAGATGACTGTTAAAAGTGCTGATGTAAGGCTGGGCGCAGTGGCTCACGCCTGTAATCCCAGCACTTTGGGAGGCCAAGGCGGGTGGATCACCTGAGGTCGGGAGTTCGAGACCAGCCTGACCAACATGGAGAAACCCCATCTCTACTAAAAATACAAAATTAGCTGGGCCTGGTGGCACATGCCTATAATCCCAGCTACTAGGGAGGCTGAGGCAAGAGAATTGCTTGAACCTGGGAGGCGGAGGTTGCGGTGAGCCGAGATCGTGCCATTGCACTCCAACCTGGGCAACAAGAGTGAAACTCCGCCTCAAAAAAAAAAGTGCTGATGTAGAAATGTCTGCTATACACAGTTCTGTGTTTTAAAATTTATAGAGCAAATATATAGAGAATCTCATTTGTTTGTTTTTGTTTTGTTTCTGTTTTTTTGAAAGGATGAGTGCCAAACGTATATGGTTTCCTTCAGGGGACATGGAATTATGTGCTTTCCTGTACTTTTTAAATTTCCAAATGTGAATGTGTATTTCATAATTTACCAAAAAAAAAAAAAAAAAAAAAACCACTAATCAAGCTTGTTTTTAAGAAGCAGGTGATGAGCCTAAGACGTCTTTTCTTACCCATAACTCATTAGGAAATCTCCCCCATGGGTTCCCGTGGTTCTACTTCTGAGAAAAATAATCCCCAATCCTATCAGAGGCCAAGTTACAATATGCACTTGTCTACCTGGGGATGTGATGTCCTCCCGTGTGCAACGCATGGCCCCCAGTCCACATCCCGGGGGCCCCTAATGGCTGGTTCCTAAGGTCCTGTCCTGATGAGAACTCCAGCCTCTAGTTGCCTCAGTGGTTCACTCTCAGATCCCTGCCAACTGCTGATCCCGCCTCAGCCTCACCTTTGTTCTGTTGCCTGGCAACCCATTAACGAGCAGGGCGCAGTTCCAGGTGCAGCCTTTGAGCCCTAATGGGACGTGTGCTTTGGTTACCTAGTTTCCTGAGATATCTTCAAAAGCTAAAATCTGATTAAATGCTCTTATTAAGGAAGCTATGAAGAAGAGCGGTACCAGAAATGTACCAAGCTTCCAAAAATGTCTACCAGCTCTCTTTAATAGTAACTGTCCCTCAGCTCTCAGGGTACCTTAAATTTCAAGAAGCAGAGGTTCCTGATCAGCTGTCATCAGCATCACCTGGGCATTGCCCCAAACTACTGAATCAGAAACTCTGGGGTGTGGACCCCAGCAAGCTATGGTTTAACCAGCCCTCCAGGTGCTTTTTTTTTTTTTTGAAATGGAGTCTCACTCTGTCCCCAGACTCCCAGGCTGGAGTGCAGTGGCCCTATCTCAGCTCACTGCAACCTCCACCTCCTGGGTTCAAGTGATTCTCCTGCCTCAGCCTCCCAAGTAGCTGGGACAACAGGCACGCATCACCATGCCCAACTAATTTTTTCTATTTTTAGTAGAGACAGGGTTTCACCATGTTGGCCAGGATGGTCTCAATCTCCTGACCTCATAATCCACCTGCCTCAGCCTCCCAAAGTGCTGAGATTACAGGTATGAGCCACTACGCCCAGCCCTGGTGCCTCTGATATACAGTCAAGCTTGATAGCCATAGTGGAAAGAAATTCCTTCCATGCCTACTTTTCAGCAAGTATTTGTCAAATAACTGATTGGTGCCAGCCCCAGCTCTAGGCAAGAGTGAAATAAACAATTAGAGTAATTGTCTTCGTATGATAAGCGAAATCACCTAAGGGAATATCAGAGAAGGGATCTAACAGCCTTGAGGAATCAGGGAAAGTATTCCAGGGGAAGCAGTGTCTAAACTAAGACCTGAAGAATGAATAAGAGCTCATCCCTCAACAGTCAGGAGAAGAAAGCCTGTTCCAGGCAGAGGGAACAGCACATGCAAAAGCCCAGAGTTGGAACTTGAACATGAGAACAATGGAGAGGCATGGGGATTTGAAAAACTACAGAAGCAAACATTTTTAGAAAAGTCATTTAGAAAAGACCAGCCCGGCTAACACAGTGAAACCCCGTATCTACTAAAAATACAAAAATTAGCCGGACATGGTGGTGCGCACCCGTTGATCTCAGCTACTCCAGAGGCTGGGGCAGGAGAACCGCTTGAACCCGGGAGGCAGAGACTGCAGTGAGCTGAGATCGAGCCACTGCACTCCAGCCTGGGAAACAGAGTGAGACTCCATCTTGAAAAAAAAAAAAAGGGCCGGGCGCGGTGGCTCAAGCCTGTAATCCTAGCACTTTGGGAGGCCGAGACGGGCGGATCACAAGGTCAGGAGATCGAGACCACCCTGGTTAATACGGTGAAACCCCGTCTCTACTAAAGAATACAAAAAACTAGCTGGGCGACGAGGCGGGCGCCTGTAGTCCCAGCTACTTGGGAGGCTGAGGCAGGAGAATGGCTTAAACCCGGGAGGCGGAGCTTGCAGTGAGCTGAGATCCGGCCACTGCACTCCAGCCTGGGCGACAGAGCCAGACTCCGTCTCAAAAAAAAAAAAAAAAAAAAAAAAAAAAAAAAAAAAGGAAAGAAAAGAAAAAGAAAAGTAATTCAGGTTGTGGGCTAGGTTGGGATTAGGCAAGACTGGGAGCCAGGAAATCTGCTAGGAGACCACTGCAGCAATTCAGATATGAAGTAATGGTGGCAGCTGGGGCGAGAGAGAAGTGGTGGATTAAAAAGCTACCTATGGCCCAGTGTGGTGGTTCACGCCTGTAATCCTAGCACTTTGGGAGCCTGAGGCAGGCAGATCATTTGAGGTCAGAAGTTCAAAACCAGCCTGGCTAACATGGTGAAATGCCCTCCCCTCCCCTGCCATGCCCCCATCTCTACTAAAAATACAAAAAAAAAATTAGCTGGGTGTTGGTGGCCCACACCTGTAATCCCAGCTACTTGGGAGGCTGAGGCAGGAGAATTGCCTGAATCTGGGAGAGGGAGGTTGCAGTGAGCCAAGACCGCACCATTGCACTCCTGCCTGGGCCACAGAGCAATACTGTCTCAACAACAGCAGCAACAACAACAAAGCTATCTAGAGAGAAAATCCATAGCTAAGAGAGAGAGGTTTGCAGATAATATTCTGTTTTCTGGCTTGGGAAACTGGAAAAATGGCCATTTTGTTTCTGAAGGGAGAGAACACAAGCAGAGGGGGAGGTTTGGAGGGATGGGGAGGACAGTGCCACGTTTGATTGGAATCTGTTAAATTTGATGTGTCAGCAGGACATCCGCAGGCAGGTATGATCATTAGACATGTGTATGTTGGGTATAATGCAGAGAAAGAAGGAGCAGAGGAAGATGACTTCAAAGGCAACACTGGGCCAGGCACAGTGGCTCATGTCTGTAATCCCTGCACTTTGAGAGGCCAAGGTGGGTGGATCACTTGAGGTCAGGTGTTCAGGACCAGCCTGGCCAATATGGCGAAACCCCGTCTGTTATAAAAATACAAAAATTAACCGGGCTTGGTGGCACATGCCTATAATTCCAGCTACTCGGAGGGCGCTGAGGCATGAGAGTTGCTTGAACCCAGGAGGTGGAGGTTGTGGCGAACTGAGATCGTGCCACTGCACTCCAGCCTGGGCAACAGAGTGACACCCTGTCTCAAAAAAAGAAAAAAAAAAAAAAAAAGGCGACACAGACAAGGAGTGAAGGACTGAAAAGTGACCTGTCCCTCAAAGACCCCATGATCAGTGTTGACGGGAGCCTGAGCCAGTCCCAGGTGGTAGAGACATGAGCTGGAGGTAGACACGACATTTTCTTTTTTTTGAAACGGTGTCTTGCTCTATTGCTCAGGCTGCAGTGCAATGGCACGATCTCGGCTCACTGCAACCTCTGCCTCCCGGGTTCAAGCTGTTCTCCTGCCTCAGCCTCCCAAGTAGCTGGGACTACAGGTGTGTGTCACCACGCCTGGATAATTTTTCATATTTTTAGTAGAGACAGGGTTTCAACATGTTGGTCAGGATGGTCTCGATCTCCTAACCTCGTGATCCACCTGCCTCGGCCTCCCAAAGCGCTGGGATTACAGGCGTGAAGCACTGCACCTGGCCTGGACATGACATTTTCAAGAGGTTTAATGCAAAGGTTAGGCAGAAGATGGCAGGAAAGATATAGGCTTGTGTTCTATAGAAAGAAGGACCCAGGAGAAGGAGTTGGTCGCCAACAGCTCAGCGGCCTCAAATCTCTGGAGCATTCTGTGAAGTGAAAGGTTAGACTTAGGTGGGGGAGGGCTATCTAGTCCACTGCAGAAAGAACCAGGGAGAGGTCATAACTGAGTTAGAAGAATTATCAGGGGAAATTTAGGGAGATGCACCTGATGTTTTCTTCACTCTCTCTAAAATAGCTAGGTCACCTGTTCAATGTGAGGTGAGGAGGGAATTGGGAGCCTTTGAGGGCAGAACAGATGTAGAAAGTTTGAGATATTTACTTGGTGAAAAGGAGAGGCTTTAGCAACAGATTCAATAGACATCTCTCCACCTGACTTTTTACACAAGTATTTTAATCCTCACAACAATCCCTGTGTGATGGGAAGTGTGTTTCTCCACTCTCCTGAGGCTCAGATATTAAATCATTTGTCCAGGGCCACCCAGCTAGTGAGAGGTGGAGCTGGGATTTGAACCTATGTTTCCTGATGCTGTCTTCTGTTTTGGAGGTAGGCAAAACAAATATTTTACAGATGACATCATAAAATTTAGTAGAAGGGTTTTCCTTTTTATTTTATTTTTTATTTTTTTTTATTTTTTTATTTTTTGGTTGAGACAGAGTCTAGCTCTGTCGCCCAGGCTGGAGTGCAGTGGCCAGATCTCAGCTCACTGCAAGCTCCGCCTCCCGGGTTTACGCCATTCTCCTGCCTCAGCCTCCGGAGTAGCTGGGACTACAGGCACCCGCCACCTCGCCCGGCTAGTTTTTTATATTTTTTTAGTAGAGACGGGGTTTCACTGTGTTAGCCAGGATGGTCTCGATCTCCTGACCTCATGATCCGCCCATCTCAGCCTCCCAAAGTGCTGGGATTACAGGCTTGAGCCACCGCGCCCAGCCTCCTTTTTATTTTTTTGTTTGGTTGGTTTTTTGTTTGTTTGTTTGTTTGTTTGTTTGTTTTTGACGGGCTCTCGCTCTGTCACCCAGGCTGGAGTGCAGGGATGCAATCATAGCTCACTGCAGCCTCGAACTCCTGGGCTCAAGTGATCCTCTCGCTTCAACCTCCTGAGTATCTGGGACTATAGGTGCCCTCCACCACACCAGCTGAAGAACTCTTTCTTAAAGAGCACCTTGTTTAAAAGAGGTAGTTTTCACTGGGCATGGTGACTCATGTCTGTAATCCTAGCACTTTGGGAGGCCAAGGTGGGCGGATTACCTGAGGTCAGGAGTTCGAGACCACCCTGGCCGGCATGGCGAAACCCAGTATCTACTAAAAATACAAAAATGGGCTGGGCATGGTGGCGAGTGCCTGTAATTCCAGCTACCTGAGAGGCTGAGGCAGGAGAATCGCTGGAACCCAGGAGGCGGAGTGAGCCAAGATCCTACCACTGGCACTCCAGCCTGGGTGACAGAGCAAGACTTCATCTCAAAAAAAAAAAAAAAAAGAAAAGAAAAGATGTAGTCGTGAGTCAAATAAAAGAAAGCTGCTTTAAATCTTTTTAGGAACAAAGTTTGGAAGTAATAGACTCCCCGAGTTGGAAGGGAGAGTTGGGGCTGATCTCAATGCTCATTAAATCCAGTCATCTGTCCCGGGCATCCAGCTCCTCTGTGTCACTCCTCAAGGTCATTCCATTTGCAGAAAGTTCTCCTTGCTCCCGAGGTCTTGTCTACACTGAGTTGTAACCAGCCTCTCCACAGTGTTCACCCATTGGTCCTCATTCTGTCCTCTGGAGCTAGATTCAGGAGTCACCGCCACCTCCCCAATGCCCAAAACAGCACATGGAGCCCTAGCAACAATAAACATTTGTTGAAAGAATAAATGGTGGAAGGAGCTCTGATTGAAAATTTATGAGGTCTGGGTTTTAATCCAGCTCCATTAATCAGCACAATAACTTCGAGTGAGCAGCAATACCTCTTTAGGCTTTAGCTGCATCATCCAAAAATGATGTAAAACAGTTATTTTGCTATGTTCACAGGTTCTGGGGCTCAGGAACTCATTCAGGGCATAGCCAGGAAGTGGCTGGGGATTTCCCTCAGCTGGGATGCCTGAGCTGGGGTCACCTGCTAGCTGGGCTCAGTGTGGACTGTGAGCCAGAGTGCATTTTTGTGGCTTCTCCTTGTAGCTTGTGCTTCCCCACAACATGGCAGCTGGACTCCAAGAGGGAATATCTGAGAGGGAGCATCTGGAAGCTGCACAGCCTTTTCTAACTCGGCCTTAGAGATCATGGAGCATCATTTCTGCTGCTCTCTGTTGGTTGCAAGCAAGTTGCCAAGGCCAGCCCAGACTCAAGAGGAATGGATATTAGAGTCTACGTCTCAATGTGGGAAAAGGCAAGGTCACAGTGAGGAAGAGCAGGTAAGATACGAGATAGTGTTGCAGCCATCGTGGAAAGTACAACCTGCTTGAGATACTCCCTGTAGGACTCCCAGAAATATCTGAAGGAAGGGTACTTTGCAAGGGCCTGGGGTCCTACATTAGAAACTGGTGAAACCAGATTACAAACACAAAGTTCTGTCCACATAAACCAGTCCTTCTACTAGGGGAGGGCTCTGGGCTAAATTATGTCTCACCAAAATTCATATGTTGAATCCCTAATCCCCAGTACCTCAGAATACGACTGGAGAGGGACAAGGTCTTTGAAGAGGTAAGTTATGACTGGGCATGGTGGCTCACACCTCTGATCTCAGCACTTTGGGAGGCCAAGGCGGGAGGATCACTTGAGCCCAGAAGTTTGAAAAGAGACCTGGCAACACAGTGAGATCCCATCTCTACAAAAAAAATTTTAGAAATTAGGCAGGCATGGTGGCACATGCCTGTAGTCCTAGCCACTTGGGAGGTTGAGGTTAAGTCTGGGAAGTTGAGGCTGCAGTGAGCCATGGATACACCACTGCACTCCAGCCTGGGCAACAGAGCAAGACCATGTCTCAATAAAAAGAGGTAAGTTCAAATGAGGTCATTGGGGTGGGCCCTAATCCAATCTGACTGGTGTCCTTATAAGAGGAAATTAGGGCTGATGCCTGTTGTCCTAACACTTTGATAGACCAAGGCGGGCAGATTGCCTGAGCTCAGGAGTTCCAGACCAGCCTGGGCAACATGGTGAAACCCCTGTGTCTACTAAAATACAAAAAAAAAAAAAAAAATTAGGCATAGTAGCGTGTGCCTGTAGTCCCAGCTACTCAGGAGGCTGAGGCAGGAGAACTGCTTGAACCCGGGAGGCGGAGGTTGCAGTGAGCTGAGATCGTGCCACTGCATTCTAGCCTGGTGACAGAGTGAGACTCCTTCTCCAAAAAAAAAATAATAATAATAAATAAAAGGAAGAGGAAATTAGGACAGAGACATGCACAGAGGGACCACATGAAGACACAGAGAGAAGATGCCATCTACAAGCCAAGGAGACAGGCCAAGGAGAAACCAACCCTGCAAACACTTTGGTCCTAGACTTCCAACTTTTAGAACTATGGGAAAATAAATGTCTGTTGTTTATGCCTCGCAGGCTATGGTGTTTTGCTACAGCAGTCCTCACTGCCTAACAAAGCAAGGGACTAGGTTCCTTTAGCCATATGAGCACCGTCCCTACGAATTGCCATGCATTAATGGTCCTGGACCTGCCATTCTTGCTTAAGGGATATTTTCTTGACGTAACAATGCTCTTTGGCATTTTGGCTTCCACCAGGATATTTAGTATGTAGTTGTTTCAATTATATCCATTTTACTCCAATTTTCTTTCTGACAGTTTGTGTTTTTTCCCTCACTTATGAGGCCTAGGACCCTTGGAGAGAAACTTAACATTTTGCATGTATTTTTACCTTTCGCTCTTCTGGGTTTTGTTCAATGAGGGCATAAAACTGAGAGCTGACTTGCTCCATTATTCTGAAAAGTTACTAGAGGAAGGAGGCACATGACTACAGAGGCACATAGGGATTATGGAGAATAACCAGGTGACACATATGAAAAGTCTTAGGAAAGTTCATATTATTTGACCCCAAATTATATTTCAGCAAATGTATCTTTAACTGAAAATACAATGATCCATGTACAAGAATGGTTGTCTCTGCATTGCGGCAATAGGAAAAAATTACAAGCAACCTGAATGTCTAAGATGCATATACACCATGGAATATTATGCAGCCATAAAAAGGAATGAGATCATGTCCTTTGCAGGGACATGGATGAAGCTGGAAGCCATTATCCTCAGCAAACTAATGCAGGAACAGAAAGCCAAACACTACCTGCTCTCATTTATAAGTGGGAGCTGAACAATGAGACACATTACAGTTTATCAACTTCATGGAATGCTATAGAATAATTTATATTTTGAAGGAATATTTTGCCACACTATTCACAATAGCAAAGACGGAATCAACCCAAATATCCATCAGTGATAGACTGGATAAAGAAAATGTGGTACATATACATTATGGAATACTATGCAGCCATAAAAAGGAATGAGATCATGTCCTCAGCAAACTAAGGCAGGAACAGAAAAATCAAACACCACATGTTCTTATTTATAAGTGGGAGCTGAACAATGAGAACACATGGACACAGGGAGGGGAACATCACACACTGGGGCCTGCCAGGGGTGGGGTGGGGGAGTGGGAGAGCATTATGATAAATAGCTAATGCATGTTGGGCTTAATACCTAGGTGATGGGTTGATAGGTGCAGCAAACCACCATGGCACATGTTTACCTATGTAACAAACCTGCACATGTACCCCAGAACTTAAAATAAAAATTTTTTTAAAAATTGATGGCATGGGAAAATGGTGAAGACAGTGTTAGTTGGGAAAATCATTTATGCCATTTTTCTCTTGCAAAAATTGTAATACATGGGTATATATTGATGGGATGGATGGTGTATTAGGCTATTCTTGCCTTGCCATAAAGAAAATACCTGACACTGCGTAATTCATAAAGAAAAGGGGTTGAATTGGCTCACAGTTCTGCAGGCTGTAAAGGAAGCATAACACAGGCATCTGCTCAGCTTCTGGGGAGGCCTCAGGAAGCTTCCAATCATGGCAGAAGGTAAAGAGGGAGCAGGCATGTCACATGGTGAAATCAGGAGCAAGTGTGGGGGTCAACACACTGTTAAATGACCAGATCTCACAAGAAGTCATGCACTATTTTGAGGACACTACCAAGAGGAATGGTGTTAAACCATTCATGAGAAACCCTCACCCGGGATCCAATCACCTCCCATCAGGCCACACCTGCAACATTGGGGTTTACAATGCAAGATGGAATTTGGGTGGGGACACAGATCCAAACTATATCAGATGGATAGATAGATCTAAAGATAAATAAACATTTAAAAAGGATTGGAAGGAAATGCATATATATATATATATATAGAGAGAGAGAGAGAGAGAGAGAGAGAGAGAGAGAGAGAGAGAGAGAGACCTGGTCTCGTTCTGTCACCCAGGCTGGAGTGCAGTGGCACGATCTTAGCTCGCTGCAACCTCTGCCTCCTGGGTTCAAGCAATTCTCCTGCCTCAACCTCCTGAGTAGCTGTGATTACAGGCACATGCCACAACGCCTGGCTAAATTTTTGTGTCTTTTCAGTAGAGACAGGGTTTCACCATGTTGGCCAGGCTGGTCTCAAATTCCTGATCCGCCCACCTCGGCCTCCCAAAGTTCCAGGATTACAGGCATGAGTCACCATGTCTGGCCGAAATGCAACAAGATATTAATGGTGGTCATTCCTGTATAGAATTGAAGGTGGTCTTTTTCTTTAAAATTATTCTTTGCTTCTAAAAATCCCAAGATGAATACATTTCACTTTATAATAAATAGTAAGGAAACTCCAATAAGTTATGTTTTAATGTGAGGGTGGTGCTGGCAACTGTCTTCCCCCAGATGCAGGAGAACAGACTTTGTCCAACTCATGCTAAATGGTGTTTGGAATTTTAATAATGCTGTCTCTTGGCTACCCTCTTTTTCCTTTCTCTTTTCTCTACTTTCTCCTTGCAGAGAACATTACAATTGGGTCCGTCCCTGGTCCATTTGGCTTCATTCTGGGGCCAACACTGGCACCAAGGAACATTTGGTGGGAGGAGGACAAAGAGTCACAAAATTTTAGAGCTGGAAGGGGCCTCAGAAACCATCTAGTCCAACACACTTATTTATCTTGATGTCAGCCGGAAAAACAAGAAATATACAACAGAACATCCCAGTTTGCCATAATAAGCCATTATGGATCTCTCAACCATGAAGTTGAGTCATTTTTGAAGCTGTCTGTATTTCCAAGCCTGTTCCATTTCCATAAATCTGCTCCCCACTGTGTGAAACACTGGGTGCAGGGGCCACGGCTTGAAAGCAGCACGTGTGAGAAATGCCTGGAGGCTGCTCTTGTACTGCCTGTGAGCTCTGTGGGAGTCAGCAATGTGTGGTGGTGGTTCCCGGCGAGAGTCACTTCTGCGTGGTGGGCAGAAGCAGGGATTCTGGAAAGGGTGCTGGAAATTCGCAAGATAGAGGTACTTGCTGTGGAGGGAAAGACGATATTCAGAAGCACAGTTATACAAGTTAAGAGGATGGCCAGGACCAGTGGCTCACGCCTGTAATCCCAGCACTTTCATGAAGCTGAGGCAGGAGGATCATTAGAGGTCAGGAGTTCGAGACCAGCCTGGCCAACATGGTGAAACCCCATCTGTACTAAAAATACAAAAATTAGTTGGGCATGGTGGCGGGTGCCTGTGATCCCAGCTGCTCAGGAGGGTTACACAGGAGAATCACTTGAACCCGGGAGGCAGAGGCTGCAGTGAGCTGAGATCATGCCACTGCACTCCAGCCTGGGCCACAGAGCAAGACTCCATCTAAAAACAAAAAAGTTAAGGGGAGCCACCAGTACTGGGGTGCAGGGTTTGGGGAGGAAATGATGGAAGATGAGGCATTTCAAAAGCAATGGAATAATGAACTCTGTCCTCCGATGACCTGATGCCCTGCCTGCTAAGGTCCAGCATTCTGATCTCATCTCAGCTGACATGTTCCAGCAGGACTGCACAGCGCCTTCTCGTTCATTCCTTGGGTTGCAGCTGACATCTCCAAGTTATTTTTCCCTGGCTGCATTTCCAGGGTTTGCCTCAGAGAAGCTTATTCACCACTTCCCTGCTCACACGCTCAGCCCTGAACACCTCCTGATGTTGTCTCCACTGGGCACATTTTCTTCCAGAACATTTGCAAAAACATCACAGAGGATCACTTGCAGTGCTCCACACCAGGGTCCCCACAGATGAAACTGTTCCTGCCAGAGTGGCCTCTTTATTATTTCCTGTCTCTACGTCATTTTAAAATTCATTTAATAAGCCCACAATGCTCACCGCATAGTATCCTAACTAAAGGCTTTAGAACAGATTTGAGGACCAGGTAGAATACAATGGCTCAAGCCTCTAAGTCCCAGCTTCTCAAGAGGCTGAGGCAGGAGGATCGCTTATGCCCATGAGGTTGAGGCTTCAGTAAGCTGTGATCACGCCACTGCGCTCCAGCCTGGGTGACAGAGCGAGACTCCGTCTCAAAAAAAAAAAAAAGTAATTAATTAATTAATAATTAAATACAGAATGACAAGACATCACTAATGCACAGTAATTTACATTACTATTTTTCAGGGTGCTTTAGAAACAGCAGGACCCCAGCCCAACAGAGTCAGAATTTAGGAGTGGTATGAGAGTTGACTGTTCAACCAATGCTGAAAACCAGTGCCTCACACCCATTTCCCCCAGACAGAACCACCCAGTGGGGAAGTGAGATTGGGGGGGTCCCAGTTCAGCGGCTCCTCAGCTGTGAGATCTAGGCTAGGTCTCTTTCCCTCCATGAGCTTCAGTATCCTCTACGGAATGAGGAGTACATTTTGTGCTTCATAGATGATGAGAATCTCTGCTGAGAATCTCTGCCTCGTCAAAGGCTATTGGATCGTAACAAACTCTACAAATATCATTGCTGTTTTATTTTGTGAATTTCTTTTCCTGAGAGCTTTTGAGATCGTTTCAGAAGTGGGACTCTAGGTAATGTTTTCAGCTTTCTTCTCGTGGCATTTATCTTTCTCTGTGTTGCCTGATTGTCATTGGCGTGTTGGGGTCGTCCTCCCCTAAGATGCTGGTGTACCTTAAAAGCAACCAGTGGCCCTTCGTCTTAATTTTTTGGGAGACAGGGTCTTGCTCTGTTGCCCCGGCTGGAGTGCAGTGGCACAATCACAGCTCAATGCAGCCTCAACCTCCTAGGCTCAGGCAATCCTCCCACCTCAGCCACTTCAGTAACTGGGACCACAGGCGCACATCACCACGCCTGGCTAATTTTTCAATTTTTTGTAGAGACAGAGTCTCACTATGTTGCCCAGGCTGATCTTGCACTCCTGGCCTCAAATGATCCTCCACCCTTCATCTTTTATCCTTGGAGGTCAGCACAGTGCTCAGCTCCCTGGCTCCCCAAAATGTTTGTGAAATGAAAGCAAGAGTGCTTGACGGATAGTTGCTGAGTAAATGCAGGCTGCCCAAAAATATCCCCTGCAAACACTTTTTGCATAACAATGGCATTGAAGGCGGAAGAGGCCAGAGAGGTCTTTATGAATTGTTAACCGTCTGATGTCTCTGGGGAAACGGCTTGTTCCTTCTGAATGATGGCCCAATTAACAAGGGGTTATGGTTGTAGCAATAGGGACATTTCTTTCATTAAACAAACATTTATTGAATTTCTACGATGCATCAGACACAGTTTAAGGGTCAGAGAATCAGACAAGAATAAATCCCTGTCCTCAGAGAACTTACGGCTTGGAATATACACAGGGAAACAATGAATTAGGATACAAACGGATCCTTCTGAAGTCACAGCTCAACTAAGAGAGGATATATTACAAGAGTTTAAAAAGATCCACCATTTATTACTGTGGATTTTCTAAACTTAAAATAACATGGGAGAAAGCCAGCGAGTGTGGGTTAAGTATGTGATCAAGATTGATGAAGCGTCTGTTAGAGAGGCCAAAAGGAAAGCCTTGTCGCCTTCTTAAGAAAATAATTGGAATAGACAGAAGCTGACCTCTTCAATGAGACATTAGGTAACCAGAGAGCAGACAAACTAAACAAAGCCAGGCTGTAGGTGCCAGTGCCAGGAGCCTCCATAACAGGGTGCCTTGAACAGCTCCTTGGCAGCAAATGGAGATCTTGGCATAGCTGGCATTTCAGAGACCTGGTGGCAGGAGAACAATTGATGAGATGAGCTTCTAGGCCAAAAACTACCCAAGAAAAAGAGGAACATGGCCAGGCATGGTGGCTTACACCTGTCATCCCAGCACTTTGGGAGGCCAAGGTGGGTAGATCCCCTGAGGTCAGGAGTTCAAGATCAGCCTGGCCAACATGATTAAACTTCGTCTCTACTAGAAATACAAAAATTAGCCAGGCGTAGTGGCAGGAGCCTGTAGTCCCAGCTACTCAGGAGGCTGAGGCAGGAGAATCACTTGAACCTGGGAGGCAGAGGTTGCAGTGAGCTGAGATCGCACCACTGCACTCCAGCCTGGGTGACAGAGCAAGATTCTGTCCCAAAAAAACAGAAAGAAAGGAAAAAAAAAAAAAAAAAAAAAAAAAGAGGGACAGGCAAGTGGAAGGAGAAACCCTGCTTGGAGAAGACGACATAAATATCAGGGAAACCCCTGGACCTGCCCCACTGAAGGACGCATTAGGGAATCCCAGGACTGGACATCCCATCTTGGGTCCTAAAGGGAATTTGCTGCACTCCCCACCCACACCTCCATCCTCCACACACACTGTCAGGCACCGGTAGGGATGGCAGGGTGGAGAGAAACGTTAACTGGGAACAGCGACGTGGCCAGGGAAGTCCTGGGATTGATGGAGACCATTGTCCGGCCATGGGCCGGACAAATCGCTCATTGAACAGGAAGTCAAGGCCAAGTGGCTTTGAAAGTCAGTGGCTCTTTAAACAAACAAACAAACAAAAATTCAAATTTATGGAAAAGTGTAAACACTAGTACAATGAACACATATACCTCTTCCCTAGTGTTAACAGTTTAACTCTTAACAGTGTTGACAGAGCGAGTGTTTAAGTATCAACAGTTGGTCATCCTCTCCCTGTCTCTCCACCCTCTCCCTCTCTCCCTTTTTCTCTGTCTCCCTCTCTCTCCCCGCTCTCTCCCTCCTCCCCCCTCTTTCCCTCTCCCTTCCTCTCTCTGTTCCCACTTCCCCTCTCTTTCTCCCTCCCTCTCTTTCCCTCTGCTCTCTCTCCCCTTTCTTCTCTCTCCCTCCCTCTTTCCCTCCCTCTCTCGTTCCCACTCTCTCTTCCCCTCTCTCTCCCCTAAATCTGAATATCTCTCTCTCTCTCTCCCCCTCCCTTCCCTGGCTCCCTCTGTTTCTCTTTCTCTCTCCTCCTCTTCTCTCTCTCCCTCTCCCCCTTCTCCCTTCCACTCTTTTTCTCCTTTCTCAGTCTCTGCCTTTGTCTTCCATGAGATGTCAATTTCCGCAGCAGAGGCTGTGAGCCCAGCCTTCAGAAGAGATCCCAAATCTGACCACTCTCAGCACTACTGCTGTCCTCACCTCCTCCCACCCGCACTGTTACCACTGTTCTCCTTGCTTTCATTCTGGTCCCTGAACAAGTCTGTTCTTCATGCAGTTTCCAGAAAAATTCTTCTAGAATGAGCCTGTCCAACCCACGGCCCACAGGCCACATGTGGCCCAGGGCAGCTTTGCATGCAGCCCAACACAAATTCATAAACTTTCTTAAAACATCATGAGATTTTTAGGCCAGGCGTGGTGGCTCACGCCTGTAATCCCAGCACTTTGAGAGACCCAGGTGGGTGGATTGTTTGAGGTCAAGAGTTCAAGACTGACCAACAAGGTGAAACCCCATCTCTACTAAAAACACAAAAATTAGCCGGGTGTGGTGGTGCATGCCTGTAATCCCAGCTACTCAGGAGGCTGAGGCAGGAGAATTGCTTGAACCCGGAAGGCAGAAGTTGCAGAGCCAAGAACGCATCACTGCACTCCAGCCTGGATGACAGAGTGAGACTCCATCTCAAAACAAACAAACAAACAAAACAACAACAACAAAAAACCTTATGAGATTTTTTTACATTTTTCCTTTTTAGTTCATCAGCTATCATTAGCGTTAGTGCATTCGATGTATGGCCCAAGACAATTCTTCTTCCAATGTGGCCCATGGACGCCAAAAGATGGGACACCCTGTTCTAGAAGGTAACAAGATGATGTCATTTCCTGTTCTCAACCGACTGGTGGCCCCCAGAACACTTACACCTGCTCTGTTCAAAACAGTAACAACCACAACTGGCTGTGGAACACTTGAAACCTGGTTTGTATGCTGTTAAAAACAAATTGTATTTGAAGTTCTTTGAGAAATCTCTAAACAACTTTCTACAGTGGGGTGAACTCATTTCCATCCCCACCAACCATCCCCTTACACCAACAGTGTGTAAGTGTTCCCTTTTCTCTGCAGCCTCACCAGCATCTGTTGTTTTTTGTCTTTTTAATGATAGCCGTTCTGACTGGTGTGAGACGGTATCTCACTGTGGTTTTAATTTGCATTTCTCTGATGAATAGTGATGATGGGAATTTTTTTCATATGATGGTTGGCTGCTTGTGTGTCTTCTTTTGAGAAGTGTCTGAACTACCATTTGACCCAGCAAGTCAGTGACTGGGTATGCACCCAGAAAAACAGATCATTATACCAAAAAGATGCATGCACATATATGTTCATAGCCACGTTATTCACAATAGCAAAGACATGGGATCAACCTAGGTTCCCATCAATGGCAGACTGGATAAAGAAAGTGTGGTACATATGTACCATGGAATATTATACAGCCATGAAAAAGAATGAAATCATGTCCTTTGCAGCAACATGGATGGAGCTGGAGGCTGTAATCCTAAGTAAATTAATACAGGAACAGAAAAGCAAATACTGCTTATTATCACATATAAATGGGAGCCAAACATTGACCACCCGTGGACATAAAAATGGGAACAGTAGGGACTGTGGACTACTAGAAGGAAGAGGAAGGATGTGGGGGCATTGAAAAACTACCTTTGGGTACTATGCTCACTACCTGGGAGCCGTATACCCATGTACAAACCTGCAGGTGTACCCCCATATCTAAAATAAGAGTTGAAATTTAAAAACAAAAAACAAAAAACAAGTTCCATACGGACTCATCAAAGCAGAATGAAAACAAGAATGTCCATGTTGTCACCTTAAAATTTGACAAAGAAATACTTCCAGTTCATATAGAACAATCATGACAAATCGTCATCAATCTGAAAATAATAAACTATTACAAGACATATGAAGAAATAAAAAAAGGAATGTGGGCCAGGCGCGGTGGCTCATCCCTGTAATCCCAGCAATTTGGGAGACCGAGACGGGCAGATCACGAGGTCTGGAGATTGAGACCATCCTGGCTAACATGGTGAAACCCCGTCTCTACTAAAACATGCAAAAAAACTAGCCGGGCGAGGTGGCGGGCGCCTGTAGTCCCAGCTACTCGGGAGGCTAAGGCAGGAGAATGGCATAAACCCGGGAGGCAGAGCTTGCAGTGAGCCGAGATTCGGCCACTGCACTCCAGCCTGGGTGACAGAGCAAGACTCTGTGTCAAAAAAAAAAAAAAAAAAGGAATGTGACTTGGTGCAATTGAGGAAATATTTAATTTACTTTTATTTTTAATTAATTTAAATGTAAAAATTGATGTCCAGTTTTATTATTTGAAACTGTTTAAGTATAATTGGAACAACCTGGGTATGTGAATCTACTTTTCACCATAAACTTAAGAAATCCAAATATTGCTTAAGTATTTCTGATACAAATGTAGGCCAGGTGTGGTGGCTCACACCTGTAATCTTAGCACTTTGGGAGGCCGAGGCAGGTGGATCACGAGGTCAGGAGATTGAGACCATCCTGGCTAACACGGTGAAACCATATCTCTACTAAAAACACAAAAAATTAGCCAGGCGTGGTGGCGGGTGCCTGTAGTCCCAGCTACTGGGGAGGCTGAGGCAGGAGAATGGCGTGAACCTGGGAGGCGAAGCTTGTAGTGAACCTAGATCGTGCCGCTGCACTCCAGCCTGGGCAACAGAGTGAGACTGCGTCTCAAAAACAAACAAACAAACAAACAAAAAAATTAATACCTGAGTTCAGAAGTTTTCTTTTTTTTCTTTCTTTGTTTATTTTTATTTTTATTTTTAGTGAGAAGTTCTGTAAGTATAAAAGTATACACCAGATTTTGAAGAAATTTTATTTTTAAAATAGTTTAAAAATCTTGCAATTTTTTAACATTGATCACATGTTGCAATGCTAACATTTTAGATATACTGGCTAAACAACATATTATGTGAATGATTTTACCTCTTGTTTTTCTTCTTCTTCTTCTTCTTCTTCTTCTTCTTCTTCTTCTTCTTCTTCTTCTTCTTCTTCTTCTTCTTCTTCTTCTTCCTCTTCCTCTTCCTCTTCTTCCTCTTCTCCTTCTTCTCCTTCTTCTCCTTCTTCTTCTTCCCCTTCTTCTTCTTCTTTTTTTCTTTTTTACATGGGGCTTGCTCTGTCACCCAGGCTAGACGGAGCTGACAGAAGCCTCAAACTCTTGGTCTCAAGCAATCCTCATACCTCAGCTGGAACTACACGCATGCCCCACCACAACTGGCTAACTTTTAAAATTTTATTAGAGAGGGAGTCTCACTGCATTGCCAGGCTGCTCTTGGACTCCTGGGCTCAAGCAATCCTCCTGCCTTGGCCCCCCAAAGTGCTGGGATTATGAGTGTGCCCTACCACATCAGGCCAATTTTTAACATTTTTAGTAGAGAGGAGGTCTCACTATGTTGCCCAAGCTGGTCTTGGATCCCTAAAGTTAAGCAATCCTTCTGCCTTGGCCTCACAAAGTGCTAAGATTACGGGCATGAGCCACCGCGCCCAGCCTGACCTCTTTCTTTTTGTTTTTTTCATAATGTGGCTTTTGGAAAATTTTAAGTTACATACAGAACATCGAGTTCTGTTTTTCTCAGGCAGCATCAACTTAGACTAAAATCCAATGTTCTGGCTCCCGTCCTTCTCTGACCTTGTCTCTTAAGTCTGTCTCCACAATTACCTGGTAGAGTTGTCCAGGTGTGTCCTGAACAATGAGGTCAGTGGTAATTAGTCTACCCAGAAGGGGCACCTTTTCCTAACAAACATAATTGTACCATATGGGCTAAAAGCTGCCTAGACTCACTCCTCACGTTGACGCCATCCAGCTGGCCTTGCTTTCTTAGATCATGCCAATCTCTTTCCTGCTTCAGGGTCTTTGGACTTGTTGTAGCATCTCTCTGGAATACTCTTTTCATGGGCTTACTCCCTGACTCTGTGCAGATCTCTGATTGAAAGTCAGCTCTTCAGAAAGGCCTTCTGTCAGGCTCAGGTGGCTCACACTTGGAATCCCAGAACTTTGGGAGGCTAAGGCGGGACAGTCACTTGAGCCCAGGAGTTCAAGACCAGCCTGGACAACATAGGGAGATCCCATCTCTACAAAAATTTAAAAATTTGCTGGGCATAGTGGTGCATGTCTGTAGTCCCAGCTACTTGGGAGGCTGAGGCAGGAGGATTGCTTGAGTCTGGGAGGTTGAGGCTGCAGTGAGCCATGATTGTGCCACTGCACTCCAGCCTGGGCCACAGAGTGAGACCCTGTCTCCAAAAAACATTTTAAAAATTTTTAAAAAGGAAGGAAGGAAGCAAGGAAAGAAGGAAGGCCTTCTATGAAAGCTTACCAATATGGTTTGGCTATGTCCCCACCCAAATCTCATCTTGAATTGTAGCTCCCACAATTCCCACATATCCTGGGAAGGACCTGGTGGGAGGTAGTTGAATCTTGGAGGTGGGTCTTTCCTGTGTTGTTCTCCAGGTAGTGAATAAGTCTCATGAAATCTGATGGTTTTATAAGAGGGAGTTTCCCCGCACAAATTCCCTCGTCTGCCACCATGTAAGACGTGCCTTTTGCCTTCCACCATGATTGTGAGGCCTCCCCAGCCACATGGAACTGTGAGTCCATTAAACCTCTTTTTTTTTTTTCTTTTTTTGACAGAGTTTTTGCTCTGTTACAATCTCGCCTCATCGCAACCTCCGCCTCCTGGGTTCAAGCAATTTTCCTGCCTCAGCCTCCTGAGTAGCTAGGATTACAGGCATGCACCACCATGCCCAGCTAATTTTCTATTTTTAGTAGAGACAGGGTTTATCCATGTTGGTCAGGCTGGTCTCGAACTCCCGACCTCAGGTGATCCACCCACCTCGGCCTCCTAACATGCTGGGATTACAGGCATGAGCCACCATGCCCAGCCTCCATTAAACCTCGTTTTCTTTATAAATTACCCATCTCAGGTATGTCTTTATTAGCAGCATGAGAACAGACTAATACACCTTACAATCACTTATGACTACCTATCACCTTTTGTGTTCACCTTGTCTAAAATGGCACCCAACCTCCCCACACCATTTGTTCTCAGAGGACTTACTGCCTCTGGAAGTTACATTATTTATGTATTCACTTACTTGTTTGTCTCGCCCACTGTAATGTAAGCTCATGAAGCGGGAGCTTTGTCTAATTCACCAGTATATTCTCAGTGCCAAGAACAGTGATAGCACCAGAAAGGTTGTTGACTGAATGAACAGATTCCTGTCTCAAAGGGTGGTTAGCAGCACTTACTGACGCACAGGGTGTGAAAGTGCTTTGTAAATAGTTTAGATCACTGAAAGAGAAAGGAAAAAAAAAGACAAGTTGTTCAAACAGAAGTAGAGAATCCTCTGAGGCAAAGCCAGATATAATTGGCCAAGACTTTGTTGTGTAGCTTGCAAGAGACTCTCAAACCCATTGCATTAGAGAAGACCTTTCAATGCTATTAAAGAGGAAAGACTTCTGGAGACTTTCGTGAGGTTGTATTGATCTGGACATTGGTTGCAATCTCCAGGACCCCAACTCACACTAGCTCAGGCAAAAAAAAAAAAAAAAAAAAAAAAAAAAAAAAAAAAAAGAATTACTGGCTCATAGGCTCATATGCCTGGAAAGGCAAGGGATAGAGCTGATTTGGGGGACCACAGATGCTGAGTTCTAGGGATGATACTCTTCTAATCATGCGTCTCCTAATCTACGTCTCTTTTCCTCCCTATCTCTTGCTTCTCATTCTCTGTGCTTATTGGCATCATTCTTATGTGCTTCAAACATGTCTCTCCATTGGAAAACTGAGAAGAGGGTCAGGAGTAGCTCTGGAATTGTCCATCTGATCAGAAACAGCATCCTCCATGGGCTCCACTTAGAAACACTTCAGGGAAGCTTCTAGTGACCCATCCCTGGGGCTAATTTCTGTGGCCAAGGAGGGTGCGTACTGTGCTTGGTGATCTCCAGTAGAACTACCATGATGGCGTGTGGAGGAGAGCATTTCCCCAAAGAGAGACAAAGTGGTACTGGCCAGACAAGCTTCACAGGTAGGAAGTGATGGAGCCAGGACTTCAGCCCTTGTCAACCTGACTCTAATCCCGATACTCTCATTCACTAAGCAACACATCCTGCTGATCACAGTACAAGGTCAGTATCCTGCAAGGAGAACACAAACCACCAACTCAGTTGCTCACTCCATTTTTGGAAAGGATAGTGTGAAGAATAGATGTTCCCTGCAGAGGAAAGGATAAAAAGGAAACAGTTAATGAATTGAAAGGACTTCTAGCCTGGGTCTACAGAGGCTATTTGAATAGCCTCTACACAGACAGGTACTAGATCACACCATGGTCAATACCAGGATGTTCTAAGCCAGATTGCAAAGAAAGAAGTGCAGATCAATCACTGCAAGCAGATGGCATCCACCTGAGAGAGCTGCAGGAGCTCATGGATGAAATTGGAATGGTTGGTTGGCAGGAATGTGGGACCTGTCAGCCCAAATGGCCACTATACTGGAGAGGATGTCAGCTCACAGATGTGACCCTGGCCATAAGAGTGGCTCAGCGGGGCCTGGGGAATTACAGCGCAGATGAGTCAACTCTCAGCCTCCATCTGGACCAAGCTGATGGCAGTTGGAATAAAAGACAGAAGCCTGTGGACTTAAAAATAACCTACAGGGCAGGGAATGAATGGAGAGTGGGAGAAAGAGCTGTCACACAGGTGCTGCCCAGAAAAATCATACCTGATGGCTGTACTAGAGTCTTCCAAGGCCCAAGAGGGTGAGTCAGTGTGTGTACAAAGGGAAACTGATGGATCTAATTTCTGTGTGGGAGATGTACAGCAAGCAGCCAATTTATCTGGAAAACAGTAGGTTTTCTGAGTCACACCGTCCTGGCTCAAATCCCAGCTCTGCCACCAACTTACACTTTGTGAACTTGGTCTAGTTGCAAACCTTGCCTGAGCTTCAATCTCCTCACCTGTAGAATAAGGATAATCACACCTCACTCCAAAGGCAGTTCTGAGGATTAAAACTGATGAGAAAAGTACCTAGCAGGAGGGTCATAAGTGATAGCAAGGATTATCTACTATATCTGCAACTGATGAGTAGTCTAGCTGAATTCTATAAATCCCTGGGGTCTGGAAGCAGAGCCTTTGGGGCCTCTGCAGAGGGTCATTGGAGAGATCAGGGAACAAGGGTCCGGCCCCCTTACCTGTTTTCACTCGAATGGTTCTACTTATAATTATTTTCTTCATAAGATTTCAGCCAGGCGCGGTGGCTCATGCCTGTAATCCCAGCACTTTGGGATGCCGAGGCAGACGGATCACTGGAGGTCAGGAGTTCGAGACCAGCCTGGCCAGCATGGTGAACCCTCATTTCTACTAAAAATACACAAAAAAATTAGCTGGGCATGGTGGGGTGCACCTGTAATCACAGTTACTCAGGAGGCTGAGGCAGGAGAATTGCTTGAACCCGGGAGGCAGAGGTTGCAGTGAGCTGAGATCGCACCACTGTACTCCAGGCTGGGTGACAGAGTGAGACTCCATCGCAAAAAAAAAAAAAAGATTCCTTTTGAGAAAAAGTATAAGATAACATGGTGGGATTCTCTGTCCCCTCACCTTCCATTCCATCCTCACTGCTTGTGGAGGTCATTTAACATAATTAATGATGGTTCTACTTAAATGTAATACAAGTTCATTTGCTTCTAGATTTACCACCCCAAAGACTCTGAACCACTTGCACCATTAGTGAGTGGCTAGGAGTGTGGGCTCTGGAGCTAGACTGCCTGGGTCTAAGTTCTAGTTCTGCCTTTACTAGCTATGTCATCTTAAGGGAGTTATTTAATGGTTCTATGGCTCAGTTTCTTCATCTGTAGAATGAGGTAGATCACCATAATAATACTTGGCTGATAAGGACTTCCTGAGTTAATACACACAAATCACTACGAATGATGCCTTGCACTGTTAACTGCTGCTGTCATCATCATTATCACAACCACCATCATCATCACCACCAACAACATCATCACCACAACCACCATCACCAGCATGGCCAGCATCATCTTCACCACCGACACCACCACCATCGTCATCACCACCATGATTATCATCATCATCACCATCATTATCGCCCTTATCATCATCTTCATTATCACCACCACCACCACCATCAACATCATCACCACAACCAGCATCACCAACAGCATCACCACCATCATCACTATGATTATCATCATCACCATCATTATCGCCCTTATCATCATCTTCATTATCACCACCACCACCACCACCACCATCATCACCACAACCAGCATCACCAACAGCATCACCACCATCATCACCATGATTATCATCATCACCATCATTATCGCCCTTATCATCATCTTCATTATCATCACCACCACCACCATCAACATCATCACCACAACCAGCATCACCACCACCACCACCACCACCACCATCATCACTGTGATTATCATCACCATCATTATCGCCCTTATCATCATCTTCATTATCATCACCACTACCACCATCAACATCATCACCACAACCACCATCAGCAGCACTGCCACTATCATCTTCCACCACCACCACCATCACCACCATTATTATCATCATCACCATCATTATCGTCCTTATCATCATCTTCATTATCATCACCACTACCACCACCAACATCATCACCACAACCACCATCAGCAGCACTAACACCATCATCTTCACCACCACCACCACCACCATCGTCACCACCATGATTATCATCACCATCATTATCACCATCATCATCATCTTCATTATCATCACCACCACCACCATCAACATCACCACAACCACCATCACCAACACCACCACCATCATCATCACCATGATTATCATCACCATCATTATTGCCATTATCATCATCTTCATTATCATCACCACTACCACCACCAACATCATCACCACAACCACCATCACCAGCACTACCACCATCATCTTCACCACCACAATCATCTTCATCACCACCACCACCTTTCATCTTCATCATTATTACCACTGTGACGGTTAATGTTAATATTGAGAGTCAACTTGATTGGATTGAAGGATGCAAAGTATTGTTCCTGGGTGTGTCTGTGAGGGTGTTGCCAAAGGAGAGTAACATTTGAGTCAGTAGACTGGGAAAGGCAGACACACCCTCAATCTGGGTGGGCCCGATCTAATCAGCTGCCAGTAAGGCCAGAATAAAAGGCAGAAAAATGTGAAAAGACTAGACTGGCTTAGCCTCCTAACCTACATCTTTCTCCCATGCAGGATGCTTCCTGTCTTCGAACATTGGACTCCAAGTTCTTTAGCTTTGGGACTCGGACTGGCTTCCTTGCTCCTCAGCTTGCAGACAGCCTATTGTGGGACCTTGTGATTGTGTGAGTGAATACTCCTTGATAAACTCCCATTTATGCATATTTCTATCCTATTAGTTCTGTCCCTGTAGAGAACCCTGCCTAATACATACACCAGCATCATCATCATCACTATCATTACCACCACCATCATTATTATCACCATCATCTTTACCATTATGATCACAACCATCATCATTTTATTGTCAGCACAACCACTACCATCATCACCACCACCATTATCATCATCATCATCACCACCATCATAATCATCTTCATTATCATACTCACCACCACTATCATCATCATTACCACCACCGCCAATATCATCATCATCAACATCATCATCCTCACCACCACCATCATTATCTCCAACATCATCATCACCATCATCATCTTCATTTTCATCACCAACATCATTGCCATCACTGTCTTTACCATCATCATCATCACCACCACCACAAATATCATCATTATGAACATCATCATCCTCACTACCACCATCATTATCACCACCATCATCATCACCATCATCATCATCATTATCATCATCACCACCAACAAGATCATTGCCATCATTATCTTCACCATCATCATCACCACCACCACCACAATATCACCATCACCACCACCATCACTACCAGTACACCCACGGAAATTTTTCCTTGCTCTCCAGAATAGAACAAAGAATAACAGTTTCCCTGACTTTGTGCAGGAAATCAGAAGTTGGCGGTCAAGACCCTGGTTTGGGAATGGGTAGAAAAGGGAAGATGAAGGGTAGCCTGTGGAAGATAGGGTCCTCTATATCCTATATCTGAGGCCAGTTCTGCAAAGCTTCAAAGATGACCTGAGAAGGAAAGGGCTGTTTTCTTTTCTTTCCTTTTTTTCCTTCTTTCCTTTTTTCTTCTTTCTTTCTTTCTCTCTTTCTCTCTTTCTCTCTTTCTCTCTTTCTCTCTTTCTCTCTTTCTCTCTTCTCTCTCTCTTCTTTCTTTCTTTCTTTCTTTCTTTCTTCTTTCTTTTCTTTCTTTCTTTCTTTCTTTCTTTCTTTCTTTCTTTCTTTCTCTCTCTCTCTCTCTCTCTCTCTCTCTCTCTTTCTTTCTTTCTTTCTTTTTTTTTTCAGGGTCTCACTCTGTAGCCCAGGCTGGAGTGCAGTGGCACAATCATGGCTCACTCTAGCCTCAACCTCTTGGGCTTAAGTTATCCTCCCGCCTCAGACTCCCAAGTAGCTGGGACTACAGGTGTGCAACACCACGCCCAGCCTGAAAGGGCTGTTTTCTATGTTGCACATTCCCTGGGCTGATATTCACAAGACTACAAGACGCTCAAGTACTTTTTCTGGTCTTAATCTATACATTCACATTCTTCTGGATGTCTGGTGGTGGCACAACAGCAGGGTCACAGGGTTTCACTGCTGCAGAAAAGTTTGAAAAACACCTACTTGAACTTTCATGACTTCGAGGAACTTAGAGATCATTGAACTACCAATTGATTGAAATGGGAGCTACGGTGATACAATCAGAGAATACTAAAGAGCAAAAAAATAAATGCCAGGGATGAAGGGACAGAGCCTTTTTTTTTTGATAGGGATGTGTCAAGAGTAAGATTTCTGAAAGATCAGTGCCAGCCCTAGTTTTATTTAATATTCTTTTACAAGAGCTGGAAGAGGTGGGGCTGGGGGGAGCAGAGAAAGCTCTGGGTTTGCAGATGAAAGGATGAGGGGTGGGCAAATGATGACAGGAAAACAGGAAGATCTGAAGACTCTGTATCAGTGGGAAGGAAGGAGGGAGATGAGATCAAATGTGAGCAAGTTCAAGGCGATGTGTTTAAGAAAATGGGAGCTCTTGGAGACTGGCCCTGAGCAGGCTGTCTCAGCAGAGTCACAGGCTCCAGACATCACCAAGAAGGATATTAAAAACACAATGGGAAGGTGGTTCTTTTTTTTTTTTTTTTTGAAATGGAGTCCTGCTCTGTCACCCAGGCTGGTGTTCAATGGCACAATCTCGGCTCAATGCAACTTCTGCCTTCCAGGTTCCAGCAATTCTCTTACCTCAGCCTCTGGAGTAGCTGGGATTACAGGCATGTGCCACCATGCCCAGCTAATTTTTATATTTTTAGTAGAGATGGAGTTTTACCATGTTGGCCAGGCTGGTCTCAAACCCCTGACTTTCAAGTGATCTGCCTGCCTCGGCCTCCCAAAGTGCTGGGATTATAGTCATGAGCCACTGCGCCCAGCCAGAAGGTTGCTCATGTTTTTACACATTAACTTCATTAGCACACCTTCCCTCCAATTCCCTGTGTTTGGGGAGATGTTCTGAGCCCCCACTCAGTGAGGCACAGCAACGCCAAGCCTGGGAAGATGAACTGGGGGTGAGGGTAGGGCATTAAGAGAGGAGCCCACTATCAGCTGAGTGGGCCTTCTGGCTTGTTCAGTGCTAATGGCCTTGTTACCTTCCAGAGGATGACCTCCAGAGAGGATAAAAGCCATAAAGCTGCTATCAATTCCCAAGATGTTACACTATCAACTCAAGTGGTAGATGACTGTGTTTTTCTCTTCAGAAGGCTGGTGTGCCATCAACGGTCCCCCATGCTCAGTGGCAATGTTTGTGAGCCACAAATGCTTAGGGTGAGCTGCTTTATAAGGCTACTTCCTATTCTTGTGCCCTGTAGTTCAGTACCCAGGGTCGATTTCCCTGTTGTTTAGATTTCTAGTGTGAGCTCATTGCATGAATGGCCCAAAAGGACTCTCTGACCAGCTGCCTCTCCCAAATGAGCTCATTCTGCCTTTTGCACTCCTCCGCGTTCATCCATAAGGCTGGGTTTAAGAGCAATGCAGACTTAGCTTCTCAACAATATTATGTGTCATCTAAATAAATACATTTCACTAGGGAACACAAGCTAAATATGATATTCCCGTGAGTCACGAAACAGCTGTGCTGGCCTCACAGTGGTAAATCTGTTCCATCAGTAATAAGGATGGAAGAAGAAGGGAGTTAGATCACATTTCAGAGTGGGTGATCGCAAGAGAGGCAGAACGTGATCACCTGCAACAGACCTTCAGCACCACTACAGAGAGCACATTGGCCCCAAAGCATAGCACCCAAATAAAATCCATGCAGGGCCCTGGAGCTCAATACAGATTTGAAATTAATACAAAGAGAGAGAGACAGGCAGAGAGCGTTCTACAAAGAAGAATGAGTAGATTTCCCTTTGCTTTGATTCCTACTATGATTTATCTTATTTTTAAAGTATTTATTTATTTAATTAAATTCATTCATTTTATTTTATTTTATTTTGTTGAGATGGAGTCTCGCTCTGTCACCCAGACTGAGTGCAGTGGTGTGATCTCGGCTCACTGCAACCTCTGCCTCCCAGGTTCAAGCGATTCTCCTGCCTCAGCCTCCTGACTAACTGGGATTATAGGCACACACTATCACGCCAGGCTAATTTTTATATTTTCAGTAGATACAGGGTTTCACCATGTTGGCCAGGCTAGTCTCAAACTCCTGACCTCAAATCATAAGCCCACCTCAGCCACCCAAAGTGCCAGGATTACATGTGTAAGCCACTGTGCCTGGCCATATATATATATATTTATTATTATTATTATTATTTTTTTTTTTTGAGACAGGGTTTTGTGCTGTCACCCAGGCTGGAGTGCAGTGGTGTGATCATGGCTCACTGCAGCTTTGACCTCCTGGGCTCAAGCAATCCTTCCACCTCAGCCTCCCAAGTAGCTGGGACCACAGGCGTGCCCCACCAACTTGGCTAATTTTTTATTTTTAATAGAGACAAGATCTCACCATGTTGCCCAGGCTGGTCTTGAACTCCTGGGCTCAAGCAGTCCTCCTGTTTTGGCCTCCCAAAGTGCTGGGATTATAGACATGAGCCACTGAGCCCAGCCCTATTTTTATTTTTTAGGTATTGGTTTTTTTTGAGACAGGGTCTCACTGTGTTTCCCAGGCTTGAGTGCAGTACTGAGATCATAGCTCAATGCAGCCTTGAACTCCTGAATTCAAAGCAATCCTCCTGCCTCAGCCTCCCAAGTAGCCGGGACTACAGGTGTGCACCACTAATCCCAGGTCTAAGATGCTAAGACCCTGTCAACGCTTGGCTAATTTTATATTTTGTAGAGAGTCTTGCTATGTTGCCCAGGCTGGAGTGCAGGGGTCCAGTCTTGGCTCACTGCAGCCTCTGCTTCCCAGGTTCAAGCAATTCTCGTGCCTCTGCCTCCTGAGTAGCTGGGATTACAAGGGTGTGCCATCACACCTGGCTAATTTTTGTATTTGTAGTAGAGACAGAGTTTCACCATGTTGGCCAGGCTGGTCTCGAACTCCTGACCTTAAGTGATCTTCCCGCCTCCGCCTCCCAAAGCATTGGGATTACAGGCATGAGCCACCACACTGAGCCCAGTTAGGATTTTAAAAGATAAATGAAATCCAATACACTTCCCACTCACACACTCGCCACCAGGGTTCTTGGATTCATAAACAAATGAGCTAATATTTGCAAAGCCACTTGGTAAAATTTAGAGTGCTACTGGCGGAGCTTAGCCGTCATTATTACCATATAACTGACCCTTTAGAGTTGTGGCTCTCTCTGTGGACCTGGTGTGACAGTTGTGGGGGACCAGGAAGAAGGTAAAAGAGGGTTAGAATAAAGTCTAAAGTTTCTTACTTTCAAATGTCAGAGGATTGTAAAGAATGACTCTTGCTATGGCCATGTTGAATGAATTCAAAATTCAGGAGGCAGAAAAAAAGAAGTCTATTTCATGTGACTTTCTCCAAATGGCAACTTAGTTCTGCAATTCCCTAACCTAATTAATGGGAGGCTACCCATGTCACCAAGGAGAGAGGCTCACTGTACATTACCCTATTATCCCGCCAAGTCCTGTGGAAGTGAAAAGTTTGGGAGGGAATCTTTAAATCACACTAATACATTGCCTATTTTCTTCAAATACATTTTCAAGAACATTTTGAGACCATCCCCTGGAGAGAAGCAACAGGCAAAAGGTATAAGGATATTATCTTCAGTTGTTTAGAGAATAGTTTTGAGGGAGATTATCCCCACAGGGCTGTCACTTTCAAATCTTAATCCTCTTAGACCTCAACAAACAGCCTACGGGTTCCCCTTTTCATAAGTCCGAGAATGCCTCTGGCCAAAGTGGCCTAAGGACATTTCAGAAGGAACGGGCAGTCAAGAGCCCAAGTCTAAGATGCCAAGACCCTCTTGATGGTCCAACTACTCCCATAGCCCTGGCTTTCAGTTGCTATCTTCGTGTCCGCTGCTCATGAACCTCTGAAATGCATCAGTCGCGGAGAATTACAAGGGAAAGACACTGTCTTCTAATTAAAATATCTGAAATCAAATCCTTGCGCACTTTGATAGCATCTTTCAAAAGCAAAATTGCCCGCTCAATTATCCAGATAGCACGTCCTGCCTATACAGAGAAAAATGACACACAACAGAGTGAATACACTTGATACTTTTAGAGGCATGTACCATGGAATATCTGTTAGTGTAATTAATTTAATTGAGTCATACCTACCAAGAAATTATTTAATTATATTGCTAGTTGAATAGATGATAATGATGATAATAAACTAACATTCTTTTTAAAAAACATTCTATTTATTGCCAGGTGATAGGAAGAGATTGAGAGAGGGATGGAAATCATTACTGAGAAGGCTTGAACAACCACAATTTACTGCGAAGAGATAAAAACCAAACACCTCAGCCATATTATCACCATAATTGTCTGCAGTTTACCCATCTTGTAAAATAAACGGATCATGAAATGTGAGAGCACGTTTCAAAACATACATAGAAGGTGTTAGAGTGATTATGCGTAGGCTGCCTGACTTAATTGTAAATTGTTTTTCTTGCAGTGGGAAGTGAAAAGGTATTAATTAGTAGTGATTTCGACAAGATTGGAAGTCCACGAACTTTGACTTAAAGAGAACTTTGCAAAGGCACCTACATGCTGCAAAGAGAGCTTTTTTTTTTCTTCTTCTTCTTTTAATGGCATTTTGTTGTTTGCTAATCCCTGGCGCAGGCACATACTTGCAGATCTGAGATTTGATAAATGCACAAGTGGCTCAAGTTTTAACAAGAAGCTTTTCTCTCCTAACTCCAGGTGGCAAAGGCAAAAGCTGGACTGCATTGTGCGGCCCCAGGGAGCTGCAGACAGAGGATCTGAGTCCTGGCCGCTGCGCCAGCTGTCTTCCAAGTTTAGAGATGCTGGCATTGCATCGAAATCGGACAACACTCCCTTCCCTCCCTTCCCAGGCGCTCCGTTCCCAGCCTTTTCCACCAACAGGTCCTTATTCTCAGCAGCCAAAATAATTTATGGGTTTCTACTGTTCTCCTTGGCTGAATCTTCAAGTACACCAACTCCCCCCTCTTCTGGACAGACTCTCCATAATTCAGCCGGCATCTAATCAGCACCTTGCTGCTCTTCCATTCTTCCTTTCTCCAGAGTCGTGATTCTTCCTCCTCAAGTCAATGAGGAATTACCAGCAAATAGACACTATCCTTGAGTGCAGTTCGGGTTACACAGAATGGGGAATGAACTCGGTCTCATTTTCACTTCTCTGTTGAAATAAGCTCAATATCTGCCTTGCACAGAGAGAGAATCGGCTTCACTAAGGCAAGCAGCATTGCCCCTTTTGTCCCGGTCAGCATCGCAGCTCTGCATTCCCCTCTCGCAGAGGTGGCTATTCGTTGTGTTCTTTCCAGGAATGTTTTCTGAGCTTCAGGAGGCCCTGAGTTACCTAGATAATTAGTGCTGTCCTCTTGCACAATGCGAAAACAAAACCATTATGAGATAGCTTCTTTAGCTAAGTTGGGAATGGGGTTTAAATGCGTGGGCAAATAGATCTGGCACACTCCAATTCAGACTGTCGCATTTTGTGATCCACCTTCCCTCTGATCACAGCATATAAGATTCTGATGAACCTCACCAGCAACAAGGAATTCTCCCTCCACTGCAGATAAAACAATGATAATATGGAAGTGAAAAATGGATAATTTAAAAATGAAATTCTCTGTGGGGTGCCGTGCACTGGGTGTTTCTGTGTGTGCATGTGTTTTACACCAGTCTCTGTTACTTTTGTAGTTTGGATCAGACTTCCATCAGTCCATTAATTTTGTTACTGGATCCCACCACTTACCCAAAGTTAGCCTTCGGGTTGAGTGCTTCCGTGGTATAGTCCCTTCTGTGGTCACCAGAAAGATGTTACAGGAAAGGGGTCCTGATCCAGACCCCCAGAGATGGTTCTTAGACCTGGTTGGGAGTTGGAGGTGGGTGGATCACTTGAGGTCAGGAGTTCAAGACCATCCTGACCAACATGGTGAAACCCCATCTCTACTAAAAATACAAAAAATTAGCCAGGTGGGCCAGGCACAGTGGCTCATACCTGTAATTACGCCTGTAATCCCAGCACTTTGGGAGGCCGAGACAGGTGGATCACCTGAGGTCAGAAGTTCAAGACCCTCCTGGCCAACATGGCAAAACCCCGTCTCTACTAAAAAAAAAAAAAAAAAAAAAAAAAAAAAGTACAAAAATTAGCTGGGCATGGTGGCCTGCACCTGTAATCCCAGCTACTTGGGAGGCTGAGGCAGCAGAATTGCTTGAACCCAGGAGGTGGAGGTTGCAGTGAGCCAAGATTGTGTCACGGCACTCTAGCCTGGGTGACAGCTAGACCCCATCAAAAAAAAAAAGAAAGAAGACAGAAAGAATTAATTAATTAATTCAGGATGAATCCATAAAGTGAAAGCAAATTTATTAAGACAGTAAAGGAATAAATAATGGCTACTCCATAGACAGAGCAGCCCGGGCTGCTGGTTGCCCATTTTTATGATTATTTATTGATGATATGCTAAAAAAGGGGTGGATTATTCATGCCTCCCCTTTTTAGACCATGTAGGGCAGCATCCTGATGTTGCCATGGCATTGGTAAACTGTCATGGCGCTGGTGGGAGTGTAGCAGTGAGGACGACCAGAGGTCACTCTTGAGGCCATCTTGGTTTTGGTGGGATTTGGCAGGCTTCTTTACTGCAACATATTTTATCAGCAAGGTCTTTATGACCTGTATCTTGTGCTGACCTCCTGTCTCATGCTATGACTTAGGATACCCTAACCATCTGGGAATGCAGCCCGGTAGGTCTCAGCCTCATTTTACCCAGTTTCTCTTTAAGATGGAGTTGCTCTGGTTCAAACGCCTCTGACCATTTCACGGATGGATTCCAGGGACCTGTGCACAGTCTTTGGAAGCCTTTGGCTGGATGTGATGGCTGACCAGGAACTGTGGCCCACCTTGTAGTTCCCAAACACGGGGGAGCAGACAGGTGGAGTGTAGCCCACAAACCACTGCACATGCAGGAAACAGATCCCATGTCAGGACCCTTTGTAAGTGCTGCATCCTTCCAGACCAGTGGAGAGAATCCATCAGCATGTATCTGTAGCCTTTACCTTTTGCAAAAACATATCTCTGCATTGTGTTTGGTAATTTAACATTTTTGACAAAAACAACATGAAAGAGATAATGTTAAAAAATGCTGGCAGAGAGCACAGAGGATTTTCAGGGCAGTGAAACCTTTCTGTATGATCCTTTAATGTCATTATACATTTGTCCAAACCCAGAGAAAACACACCACCCCCAAGAGTGAACCCTAATGTAAATTCTGGATTCTGGGTGATGATGATGTCCAGTGTAGGTTCATCAATTATTTATGTAAACCAAAATAAAATTCTAAGCCCTCCAGCCATCTAAATAGACCCCTCCTCTTGGCCAAGAGCATTCCAAAGCTAACCTGAAAAAACTAGTTCAGGCCATGTTGGAAAGAGAAAGAGAAAGCCAGACGTGCCTCATTATCCCCTCCTCCCTTTTGGAATTGCTGATAAAACAGACTCTTTAAGTCTGACAAGAAACATTTACAATCTATTCTCTCTAAAGCCTGATATCTAGAGGCTTCATTTGCAGCATAAAATCTTGGTCTCGGCCAGGTGCAGTGGCTCACACCTGTAATCCCAGCACTTTGGAAGGCCGAGGCAGGCGGATCATGAGGTCAAGAGATCGAGACCATCCTGGCCATCATGGTGAAACCCCGTCTCTACTAAAAATACAAAAATTAACTGAGCGTGGTGGCATGCACCTGTAATCCCAGCAACTTGGGAGGCTGAGGCAGGAGAATTGCTTGAACCCGGGAGGCGGAGGTTGCAGTGAGCTGAGATCGTGCCACTGCACTCCAGCCTGGCAACAGAGCGAGACTCCATCTCAAAAAAAAAAAAAAAAAAAAAAAAAAAAACAAAGCCAAACCTTTGTCTCCACAACCCTTTATCATAACCCAGACATTCCTTTCTATGGATAAAAACTCTTTCAACCAATTGCCAATCAGAAAATTTTTAAATCTACCTATGACCTGGATGCCCCTGTTTCCAAGTTGTCGCACCTTTGCAGCCTGAACCAATGTATGTGTTGACTGAGGTCTCATGTCTGCCTATGATGTATAAACCAATTGTACCCTGACCAGGTTGGGTGCATGTCATCAGGACGTCCTGAGGCTGGGTCATGGGTATGTCCTTAACCTTGGCAAAATAACCTTTCTAAATTGATTGAGATTTGTCTCAGAGACTCTTGGTTTCCGTTACAAATGTGCCACGATGGCAGGAATGTTGATAGTGTGGGAGGCTGTGTGTGTGCTGGAGAGGCAGAGAGTATATGGGAACTCTCTGTACCTTCTGCTCAATTTTACTGTAAACCTAAAACCACCATAAAAAAAATAAAGTCTGAGAAAAAAAAGCAAACAAATCAACAAAACTACAGTGGGTCATCCCACAAATCTTTGATGCAATGAGGTCAACTAAACATTTTTTTTAATTAGCCATGCCATAAAATTTAGGTGTATTTTTGTTCTATTTAATGAAAAATAAAAAGAAGATGCTGGCAGTGAATGAGGGACAGGAATGAAGAGCACCTATAACAGGTAAACCATAGACACTTGTCTAAAAATAATACCTGCATCTCCCTCTTCAGCTTTAATTATTTTAACACCCCTGGTGAGCTGTCTGAGAGCTGAGATGTGAGCATTCTCGGGAGCCTGTCTGCAGCCCCTGACACTTGGTTGTTACTTTATTTAGAGCCGACATCAGGTGAGGAAGAGAATCGGGAAACTGAGGGCCAGGAGGGAATTTGGGAACATTTTCAAATCCACCTACAGCTGTCAGCAGGACGCCAGCTCCCTAAACAACTGTGGGTACAGAGGACCCTGAAAGCCACTCCAAAAACTTAGATCTCCCTCCCAGCTGCTTTGCAGGGCTCGGGGAGTTAATGATGAAGTTCTTCCTAATGTTGAGTGCAGAGCTCCAGCCTTCTGATGGGATGAGTGCTGAAGATTAGAAAACGGCTTCTTCGGAGGAACTCCAGAGACATCATGCTGAGAAAATGAAGTCAGCCATTCACGAGAATATACCGTATGATCTGGCGTGATTCTGTAGGGTTTCTGCACTTTAATCCCTTTGTGATCGCCATAAATATGTTACAGGAAAGGGGTCCAGATCCGGACCCCAAGAGAGGGTTCTTGGATCTCGCGCAAGAAAGAACTCAGGGCAAGTCTGTAGTGCAAAGTGAAAGCAAGTTTGTCAAGAAAGTAAAGGAATAAAGAACAAGAAAGAACTCAGGGCAAGTCCGTAGTGCAAAGTGAAAGCAAGTTTGTTAAGAAAGTAAAGGAATAAAGAACAAGAAAGAACTCAGGGCAAGTCCGTAGTGCAAAGTGAAAGCAAGTTTGTTAAGAAAGTAAAGGAATAAAGAGCAAGAAAGAATTCAGGGCAAGTCCGTAGTGCAAAGTGAAAGCAAGTTTGTCAAGAAAGTAAAGGAATAAAGAACCACTGCTCTACAGGTTGCCCATTTTTCTGGTTATTTCTTGATGATATGCCACACAAGGGGTGGATTATTCATGCCTCCTCCTTTTAGACCATATAGGGTAACTTCCTGACGTTGTCACGGCATTTGTAAACTGTCACGGTGCTGGTGGGAGTATAGCAGTGAGGACAAGCAGAGGTCACTCTCATAGCCATTTTGGTTTTGGTGGGTTTTGGCCTGCTCCTTCACTGCAACCTGCTCTGTCAGCAAGGTATTTATGGCCTGTATTTTGAGTTGACCTCCTATCTCATCCTGTCACTTAGGATGCCTTAACCATCTAGGAACGCAGCCCAGTAGGTCTCAGCCTCATTTTACCCATCTGCAATTTAAGATTGAGTTGCTGTGGTTCACATGCCTCTTACAATTCCTTCTTGCAAAAGTCAAAACACAGGCCATGCATGCTGGCTCATGCCTGTAATCCCAGCACTTCAGGAGGTTGAGGAGGGAGGGTGGTTTAAGGTCGGGAGATCCAGACAAGCCTGGACAATACAATGGGAAAGGAAGCTAAATCTTGGGCCTCCCAAATCGCTAAACTAAAGGAAAAAGTCAAGCTGGGAACTGCTTAGGGCCAACCTGCCTCCCATTCTATTCAACACCATTCCTTTGTTCACCGAGATGAATGCCTATCTGATTGCCTCCTTTGGAGAGGCTAATCTGAAACTCAGAAGAATGCAACCGTTTGTACCTGGAAGCCCCCTCCCTACTTCGAGTCATCTGGCCTTTTCTGGACCGAACCAATGTCCAACCTACATATGTTGATTGATGTCTCACGTCTCCCTAAAATGTGTAAAACCAAGCTGTGGTCTAAGGACCACCTTAGGCACACATTGTCAGGACCTCCTGAGGCTGTGTCATGGGCTCGCATCCTTAACTTTGGCAAAATTAACTTCCTAAATTGACTGAGACCTAAGATATTTGGGGTTCACAATAGTGAGACCCCGTCTCTGCAAAAAAAGTAAAAGAGATTAGCTAGGTGTCACGGCACACGCCTGTAGTCCCAGCTACCTGGGAGGCTGAGGCAGGAGGGCCCCTTGAGCTCAGGAGCTCACTGCACCACTGCACTCCAGCCTGGGCGAGACAGAGCGAGACTGTCTCAAAACAAAACAAAAAAATCATACAATCCATGGCGGTAGATATCACAATAGTGTTTTTTCTTTGCTGGGGCTACCACTGAGAGGAAACTTCTGGGATGCTAGATTCTCTACTATCCTCTGGAGGTATTTACTTTGCAAAGATTCATCATGCTGTATCCTTGAGAGGTGGGAATTCACCATATGTGAGTCACATCCCATTAAGTTATGCCTCTAGATGATCTTGATCTCCTGCTTTGTCTAGTTCATGTACACTGACAAATGTGGAACATACAGAAATGTACAGGGAATGGTGGGTTACATGCTGCGTACTCACAATTCAACTTTAACAAGCCTTAACATTTTTCTGGCCGGATGCGGTGGCTCAAGCCTGTAATCCCAGCACTTTGGGAGGCCGAGACGGGTGGATCACGAGGTCAGGAGATCGAGACCATCCTGGTTAACACGGTGAAACCCCGTCTCTACTAAAAAATACAAAAAACTAGCCGGGCGAGGTGGTGGGCGCCTGTAGTCCCAGCTACTCGGGAGGTTGAGGCAGGAGAATGGCGTAAACCCTGGAGGCGGAGCTTGCAGTGAGCTGAGATCCGGCCACTGCACTCCAGCCTGGGCCACAGAGCGAGACTCCGTCTCAAAAACAAAACAAAACAAAACAAAACAAAAAACATTTTTCTGTTTCCTCCAAAGTTTTTCTTGTCTTTTGAAGAAATAAAACATTACCAGTAGCATTGAAAGCCTGGATGTCTCTGTTTCTGATCACACTCTTTGCTCTCCCTCTCCAGAGGTAACTATCATCTTGCATTTACTATTTTTCATTTTCATTTATGTTTTTATATCTTCCCAATATATATATTTTATGTAGCCACCAAAGATATATTGTGTTGTTTTGCAGGCTTTTAAACTTTATATGAATGGCATCGTAGTGTAACAGGACGAGGCCGCAGACAGAACTCCTCAGACACCGAGTGAAAGTAGGAAGGGGTTTATTTGGCCGGGGGCATCGGCAAGACTCCTGTCTCAAGAGCCAAGCCCCCCAAGTGAACAACTCCTGTCCCTTTTAAGGGCTCACAACTCTAAGGGGGTGCGTGTGAGAGGGTCGTGATTGAGCAAGCAGGGGGTACGTGACTGGAGGCTGCACGCACTGGTAATCAGATCGGAACAAAACAGGATAGGGATTTTCACAGTGCCTTTCTACACAACGTCTGTAATCTATAGATAACAGAACCGATTAGGTCAGGGGTCGATCTTTAACTACCAGGCCCAGGGTGCAGCACCGGGCTGTCTGCCTGTGGATTTCATTTGTGCCTCTTAGTTTTTACTTCTTTCTTTGGAGGCAGAAATTGGGCATAAGACGATATGAGGGGTGGTCTCCTCCCTTAGTAGAGTTGGAATTCAGCAACTTGCTTTTCCAGGCAAGGGATTTTGTTTTGAGAATTATCCATGTGGATTCACGTAGCTCTGTTTCCTTCATTTTAACTACTATACAGTGCTCCATCACACAAATAAACTGTAATTTATTTATCCCTTCTCCTAAAGATAGATATTTAAGTTGAGTGGCAAAGACTACTGGTTGCTTCCCAAATACGTTTTCCCCCCTTTAGTAACAGATACGCAAAGCAACAATGAGCCCAGCTAAAAGCCTACATTTCTTTACCTTTTTTTGCTTCCAGGTGTGGCCACGCATGTATTCTGGTCACCACAACATAAACAGAACTTTCAGGGTAGGACATATGAGAACCCTCCTCCAAAGAGGGACAGACTGGGGCATTCGCTTTGGCTCTTCCTCCCTCCCTCGCCCTCTTCTGTTGATTGGAATGTGGATTTGATAGCTGGAGCTCCAGCAGCCACATTAGACCATGCAGTGATGCTGAGGATGAAGCCTCCCTGTTCAGCATGACAGAGCAGGAAGACAGAAGGAAAACAGGTCCCTGGTGACTTTGTGGAGCCTTCATCCCAGTCTTGGATTTTGTTTTGTTTTGTTTTGTTTTTGAGATGAAGTATCACTCTGTTGCCCAGGCTGGAGTGCAGTGGCGAGATCTCAGCTCACTGCAACCTCCGCCTCCTGGGTTCAAGCAATTCTCCTGCCTCAGCCTCCTGAGTAGCTGGGATTACAGGTGCCCACCAACACACCCAGCTAATTTTTGTGTTTTTAGTAGACATGGGGTTTCGCCATGTTTGGCCAGGCTGGTCTCGAACCCCTGACCTCAGGTGATCCACCCGCCTCGGGCTCCTGAAGTGCTGGGATTACAGGCGTGAGCCACCGCATCAAGCCTCAACTTTTTCTTTTTAACTTGAGAGAATAAACCCTTCTAGAGATACACGTCTACCACTAGCAGCTGAACATTATGTTATCGTTACTAACTGAGAGCATTTGGGAGTCATTACAAACAGTAAAGCAATGGACTCTCTTGGACCTGTGTGACTATGCAGCTGTGTAGAAGCTCCTATAGGGCGTGGCAGTACAGTAAGAAATATATATTTGGTCTTCCTATAGTTCCTGACACGGAGCTTCTAAGATCCTTGCAATTTCCTGAGTGATGGGGTAGTGGAGTGTCTTTTGTTATTTGTGATAAACCTCTTTCAACCAAACCTGAGTCCATGCTAATAAGGTGACTCTTGGTGGGCCCCTAGATAACTTCAGGATGGGGGCTGGTCCTCAGAAGAGCCAACCCTGTGATTAGAGGGTGGGGACTTTCAGCCTCGCTCCCCCAAACCCCCACTGACCTCGAGAAGGGAGAGGGGCTGGAGATTGAGTTAATCATTGATAGCCAAAGATTTAACCTACCATGCGCATGTAATGGGACCTCCATAAAAACCCTAAAGGATGATGTTCAGAGAGCTTCTGGGTAGACGGACACACGGAGGTGCTGGGAGGATGGTGGGCCTAGAAGAGGGCTGGAAGCGCCATGCCTCTCCCCATACCCCACCCTCGGCACCTCTTCCACTTGGCTATTTCTGAGTCGTATCCTTTTATTTTTATTTTTATTTTTTTTTACAGACAGAGCCTCACTCTGTTGCCCAGGCTTTAGTGTAGTGGCATAATTATAACTCACTGTAGCCTCTGCTACCCAAGCTCAAGTGATCCTCCCACCTCAGCCTCCCAAGTAGCTGGGACCACAGTTGCACACCACCATGCCCAGATAATTTTTTTTTTTTTACTCTTTTGTAGAGAAGGGATCTTGCTATATTGCCCAGGCTGGTCTCCAACTCCTGGGCGTAAGTGATCCTTGCCCCTCAGCCTCCCAAGTAGCTGGGACTACAGGTGCATGCCACCATGACTGGCTAATTTTTGTATTTTTAGTAGAGATGGGGTTTTGCCATGTTGCCCAGACTGGTCTCAAACTCCTGGGCTCAAGAGATCTGCCCAGCTCGCCCTCCAAAGTGCTGGGATTACAGGTATGAGCTGCTGTGCCCAGACTCTTTTTTTGTTGTTATTGAATTGAATAGTGACAGGTCTTGCTATGTCACCCAGGCTAGTCTTGAACTTTGAGTTTCAACAGTCCTCTGGCCTTGGCCTTCCAAAGCACATATAACATTTTTAATAAGCTTTGAAAGTTCCTTGAGAAACCATCTTGGGATTGAATTCAATTTATAAATTAACTGGAAGAGAATTAGTCTATTCTGCTATTATAATTATTATATTATTATGTATAATTATAGATTATATCACATTATGTTGGAAGAGAATTTATTATATTAAGGATTCCCAAGCTTGTACAGGCATACCTCAGAGATATCACAGGTTCAGTTCCAGGCCACCTCAATAAAACAAGTCATGCAAATTTTTTGGTTTCCCAGTGCAGACAAAAGTTTGTTTATCTTATACTATAGTCTATTAAGTGTGCAATAGAATTTTAGAATATGTGTGTGTGTGTGTATATATATATATATATATATATATATATATATATATATATATTTAAAAAACCAATGCACATGCCTTAATTAAAAAATATTTTGTTGGCCCAGTATGGTGGCTCATGCCTGTAATCCCAGCACTTTGGGAGGCTGAGGAGGGTGCATCACTTGAGGTCAGGAGTTCAAGGCCAGCCTGGCCAACATAGTAAAACCCCATCTCTACCAAAAATAAAAAAATTATCTGGGCATGGTGACGTGCATCTGTAATCCCAGCTACTTGGGAGGCTGAGGCAGGAAAATTGCTTGAACCCAGAAGGTGGAGGCTGCAGTGAGCCAAAATCATGCCACTGCACTCCAGCCTGGGCGACAGAGTGAGACTCCATCTAAAAAAACAAAAAACAAAAAAACTTTGTTGCTAAAAAGTGCTAATGATCATCCGAGCCTTAATCAAGTCATAATCTCTTTGCTGGTGGGGGGTCTGGCTTCAATGTTGATAGTTGCTGACTGAGTAGGGTGGTGGTTGCTGAAGACTGGGCTGGCTGTGACAATTTATTAAAATAAAACCGGAATGAAGTTTGCTGCCTTAATGGACTCTTCCTTTCACTAAGATTTCTGCGTAGCGTATGGTGCTATTTGACAGTGTTTTACCCACAGTCGAACTTCTTTCAAAATTGGAGCCAATCCTCTCAAACTCTGCCACTGCTTTATCAACTAAGTTTATGTTGAGTTTATTTATGATACTGTGCTATTAATAAATCCTCTGTTGTCATTTCAACAAAGTTTACAGTGTTGGGACTCAGAAAACAATACTCCAAGATGAGGGCCTCGGAAGCAAAAGGTTTTTCTCTGCCCTCCTGCCTCTTAGTCCCATTCTCCCCAGAGGCACCACAGAAACTAGAATCCCTCTTCCTCAAAGCAGGTCATAGAAACCAGAACCCCTTTTCCCCCAAGCCAGCCACAAAACCAGAAAAAGATTACTGAACTTTCCCTCTGCCCTATCTGTGTAAAAACTGTCCATAAAGAAATTATCTGATCTACCTTTTTTGACTGGAGGTCATAAGATTCCCATTCCAGAGAGTATCCTGCCCCCGAAGGAATTCAGTCTCAGAGAGGCCTAGAAGAATCTAGACAGACAGGCCTTGCTGGGTTTCCCCACTAAGTCTATTACCATTAGATCACACACTTGTTGTCCAATCATATTTCTACATGCCTGTGCATACTTTGTTGAATGTAAGTATGAAAATGGATGCCAGGCGCGCTGGCTCATGCCTGTAATCCCACCACTTTGGGAGGCCAAGGTGGGAGGATCACCTGAGGTCAGGAGTTCGAGACCAGCCTGGCCAACATGGTGAAACCCTGTTTCTACTAAAAATACAAAAATGAGTCGGGCATGGTGGCGTGTACCTGTAATCCCAGCTACTCAGAAGGCTGAGGCGGGAGAATCAGTTGAACCCGGGAGGTGGAGGTTGCAGTGAGCCAAGATCATGCCATTGCACTCCAGCCTAGGTGATAAGAGTGAGACTCTGTCTCAAAAAAAGAAAAAAGACAAGAAAAGAAAATGGACAATTTTCCCTCTATCTTTAGGTCTTCATTCTAAAAGTTTCCTTGTATACAATTAAAATACATTTGTACGTCTTTTCTCCAATAAATCGCCTTTTGAGAGGTGATTTTTTTCAGTGAACCATCACAGAGCCAGGGAGAACTCTCTTCTTGGCCCCTACAACAGTGTCTTCACCAGGAGTAGTTTCCATCTTAAGAAATCACTTTCTTTTCTCATCCATAAGAAGCAACGCCTCATCCACTAATGCATCCAACAGAGGTGTAGTATCCAGAATTTATAAGAAACTTAAACAGTTTCAACAAGCAAAAACAAACAGCACCATTGAAAAGTGGGCAAAGGATATGAATAGACACTTTTTGGTTTTTTTCTGAGGCTGGGTCTCACTCTCTTGCTCAGGCTGGAGTGCAGTGGTGCAATCATGGCTCACTGCAGCCTCAACCTCCTGGGCTCAAGCAATCCTCCCACCTCAGTCTCATGAGTAGCTTGGACCACAGGAGCGCACCACCACACCTCGCTAATTTTTCATTTTTTGTAAAGGCAAGGTCTCCCTATGTTGCCCCAGTTGGTCTCAAATTCCTCAAGGCTCAAAGCTCAAGAGATCCTCCTGACTTGGCCTCCCAAAGTGCTGGGATTACGTAAAGGTATGAGCCACTATGCCTGGCCAACAGACACTTCTCAAAAGAAGACATACAAACGGCCAAAAAACATGAAAAAATGCTTAACGTCACTGATCATCAGATAAATGCAAATCAAAATCACAATGTGATACCATCTCTCACCAGTCAGAACGGCTATGACTAAAAAGTCAAAAAATAACAGATGCTGGTGAGGCTGCACAGAAAAGAGAATGCTTTATACATTGTTGGTGGGCATGTAAATTAGTTCAGCCACTGTGAAAAGCAGTTAGGAGATTTCTTAAAGAACTTAAAATGAACTACCATTCAACCTAGTAATCTCATTACTGGATATAAACCCAAAGGAAAATAAATCATTTTACCAAAAAGACACATACACTTGTATGTTCATTGCAGCACTATTTGCAACAGCAAAGACATGGAATCAACCTGGGTGCCCATCAATGGCAGATTGGATAAAGAAAACGTGGTGCATCTACACCATGGAATACTACACAGCCATACAAAGAATGAAATTATGTCCTTTGCAGCAACATGGATGCAGCTGAAGGTCATTATCCTAAGCAAATTGTACAGGAACAGAAAGCCAAATACTGCATGTTCTCACTTATAAGTGGGAGCTAAGCATTGGGTAAACATGGACATAAAGACGGAAATGACAGATACAGGTAACTACCGGAGATGGGAGAGAGGGAGGACGGCAAGGGCTGAACAACTACCTGCTGGGTACTATGCTTACTACGTGGGTGACAGGATCATTCATACCCCAGACCTCAGCATCATGCAATTCACGTGTACCTCCTGCATCTAAAATAAAAGTCTAAAATTATTTTTGTAACAAAGTTTGATCACGAGATTGCAGCAATTCCATCACATCTTCAAGCTCCGCTTCTAATTCTAGTTCTTTTGCTATTTCCACCACATCTGCAATTCTAGTTCTCTTGCTATTTCCACCACATCTGTATCTAGTTCTCTTGCTATTTCTACCGCATCTGCAACTTTTTTTTAAAAAAGTAATGGCAAAACAGCAATTACTTTTGCACCAACCAAATGCTTCCTCCAGTAAAGTCTTGAACCATCCAAAGTCCTCAGTGAGGGATGGAATCAACTTCTTCCAAAACTTCCGCTAATGTTATTTTAACCTCTTCCCATGAATACGGAGTGTACTTAATAGCATACAGAATCATGAACATTTTCCAGTTGACTTTGCCCAGATCCATTGGAAAAATCATCGTCCATGGCAGCTATGGCCTCACTCAATGTATTTCTTAAATAATAAGACTTGAAAGTCAAAATTACACCTTGATCCACGGGCTGTAAAATGGATGTTGTGTTAGCGGGCATGAAAACAACATTCATCTCACTGTATATCTCCATTAGAGCTCTCAGGTAACAAGGTGCACTAATGAGCAGTAATATTTTGAAAGAACTCTTTTTTTTCTGAGCAATTGCTCTCAAAAACAGGTTTAACATATTCAGTAAAACGTGCTGTAAACAGATGTGCTGTCTTTGAGGCTTTTCTGTTCCATGGATAGAGCACAGGCAGAGCGGATAAAGCAACATTCTTAAGGACCCCAGGATTTTCAGGATTGGCTTCAACTTAAAGCCCCCAGCTGCATTAGCCCGTAACAAGAGAGCCAGCCTGTTCTTTAAAACTTTGAAGCCAGGCATTGACTTCTCCTCTGTAGCTATGAAAGTCCTGGATGGCATCTTCTTCCAATGAAAGGCTGTTTTGTCTACATTTGCAAATCTGTTGGTTAGTGTGGCCACTTTAATCAATGATCCTAGCTAGATCTTCTTGAGAACTTGCTGCAGCTTCTCCATCAGCAGCTGCTTCACCTTGCCCCTTTTTTCTTTTTTTTTTTTTTTTTTTGACAGAGTCTCAGTCTGTCGCCCAGGTTGGAGTGCAGTGGTGTGAGCTCGATTCACTGTAACTTCTGCCTCCCGGGTTCAAGCAGTTCTCCTGCCTCAGCCTTCTGAGTAGCTGGGATTACAGGCGTGCGCCAGCATTCCTGGCTAATTTTTGTATTTTTAGTAGAGACAGGGTTTCACCATGTTGGTCAGGCTGATCTCGAGCTCCTGACCTCGTGATCCACACACCTCAGCCTCCCAAAGTGCTGGGATTACAGGCGTGAGCCACCGTGCCCGGCACCTTGCACTTTTATGTTCTGGAGACAGCTTCTTTCCTTAAACCTCATGAACCACCCTCTACTCACTTCCAGCTTTTTTCCTGCAGCTTCTTCACCTCTCTGTCTTCATAGAATTGATGACAGTTAGGGCCTTGCTCTGGATTAGGATTTGTCTTAAAGGAATGTTGTGGCTGGTTTGATCTTCTATCCAGGCCACTCAGATTTTCTCCATATCAGCAATAAGACTGTTTCACTTTCTTATTCCTGTGTTTACTGGAGCAACATTTTTAATTTCCTTCAAGGCAGGAAGGAAATTTTCCTTTGCATTCAGAACTTGGCTAACTCCTGCAAGGGGCCAAGCTTTCAGCCTATCTTGGCGTTCGACACACCTTCCTCATTAAGCCCAATCATTTCTAGCTTTTGATTTCAAGTGAGAGATGTGTGACTCTTCCTTTCACTTGAGCACTTAGAGGCTGTTGTAGGGTTATTAGTTGGCCTAATTTCAATACTATTGTGTGTCAAGGAAGAGGGAGGTCCAATGAGAGGGAAAGAGGAGAGACAGGGAAAGGCCCGTTGGTGGGGCAGTCAGAACAAAGCAACGTGTATAGATTATGTTTGCTGCCACATAGGCATGGTCTTCGGTGCCCCAAAACAATTACAACAGTAACATCAAAGATACCTGATCTGGCCAGATGCGGTGGCTCGTGCCTGTAATCCCAGTACTTTGGGAGGCCAAGGCAGATGAATCATTTGAGGTCAGGAGTTCGAGATCAGCTTGGTCAATACAGTGAAACCCTGTCTCTACTAAAAATACAAAAATTAGCCAGCGTGGTGGCGCACGCCTATAATCCCAGCTACTCAGTAGGCTGAGGCAGGAGAATCCCTTGAACCCGGGAGGGGGAGGTTGCAGTGAGCAGAGATTGTGGCACTACACTCCAGCTTGGGCGACAAAGCGAAACTCCCTCTCAAAAAGAAAAAAAATCAGTGATCATGGATCATCATAACAGATATAATAATAAAGAAAAAGTTCAAAATATTGGGGAAATTACCAAACTGTGACAGAGACACAAAGTGAGCAAATGTTGTTGGAAAAGCGACTCAGATAGACTTGCTTCATGCAGGGTTGCCACAAACCTCAATTCGTAAAAATGCAGTATCCGCAAAACACAATAAAGCAAAGTGCAGCAAGACCAGGTGTGCGTGATATAATTTCTGGGTGCTTTTAAAAATATTTTTTCTGCTCATGTTTTATACCGTTCTTTATAAAGTTCTTTTAAAGTAGATATATTCACAGTTGGTGTAAATACTTTTTTTGTTTGTTTGTTTGTTTGTTTTTGAGACATAATTTCTCTCTTGTTGCCCAGGCTGGAGTGCAATGGCATGATATCAGCTCACTGCAGCCTCTGCCTTCTGGTTTCAAGCCATTCTCCTGTCTCAGCCTCCTGAGTAGCTGGGCTTACAGGCGTGCACCACCACATCCAGCTAATTTTTGTATTTTTAGTAGAGATGGGGCTTCATCATATTGGTCTCAAGCTCCTGACCTCAAGTGATCCACTCGCCTTGGCTTCCCAAAGTGCTGGGATTACAGGTGTGAACCACTGCGCCTGGCCATAAATACTTTTGGTGGCTGTTGTGTGCGTTTCCTTTTATTACACTTTCTAAGTGGCTTCTATTGCTATGGAGGGATGCTTTTGACTTGGTGTTTTGATTTTACATCCAGAGTATTAACTCTCTTGCTAGTGTGAGATTTACCTTCATTTCCTGGTTGGCTCAGCAGAGTCCTGGCTTTTGCTGGTTGTCCTGGCATCCCATTTCATCTAGCATTTGTCCCAGCTTTTTTTTTTTTTCTTCCAAGACTTAATCTCGTTCTGTCACCCAGGCTGGAGTGCAGTGGTGCGATCTCAGCTCACTCAACCTCCACCTCCTGGGTTCAAGCCATTCTCGTGCCTCAGCCTCCTGAGTAGCTGAGATTACAGGTGCCCTCCACCATGCCTGGCTAATTTTTGTATTTTTAGTAGAGATGGGGTTTCACCATGTTGTCCAGGCTGATCTTGAACTCCTGACCTCAAGTGATCCTCCCGCCTTGGCCTCCCAAAGTGTTGGGATTACAGGCATGAGCCATTGCACCTGGCTCCAGAGTTCTCATTTTTAATGAAGTGACACGATTATTATTATTTTGAGACAAGGTCTTGCTCTGTCACCCAGGCTGGGGTGCAGTGGTGTGATCTTGGCACACTGCAGCCTCAAACTCTTGGGCTCACACGAACCTCCCACCTCAGGCTCTTGAGTAGCTGGGATGAGCGGCATGGGCCATCATGTCTTGCTAATTTTTGTATTTTTTGTGGAGATGAGGTTTCGCGATGTTGCCCAGACTGGTCTCGAACTCCTGAGCTTAAGCCATTCCCCAACCTGGGCCTCCTAAAGTGCTGAGATTGCAGGCATGAGCCACCATCCCAGTGATATGATTGGCACCTGCATTTACATAAGCCAGGATACATTTGGTAAAGCTCCTCTTTGTAATTCCTGCTTCTGGTCCAGCCTCATCTAGGTCTAGTGTGAGATCCGTGTGGAGTAAAGAAAGTTGTCATTTTAACACAGAGTTTCATGTGAGAGACAGCCAACAGCTAACCTGCCTTTTCCTGACAGTTACTCTGTGTAATTGACACCTCTGTTTGCAGCTGACAGAACAAAGGTGCTGGGACATTCTCTCCTTGTGGCACCATGAGGCTCTGCTTTGGGCTTCCTGAGTATACTAACTTTATCAAGTTCTTTCAATGCCTTCCCCTCTTTTTCTAGTCTCTGAAGCCGTTTTCATAAAATGAGGGCTTTCTATTCTTCCAAGCTTTGTTACAACTTGCCTGGAAAACAATCTGTCTTTTGTCTGTGTGTATGCCAGGGGCAAGGGGTGGGGTGTCTGTGAGTATGGCGGGGGTGAGGGGTGGGGGAGGTGTGGGAGTGGTTGTGGGAGAACTTTTGATTGTTCAATTTCTTTAATAGTTGTTGATTTAATTTCATATTTTAAAAATCTTCTTGTGCCTATTTTTTATTTTATTTTATTTTATTATTTTATTTTATTTCGCTCTGTGGCCCAGGCTGGAGTGCAATCTTGGCTCACTGCAACCTCTGCCTCCCAGGTTCAAGCAATTCTCCTGCCTCAGACTCCCGAGTAGCTAGGATTACAGGCACACGTCACCATGGCCTGGTTAATTTTCTTTGTGTTTTTAGTAGAGACAGGGTTTCACCATGTTGGCCAGGCTGGTCTCGAACTCCTGACGTAGGGTAGTTCACCCGCCTTGGCCTCCCAAACTGCTGGGAGATTTTATTTTATTTTATTTTATTTTTTTTTTTTTGAGACAGAGTCTCGCTCTGTCGCCCAGGCTGGAGTGCAGTGGCCGGATCTCAGCTCACTGCAAGCTCCGCCTCCCAGGTTTACGCCATTCTCCTGCCTCAGCCTCCCGAGTAGCTGGGACTACAGGTGCCGCCACCTCGCCCTGCTAGTTTTTGTATTTTTTAGTAGAGACGGGGTTTCACCATGTTCGCCAGGATGGTCTCGAACTCCTGACCTCGTGATCTGCCCGTCTCGGCCTCCCAAAGTGCTGGGATTACAGGCTTGAGCCACCGCGCCTGGCCGAGATTTTATTTTTTGAAACAGAGTCTTGCTCTGTTGCCCAGGCTGGAGTGCAGTGGGGTGATCATAGCTCACTTCAGCCTTGAACTCCTCGGCCCAAACGGTCTTCCCACTTCAGCCTCTCGAGTACACCTCCCAAACACAGCCGTACACCACCACACCCAGCAACTTTTTTGATTTTTTGTAGAGAAGGGGGCCTCACTATGTTGCCCAAGCTGTGGGTCCATTTTAGTAGTCTATCTTTTTCTATAAAATGATTCATTTCATCTAAGTTTTCAAATTCATTAGCATAAAGGTATTCATTGCATTCTCCTAATTAAAAAAAATTATCAACTGCATCTGTTTTTATTTGCTCCTGCTATTATTATTATTATTATTATTTTGAGATGGAGTCTCGCTCTGTTGCCCAGGCTGGAGTGCAGTGGTGCAATCTCAGCTCACTGCAACCTCTGCCTCCCGGGTTCAAGTGATTCTCCTGCCTCAGCCTCCTGAGTAGCTGGGATTATAGGCACACACCACCATGCCTGGCTAATTTTTGTATTTTTAGTAGAGATGGGGTTTCACCATGTTTGTCAGGCTGGTCTCGAACTCCTGACCTCGTGATCCGCCCACCTCAGCCTCCCAAAGTGCTGGGATTACAGGCGTGAGCCACCGTGCCTGGCCCTATTCCTGCTATTATTTATGGCCTTTTACCCCTTTTTAAAAGTCAATCTTGCTAGAGGCTTGTTTGCTTTCTTTGTTTGACTAAAAAGTCAACTTTTAAAAATCCTTTCTCAGCCAGGCGCGGTGGCTCAAGCCTGTAATCCCAGCACTTTGGGAGGCTGAGATGGGCGGATCATGAGGTCAGGAGATTGAGACCATCCTGGCTAATATGGTGAAACCTCGTCTCTACTAAAAAATACAAAAAACTAGCCAGGCGAGGAGGTGGGTGCCTGTAGTCCCAGCTACTCAGGAGGCTGAGGCAAGAGAATGGTGTAAACCCGGGAGGTGGAGCTTGCAGTGAGCTGAGATCCAGCCACTGCACTCCAGACTCCAGCCTGGGCGACAGAGCGAGACTCCGTCTCAAAAAAAAAAAAAACAAAAAAAAAAAAACAAAAAAAAAACCTCCTTTCTACTATTTTCAGGAATATTCATTTTTTCTCTGTTAACATACAAAAATAATATTTTAAAATACTATTAAAAATTTAAATGCTGTCATTCATTGCATTTGTTAATGCATTCCCTGGATTTTTGTGCTGCCTCTTGTTTCTTTCTTCTTTGCTCCCTTCTTTGTTCACTTTCTTCTGACAGTAAGCACCTGCTCATAAGAAACTCTCTTATTTGCTGTATATCTGAAAATGTCTCCGTTTTGTCTTTACTGCTGAATGATAGTTTAGCTGGATATAGAATCCCAGGAAAGGCATTTGTAAGGAAATGTTCATCATTGTACTTATTGCATTTAATAATTATACACATTGATTATATTTTGTCTTCCAGCAGAATGATTTTTGTTTGTTTTGGTCACTGTGTATCCCCATCCCCAGAGCAATGCCAGGCACATCATAGTCACTCTGTAAATAGGTGTTGAATAAATGAATGCGCAAGTCAGTGAATTCCTCACTAGGCTCTCTGTTCTCTGAGGGCAAAGTCAGCTTCTTCCTGTTCCAGGCTGAGTTCCAGTGTTTTTGCCTGACAAAGTAGGAACAAGATAAACATCTGTTGTAGAAATAGATGAATTCACCCAAGTTCTAAAACAAAAGAATAGGAATACTACTCTTAAAAACCAGTGCCTTTTGAAGAGGCAATCTTCTGATCTTCTAGGTCTATATTTTCTTAATTTTTCCCCTTGCTGGAGTTAGTGACGAGGGAACTGCGGGGGCAGACTGTGGGCTTTCATAAGAGCAAAGCCCTCTTTTCAAAGATCTATTCTGAGAAAGGATCATGTTTTCCAGCTTAACTGGGAGGCTGGCTGAGTCCTCATTTCTAAACAGATGGCAACACATCGTTGCTGGTGGTTCCTTTAAGGCAGAAAGGCTGTCAAAACAGCAAAGATGACTTCCAGATACAGCCTGCACAGAGAGGCACAGCGACTGATAAAATATTCATTAGTGACTGCTGTGGTCACAGGGAGGGCCTGTGCTGCAGGGAGGCCCGCGCGCAGAGCCAGCTGAGGTCCCAGTGTGAGGAAGTGCATTAGGGTTTTGCAGTAAGGCCCATTTAGGAAGGAGGCAGGGGCCTTTGAGGCCCATTGTACCAGAGGCATTTAAAGAGTTAGCCCCCTGAGAGCACTAATGCCCTTCAATCTGGCGATTTATAAAAGAGAAGGAATCATTAGGTCTTGGAAAAGACGCCTGGCCTGCACCATTTAGAGGACACAGGGGTCACCTATGTATCAACAAAGTGAAAAGGTCATTCATAAAGCCTTCAGTCTGTCAGCCCTAGATCCCAACTCATCATTTCTAGGTCAGTCACCACGCTTCTCCACTGTCTGGTTATGTATGACAACTCTCAACTGGACATATGGTCACATATGTGTATAGTCCCAGCAGTCCCAACCCTGGGCTCGTTTTGTAGACACAGATGGCCCTCTGTCCCACTCAGATAGCCCCCTTTAGATTGGATAAGGGAAATCATAGAGCAGCCATCTTTGGCCAGTCGGTGATAGGGCTCAATGCTGGTCTCTGCCCTGGGTCACTCAAATTTTGGGAGAGATCACAAAAAGAGGGAAAAAGTAAGTCTCGGCACAGTGTCTCATGCCTGTAATCCCAGTGCTTTGGGTGGCTGAAGCGGGAGAATTGCTTGAGCCAGCTCAAGACCAGCCTGGGCAAAATAGGCAGAACTCCATCTCTACAAAAAAAATTTTTTTTTTTTTTAATTACCTGGTTGTGGTGGCACATGCCTGTAGTCTCAGGTACTGGAGAGGCTGAGGCAAGAGAATCACTTGAGTTCAGGAGTGAAGGCTTGAGCAAGGCTTCAGTGAGCTATGATTGCACCACTGCACTCCAGCCTGGTCAACAGAGAAGACCCTCTCCTCTCACCCCCCCAGAAAAAGAAGAGGAAAAAGGAGTTTTAAAGATGCCAAAACTAATGCATTAGCAAGATTTTTTAAAAACATATTTTCCTTGGCTATTGGAGAACAAGCTTTTTTGCAAATCACGTCTCCTTTAGCCATGACGTTGCCTCTGAAACATAGAAGTATAAACAGAGAGACAGACATTCCTTCCAAGTATGGGTTTAGAGGCAGGCAGAACACAGTTGCTGAAGAAAAGAGGAAAATCAGAATCAGAAAAGCACATTATTTTTTGAGGCATCAAAGTAGGTTTTCCAAACAAAACAGAGTGCTATTTCTTTGTTGAGGGGGGTAAAAAAAGCCATTATGGAACATACTTTATAGTCACCCTTTAATGTGGATATATGACAAAAAGATTTCTGCTGCTCTTTACTCACATCGTGCCTCTGACCAGTGGTCCGCTGTTTGGTTCTGTTTTTCAGAGACTCCAGCTTTGGTGTCCTTAAGAAAGGGACTTACTGACTTTATGCATCTTTCAAACAAAGATTAACAACAACAACAATAGAGTAATAAGTTGGCCTGGAATCTTGGCAAAACCAAAAACCACATGTTCTGAGAGTCGCTTCCTGCGCTGGTAATTAAGTTTCTTCCCCCTACAAAATGAGACTCTTCTGGACCAACAGGCTTTAGGCATGTGGACATCTTGATGGGGTCCCATCTTCTCTTTTGAGGATCAAATCCTGGCCAACTTTGTTTGATGTTCAGAGCCCTGTATGGGAGCCAAGGTGTGCTAATAAAGCAGTCGTGCCTGTTTGGAGTCATTCTACAGCTCAGGACTTCATCCCCCAGGAGGGAGGGGTAGTGGGTGACTCACTAACGATAATATCAACAACAACAACAAAAGGGTCTCCAAGTCACACTGACATTGTGGAATCAAACATATGTCTCCGTGCCCTGACCCCCACCAAGGATGCAGTCATAGGGATGTCCAGTTATCTTCTAATCAATGCCCAGTCCAGATGGTCACCAGCCATCTCTGCAGCAAAAGTCACTGCGCATTTGGATATCAACACAGCTTGTTTGTAACTGAGTTAGTGCAGCCTGGTAAGGTACAGATGTTTTCCTTTTAATCCTGTTTGTACTTTGAAATGCTCACACTCGATGTCGTTTGGCTGCAGGAAGCTCCTCCAGGAATGATCCCGCAAGAGAAACAGGATGTGCATGGCACCATCTGACTTGGGGCAGCTCTGTTGCTCCCTGCAGGACTGAGCACAGTTCATTTACTGGAATAGAACACGTTATGCGGGTGAGGATAAACATATCAATACTTCTTTTTTGTTTTGTTTTGTTTTGTTTTTTTGGACATCAACTCTATAGAATTGAATTATCTGGCCCTTCAAGATAACTTTATGATTGTGCTTAACGGGCTTTGAGACAACCACTTCTCCACCAGGATTTGCAGGGAGGCTTCCCGAGAGAAGTGGCTCGTCTTAGAATTCGAGAGCTCAGACTGACAGCAAACCACCTGGATCTGCCATTCCTTAGCTGTGTGACTTTGTGCAAATCGCTTTTCCTCTCTGGGCTGTTTCTCCATTGGTAAAAAAGGAGCACTTTTGAGACTGGGTGCAATGGCTCACACCTGTAATCCCAGCACTTTGGGAGGCCGAAGTAGGCGGATCACTTGAGGTCAGGAGTTCGAGACCAGCCTGGTCAACATGGTGAAACCCCTGTCTCTACTCAAAATACAAAAACTTAGCTAGGTGTGGTAGCGCATGCCTGTAGTACCAGCTACTAGGGAGGTTGAGGCAGGAGAATAGCTTGAACTTGGGAGGCGGAGGTTGCAGTGAGCCAAGACTGTGCCACTGCACTCCAGCCTGGGTGACAGAGTGACAACAACAACAACAACAACAACAAAGGAACACATTTTTACCTACGGCATAGGGCTGTTGCAAAGATTGAGGGAGATATTGCCCAGGGCAGGCAGAGGACCAGAGCGAGCAGTACCTGCTATTACTGTTCTATTGCATTGGTGCGCCTTGGCCTTTTGTTCCTCACTTTAGGCCTTTGATCTTGTGCCAGTGCAATGGCAGAGCCTTGTCATGACACAAACTGTGTGTGTGTTTTTCTGTCCACGAAAACGTCCACCTGGCTCCCTCCTTTCCGAGCAGGAAATAAAGGCTGCTGTGAAACATGACACTGTCCTGTTGCATATGCCATTGTGATGCTGTGGGGCAAACACTGGATCAGCTCCATAGGGTGAGGGCTATCCCTAAATAAACAGGACCTGGGGCAGATTGTTTTGGGTGGGGCCAAAGCAGGTCCAGGTTCAATAAGCCTGAATGAAGGGTCTGCTCTGGGCTGGGAAGTGGGTTAGATCTATTCTCACATGTGGTTGTATGTAATACTAGTAATAAAACCATAGGCCAGGGATCATTATAATCTTCATGTTAAAGAAGAAACTGGCTGGGTGCAGTGGCTCATGCCTGAAATCCCAGTGCTTTGGAAGGCTGAGATGGGAGGATTGCTTGAGCCCAGGAGTTCAAGATCAGCCTGGGCAACCTAGCAAGACCCCATCTCTACCAAAATTAAAACAACTAGCCAGGCACGGTGGTGTGTGCCTGTCGTCCCAGCTACTTGGGAGGCCAAGACAAGAGAATTGCTTAAGCCAGGGAGGTTCTGGCTGCAGTGAGCCATGATTGCACCACTGTACTCCAACCTGGGCAACAGAGCAAGACCCTGAAAAAAGAAAGAAGGAAGGAAAGAAGGAAAGAGAAAAAGGAAGGAAGGCAGGGAGGGAGCAAGGGAGAGAAAAAGAGAGATGAGAGAGAGAGATCAGAGAAAGAAAGAAAAGAAGAAAGAAAGAAAGAAAGAAGAAAGAAAGTAAAGAAAGAAGAAAGAAAGAAAGAAAGAAAGAAGCAAAGAGAGAGAGAGAAAGAAGGGAGAAAAGGAAGGGAGAAAGGAAGGAAGAAAAAAGAAAAAGAAAAAAAAAAAGAAGGGAAGGAGGGATAAAGTAAGAAGACCAATAAAAAGCAGACACGTGAAGAAAGAAAGAAAGAAAGAAGTCAAGAGGAAGGGATAATGAAAAAAAAACAGAAAAAAACTGAATGTCGTTCGGGAAAATTAAGCAAAGGAATTAATTAGGAAAACCAGAGTAAAGGGTACATCAAGAAGACAGAGCAAAAGAAAGAAAGAAAAGAAAAGAAAGAGAAAAAGAAGAAACTGAGCATTAGAGAAGCTAAAATTTCCTCAAGATCCCAAAGTTCCCTTCTGTCTGCAGGATAAAGTCCCAGGGCCAAGAGATCCTCTGAGGTGCGTCACTCCGTGTATCCACCTGCCTCACCCCCTTCATCCCTGCCTTGTACCTCACCATAACCCAAAGGAAACTGGGCCTTCTTTTTTCTGTTTTAATGAGGACTCAGTCTCCAACAGCCAGCAGTGCAACCAACAGAAAATCCCCCTCCAAAAAGCACTGAGCTAGTGAGAGTCTTTACTGACAACTTCTTACGGAAGCCCTACACCTGCAGAGGGCTGTCCTAAAAACCCACTTTTCACACCTCTCCCTTCAAAGCCCAAGTCCTTACGGGAGCCCCTCATCTCATTTCCTTGTCTCTCTTCATTAATCCTCAAGTGCCACTCCCTTGCCCCCCTCTTCTCCCTGAAGCCCACCTCCTCTCCTTCCCCAGGTGGAGACATGCGGCCAGCCCTAGCTTTCCAACCTTGTCCCCTCCACCCCTTGCCCGGGTCAGCATGGCAAAGGCCAACATGGAGGGTGGCCAGAAGATTGTAGATAATGATATTAACATTTGAAAAATCTCGTGCACGCTAGACTCTTGCAAAGCAGAGATGGTTATCCGTTTCCTGTGTGGGCCACTCAGGTTTTCTTCTCCAGGCCTTTCTCTGACCATCCTCTCTGTTCTCTGCTACCTCCTGCTCCTCCTTGGGCCCCAAGACCCTCCTAAGGCACTCAGGGAGATCTTCCATGGTTTAAGGGCCCCTCACCTGGGTGATGGTCAGGGACCCCTTCTCTGGCCTCCTATATGCCTCTGATTCCAGCTCTATTTTTTTTTTTTTTTTTTTTTTTAGACAGACCTTCTATCCATTTGCCCAGCCTGGAATGCAGTGGCACGATTTCAGCTCACTGCAACCTCCTCCTCCCAGGTTCAAGTGATTCTTCTGCCTCAGCCTCCTGAGTAGCTGGGATTACAGGCACTCACCACCATGTCTGGCTAAGTTTTATATTTTAAGTAGAGACAGGGTTTCCCCATGTTGACCAGGCTGATCTCGAACTCCTGGCCTCAAGTGATCTGCCTGCCTTGGCTTCCCAAAGTTCTGGAATTACAGGCATGAGCCACTGGGCCCGGCCTGATCCCAGCTCTTGTATTGCACTTAATGTACAAAAATCACCACCGTTTGTTTCTAAATCCGTCTTCCACCATATTGCGAGTCTCCCAAGGGCCCCACAGCAAAACTCGCAGATGATTGCTTCTGTTGACTTGTTCTCAGTGTGCCTTCAACAAAGACGAATCTAATCTTCTCAATAACAAAAACTCAGGAGGTGGTGACACCGAGTCACGGGCGTGGATTCAGCAGCTGCATGGAGGCAGGTCCTTGTGGTGTCCCTCTCCATGCTGGAAGCTCCACCACTCTGTGTGGCTCCTGCCACCGTCGCCAGAGCCGCTGCGTTCAAAGGAGGAAGGACCGGGTGTGGGTGGTGGAGGCCGCTGGGACTGAACTTCTCCCAGGACACGACGGCGCTCCCAGATCCCAGCCTGCCTGAGAGTTCACCACTCTTGGGTCTCAAGGCTTTCCCCAGAAAGTGCTTGTTGAAGAAGCATCCTGAGGTGACTAGCGTTTGTTTTTTTATTGGAATGAAATTCACGTAACATTCAATGCACCATTTTAAAGTGAACAATTCAGTGGCATTGAGTATATCCACGATGTTGCACAACGCCTCTGTCTAGCACCAAAGCAGTTTCATCACCCCAAAGATAAATCTCTACCCCTTAATCAGTCATTCCTCCTCCTTTTGCCCCACCCCTGCCCCCTGACAATCACCAATCTGCTTTCTGTCTTCATGAATTTGCCTATTCTGGACATTTCATATAATAGGAATTGCACATAATGTGGTCTTTTGCGTCTGGCTTCTTTCACTTAGCATATTTTCTGTCTTTTTTTTTTTTTTTTTTTTTTTGAGATGGAGTCTCGCTCTGTCGCCCAGGCTGGAGTGCAGTGGCACCATCTCGGCTCACTGCAAACTCCGCCTTCTGGGTTCATGCAATTCCGTGCCTCAGCCTCCCGAGTAGCTAGGATTACAGGTGTCCGCCATCACGCCCGGCTAATTTTTGCATTTTTAGTAGATATGGGGTATCACCATCTTGGCCAGGCTGGTCTTGAACTTCTGACCTCATGATCCACCCACCTCAGCCTCCCAAGTACTGGGAATACAGGCATGAGCCACCCGCGCCCTGCCTTACCGGCCTTAGCATGTTTTTTTTCTCTCTGTCTCTCTTTCTCTTTTTTCTTTAGGAGACAAGGTCTTGCTCTGTCACCCAGCCTGGAGCACAATGGCACAATCATAGTTCACTCCAGCCTTAACCTCCTGGGCTCAAGCAATCCTTCCACTTTAGCCTCCTGGGTAACTGGGACCACAGGCACACATCACCGCACCTAGCTAATTTTTTTTTTTATTATTTTAAAACTTTTTGTAGAGGCAGGGTCTCATTATGTTGCCAGGCTGGCCTCGAAGTCCTGGTTTCAACCCATCCTCCCAGCCTTCTGGCCTCTCAGCCTCCCAAAGAGCTGGAGTTACAGGCGTGAGCCACTGTGCCTGGCTACACTGAACATGTTTTCAAGTTTCATCCATGTTGTAGCATGTACCAGCACTTCATGCCTATTTATAGATGAATAATAGTCTGTTATACGTATATGCCACATCTTGTTCATCCATTCCTCTGTGGATGGACACGTGAGGGGCTGTTTATGATGTGATTTAAACCCAGACATCCTGGCTCCAAGTTCCCCTTGCAGAATGCCAGGACCCAGGCCTAGGGGTGAAGAGATACACAGAGGCAGCTGCAGGGGAGCGTGGCTAGTGGAGGAAGTGAGAATGCTCTTGGGAGGGAAGAGCCATGTGGTCCATGCCAGAAACCAGCTTTGCCTACTTCCCTCTGCTGCTAGGAGCCTGTGAGCATCTGCCCTTCGGAAAGAGAATGTTCTGCATCCACTCAGCAACCAGGGAAAGCGGGAGCTAGCTTAACCTGGGCTCGTTCGATCCAGGTCTGCCTTGGCTGGAGCCCAACCAAGAGCATTCCTCAGCACTGGTGTCATGTTATGTCGTTCTTATTAGTAATCAGATAGGATTCATGGCTGGTGGACTCTGTTCTTGCCAGAGGCTGATAAAGTGGCCAGCTGCAAGAATCATTCTTCAATAATTAAAAGCCTTTATGGCTTGCAGGAAGAAGCAAATTTGGGAGCACCCACCATGGATCTGTACAATAATCCCCCAAACCAATGCCCATGTCTACCACCAGGTGGGCGACTGTTCACCTTCTGCTTGGTCTCTGGGGTCTCCATTCAGCCACCCAAAGACACTGCTGTCTGCAGAGGTCAGAGCCTTTCAGACGCCCCCTAGTGCTTGAGCATAGACCGAATGGCCCAGGGAAACACAGGGAAGGCCCCTGAGTAGGCTCAGCATCCAGGTGACTTGCATGAAGGTACCATTTCAGGCCCTTTTAATTTCCCACTCTAGGGTCACGAGGGGTGTCCCTAGAGCAGGAAGGAAGACCTGACATGATTCCTAGCCCCAGGGAAGGACTCTGTGCTCCTCTGGAAGGACCCAGGAAGGAAATGTCCAGCTATGGGCTGATGGCAAGTGAAAGGAATGACTGAACCACGTCCCATGAAGGCACCAAGTCAGACAAGCGCAGTCCAAGCCCACTTCCTATTCTCAAGAGCAGAGATTTCATTGCAGAGTGAATCATCATAGAATCATGCTTAAGAGCTTTGGCTTTTGAGTCAAAAAGACACGAGTTTGAATCCAGGCTCTGCCACCTACTAGCTGGGTGACCTTGGGTAAGTTGCTTAACCTCTCTGAGCCTCAGTTTCCTCAATGATATGGTTTGGCTGTGTCCCCACCCAAATCCCATCTTGAATTGTAGCTCCCATAATTCCCCCATGTTGTGAGAGGGACCTGGTGGGAGATAATTGAATCATGGGGCGGTTTCTCCCATACTGTTCTCATGGTAGTGAATACATCTCACAGGATCTGATGGTTTTATAAGGGGAAACTCCTTTCTCTTGACTCTCTTTCTCTCTTGTCTGCCACCATGTAAGACGTGCCTTTCACCTTCCACCATGATTGTGAGGCTTCTCCAGCCACATGGAACTGTGAGTCCATTAAACCTCTTTTTCTTTATAAATTACTTAGTCTTGGGTATGTCTTCATCAGCAACATGAAAAAGGATTAATACAGTCATCTATGAAACAAGAACGATGCGAACCTCATGAGAAGTGAATAGAATAACCCATGTAAAGCACAGTGCTCAGCACATGGTAGGAGCTCAGTGAACTGTAGCTGGTAACATAACTCATGTCTCCTCAATTCCCCCACTTCATTTGCCTCTCAAGATCGAGACAGAGTTGTTAAGATCCTTACTTACTCTCCTACCTCCCCTAGTCCTATGCATTCCAATCCAAGGTTTTACAGACTCAAGTCTAGCCAGGATGGATTTCTTAGGACAGCCTCTTTTTTTTTGCCAGGATGGGCTGAGGATTATAAAGTGTGGTTAAGAGTTTCAAGGTCAAACCTAGTACTTCCTATGAAAATAAAAGATAGCAGTACATTACGTTGTCAAGTTAATACAGTATGATGGAGCATCTCCAGACTGCGGATCCTGGAGGACTGTAAAAGTCTAATAGATTTAGGGAAACTGTACCTCAGGGAGCATATTAGACAGCACTCATCAATGGATCAAAACTGTCTTGGAGGCTCCCTTCCCAGGGAGCAGCGGAACCCCTCTAAAGGATTGCTTTCCCTTCAACAACCTGGAGATAAATTGTACTTCATGTATTAACTTTGCACGAATGGGGTGCTTAGTCCGAGTGGAAAATGCACCTTATTTTACCCCAAATGAAAAAGTATATCCTTTGCAAGCCAAATTCCATTTTCTTTTAGATGATTGCAAAATGTCATACTGCTGTATTAATTCCCTTAGTTCCATCTGCTGATTTCAGATATATTTGGACACATTTAGCTTCATGCCCCTAATGGTGAAATGGCCTTAATTATTTCAAAGGATGTTTTGATGCATTGAGGTTTTAATCAGATATAAAATTGGCAGAGTGTGACGTTTGTACATATGCTCCCAGGAAGGCATCGTTTCAATGAGCTTTTATCCTGGGAAGAAATGCCATTTTACAACGAAAATGTTAACAAGAAAAACATAGCTGGACCATATAGACATATTAAGAGTTACCAGGTGCAGTCATCAATTTGTTTCCCTCATTTTGCGCACCTGTAAAGTTGCATATGCTTTCACAGTCTGAGAATCACTGAGGAGCCATCATTTCCATGAGCGGAGGTTTGGTGAGGAATAGCACTGTTGACAGATTTTTTGTCCCCTCACTTCTTGTGCACTCCTCACTTCTGTTACTTGGGATTTAATCTCCTCCATGGGGAGAACTGTTCAAATTGAGTAATTTAAATACCCCCAGTGATGAGGCAATGGATCATGGCACCCGTTGAGGACCAGGCTGTCAGTTGGATCATCCACTATAGGAGTCTCAACTCCGCAGGCTGGGAACAAGATGCCACGGGTAGGGGTGGGGTGGGGAAGAGAGGCCTCACCCACTAAGTCACTCACTGGGTGTTGTTTTTCTCTATCTGCATCATCTAATAGCTAAAATGGTTCTGTTTCACATCCCAGAATACACCCTTGTTTATGCATGCTATGCTAGTGGTCAGAGTGGGTGAAGAATAGGCTTGGTAAGGAAGAATAGGAGTCATTAGTCTAATTCTGTTGCCCCATCTGGAAAAGCAGGTGTTCCATTCACTGCTGCCTAACAAATTACCCTTGAACTTAGCAGCTTTCAACAACATCCATTTATTCTATCTCACAATATAGTGGGCTTGATTTGAACAGGGCTCAGCTGGGTGTTTCTTCTGCTCCATGTGGCTTTGACTGAAGTCACTCAGTGTTATTCAGCTCCCAGATGAACCAATACAGAGGTTCCAAGAAGGGGTTTCTCACTTATCTGAGGCTTTGGTGAGTCCGGCTGAAAGGTGAGGACTATTGAAGAGAACACCTACATGGGGCCCCAAGGATGGCAGTGTCAGGGTAGTCAGACATCTTTCGTGGTAGCTGAGGGCTTTCAGAGAGAGTGCTCCAAGAGGCCCAAGCAGAATCTGGACAGCTTCTTATGTTCCAATTTTGGAAGTTCTACACGTCACTTCTCCTGTAAGTGATTTGCCAAAGCAGTGATAGGCCAGCCCAGATTAAAGGGAAAGGAAAATAGACCCCATCTCTTGATGGAAGGATTGTCAAAGAATGAGCAGTCATTTTTAATCCACCACAGCAACTAAGAACACTTGCAGGGTGGTGGTGGTTTGGAGACTGAATATGACTGTTTGAGGCACAGTATTAAACTGTCTATATAAAGAAGATGAACAAATGTGCATGTTCAACTAACCAAGAGCAACTTAAGACAGCACTAAGCTTTTTACAAAATAAATTTGACTTAACCTTTTCTTCATCTTCCATTTCCAATAATCACTAATTTTTGTTGACTTTACCTTCTAAATATTGTGTAAATTTCCCCCTCTTTCCATTGCCACCATCTTTCCCATTACCATCAACACCACCAACATCACTACCACCACAATCACCATCACCACTATCATCATCACTGCCACTATTACCACCATTATCATCATCACCATCACTACCACCATTACCACCACCACCATCATTATCACCACCACCACCATCACAATCACCGCCATTACTACCACAACCATCATCACTACCACAACCACCATTACCACCACAATTACTACTGTCACCATCACTACCATTACCACCATCATCACAATCATTACCACGAGTACCATCCCCCTACCACCATCATCACCATCATCATTACCACAATCACCACCATAACCATCACCATCACCACCATATCAGTATCACCACCCTTCCACAATCAATCCACCACCACCTCCACCATCATCATCACCATCACCACTACCACCACCATCACTACTACCATTACCACCACTACCACAACCACGACATTTGTTCAAGCTACCCCCAGTTCACCTAAAGTAGCCTCATGACTGTTCTGGCCACACCCACCCTGATCCCTTCCAGTCCAGTTGCTCCACTGCAGACAGAGAGATTACTTCCAAGTCTGATCATGTCACCAAGCCTGTGTAAAACTCTTCAATGGCTTTCCAGTGCTTTTTTTTTTTTTTTTTTTTTTTTTTTTTGAGACCGAGTCTCGCTGTCGCCCGGGCTGGAGTGCAGTGGCCAGATCTCAGCTCACTGCAAGCTCCGCCTCCTGGGTTTATGCCCTTCTCCTGCCTCAGCCTCCCGAGTAGCTGGGACTACAGGCGCCAGCCACCTCGCCCGGCTAGCTTTTTTTGGTATTTTTTAGTAGAGACGGGGTTTCACCGTGTTAGCCAGGATGGTCTCGAACTCCTGACCTCGTGATCCGCCTGTCTCGGCCTCCCAAAGTGCTGGGATTACAGGCTTGAGCCACCGCGCCCGGCCCTCCAGTGCTTTTAAAAATGAAAGCCAAACTATCATAGTGCACAAGGCCCAGCCTATCTCTCTAGCTTCACACACACACTTATTCAAGATGAGCTTTTAAACTAAAATTCCAAAGCACATCTTACAGGGAGATGATTCATCCCTGCCACAGATCACCTGGGCATCTTATTAAAACACAGGTTCTGATTCAGGATGGCTGGAGAGGGCCTTGGAGTTCAAATCTCTCCCAAGCTCTGGAGGACACCAAAGCTGCTGGCCTAGGGTCCATACTTGGCACAGTCAGACAGCAGAGCATATAGCCACAAGCATGGAGTTGATCAAATCATCAGTAAAACACAAGTAATGGCTTGGAAAATGGCAGTAGTTCCTACAAATGTAAAACATTGATGTTATCCCTGTTTAGATTAAAAACCTAATTTTCATCCGAAAGGACATATTTGACACACATTTCTTTTTCTTTTCTTTCTTTCTTTTTTTTTGAGACGGAGTCTCACTCTGTCGCCCAGGCTGGAGTGCAGTGGCATGATCTCGGCTCACTGCAAGCTCTGCCTCCCGGGTTCACGCCATTCTCCTGCCTCAGCCTCCCAAGTAGCTGGGACTACAGGTGCCCGCCACCATGCCCGGCTAATTTTGTTTTTGTATTTTTAGTAGAGACGGGGTTTCACCTTGTTAGCCAGGATGATCTCGATCTCCTGACCTCGTGATCCACCTGCCTCAGCCTCCCAGAGTGCTGGGATTACAGGTGTGAGCCACCGTGCCTGGCCCTTTGATACCCATTTCTAAGGGGCAACCTGAGGCCTGCAGGTCTTAGGGCCCACCTTGCTGCCAGGTGTCAGGTACCCCACCTGCCCAGCCCACCTGGCTGCCAGAGACACTAGAGTTGGTTGTCCACGGCCTCTTTCTTCAGGGGCAAGGGTGGGAGGACTAGGCTCTGAGCTTGCAGTTCCCTCTGATGCCTCTTACATCTGCAGCTCCAGGTGTGACACTGCGGCCACCTCCAAACCCTGTGAGTCTGCGTTTGAAGACAGGCAGGAGGCACCATCCCTTGCTCCTGTCTTATCCTCTTGCCAACCCTGCCCCTTCGTCCCCTTCCATTGCCCTCCCTGCCCCTCCCGAATTTGGCTGAAGCTGATCTTTGTGTTGGCAGCACAGCAGCAAAAGTATGTGAGCTGTCAATTTGCAAAATCCTAGTCCTAAAGTCAGACAGAATGTGGGATTCAACTCCAGGGTTACCCGCAGCGGCTGTCTTTAGTACTGAGAGATCAAAATGGCTGTCGGTAGGGAAACATCTAACTTGGCTTGACATGACGTGCAGGCCGGAACAAAGGCGGCTTCCTCTCCAGCCAGCTCTCATAACCCTGATTCGCAAACGTGCTCCCCAAAATCACACAGTGGCTCAGCAAAAAGGGCATCTGTATCCACACCCATAAAGGTGTTTTGATTCTTGGCGCTGATAGCCAGCACACAACCTGAAGCACAGCCCTGAGACCGCGTGGTTCCCTGATCTTTGCTGCAATTTGGTGCTCTCAATGCAGAGAAAGAGTTTTTGTTGTGTGTTTTCCTCTGTGTGTACAGTGTTTTAACGTCCCAGGTAGGCCATGAGGGAATGATGGTCCCAAGACTGAGTGTAAGGGAGGAAATGTGGGAGAAATATGGGGTGCTGTGCCTCAGATTGGAAACGCAGAGGTAATCAGCAGTCAGTTGCAAGTTTGATTGAGAGCTACCAAGAATTGCTCCCCCGGATAGCTGTCTCTCTTGTGAGATGCTGATATACAGGGTCTGTTTGGCGTTGCCAGTGGCTTTGTGGACAACCCTGTTATAAGGCCTCCCCAAAGATCCAGTTATTTGGCTGTTGTTATGGGAACAGTAAAATTATGGCCAAATTGAGGTACTGACAGGGGACACAAAAGGAAGTGGGGTTGAGGGTGAGAAAAATTGCTATTTTCATCGAAACGTATTTTGGCTGATCACCTGGACTGAATGAGAACAATCAGGACAAACAGGTAGCAGGAACCCTGCATGGCTCCAGGGATTACAGACCCGAATTTATGCTGGAGAAACAAAATTGCCTTTAAGAGAGAGAGAGAGAGAGAAAAAAAAAATCACATCCTCTTATTTTCTTTGTGATTTTACAAAAATACTATAATTCTTCCTCAGAGCAGGAAGTTCAATGTTGTTCACAAGACTGTGTGTTGCCTCTTTACTTTTGTTACCTAAGTTAGTACATGCCCAAAATATGTAATTTTGCAATTTAAGGTTTTTGATTGAAAAATCTAACGTTAGCAGTAAATTATTTTCCAAATGGATTGCTATCATTATCCAGACGTAATATAGTTATTGAGCAAATGCCTGCCTACAAGCTAATTAAGATAGTCACCAAGAGGCCAAAGTCATCCAGGCTTCCTGAAACTGAGATTCTCCTTCAAAGCAGTGGGTGGGAAGAGGAGGTTACGTCCCATAAAAATGGCATCATGAGTCCACACAAAATGTTCCTCCTTCCATCTCCAAAATCATAGAAATAATGAAAAAAATATAAAAACATATTGCAAGGCTTAACCATTCTTAAAAAACATGCAGATTCTTTGAGAGTTAAATCCTACAAAGTAGTCAGGGACAGAATTGTCTCCATATAATCCAGGATTGAGTCCAGTCTGGGGAAACTTTTTCCACCCATAAATAGAACATTGCAACAGTGGCCCAGGGCAGTTTCCTGAGGCAGCAGGAATGAGCTGAGCTGGGGCCAAATCATACCCTACCCCTGTCCCTTGGGACAAAAACCCGAAGCCTCCAATATAAGGTCTAGTTACTCAGGAACGCAATGGGCTAGATGGAGACAACTGAAAAGCTGCTGGTCAGAGAGGAGTGTTCCTAGGAAGGGGATGCATATGCATGCACACACACACACACACACATGCATATACACACACATACACACACACATATACATATACACACACACACACCCCTTCTATTCAAGATAAGCTCTCAAAGTAAAAAATCCAAAGCACACCTTATAGAAGATGATCAACAAACTCATCGCTACCAAGGAAATGCAAATGTTAGAGCAGTCCTTAACAGGACTTTAAATAGGGCCAGATGCAGTGGCTCACACCTGTAATCCCAACACTTTGGGAGGCTGAGGTGGGTGTATCACCTGAGGTCAGGAGTTTGAGACCAGCCTGGCTAACATGGCGAAAGCCCGTCCCTACTAAAAGTACAAAAGTTAGCCAGGTGTAGTGCCCATGCCTGTAATCTCAGCTACCCGGGTGGCTGAGGCAGAAGAATTGTTGGAACCCAGGAGGCAGAGGATGCTGTAAGCTGAGATTGCACCACTGCACTCCAGCCAGAGCAACAGAGTGAGACTCTGTCTCAAACACACACACACACACATACACATACACACAGACACACACACACACAGACACCAAAAAAACGAACAAAAAAAGGACTTTAAGTAGGTGTAAGTATAATCCTCAGAGATAAAGGAGAAAATAACACCCATAGAATGAGACCAAGATAATGAACAAAAGCTAAGCAGATAAAAATGAATTAAAAAGAAAGATTTTTATTTTTTAATTTAAAATCCTGGAAACAGAAATTTTCATGTATGAGAAGATGACATAGATATACTTTCCCTAAAAGCCCTGGACGTTATGTATAAAACAAACAGAAAGACACTGAGAGGTGGAGAGAAGAAGGCAGACGTTTTAGGGACCTCAGAACCAAGAAATGGCAAATAGTGAGTCCTTTAAGTTTTCCTTTTGCCTCTCATATCCCAGATTGGGTGTAGGAAAACATGGCAACCTGGAAACAGCAACAGGCAAAGACAAAGGGGAGCCAATCTGCTTTTTCTTGCCAGAGGATCAGGAAAGAGGCAGCCTAGCAAGATGAAAGAATTTTAGACAGTAACCACTCCACACCAGAAAAGCACCGCAGAAACAATGATGGCCCCACTCACGCTCCCACCAGCAAAGGCTGAGTGCGAAGCCAGAACTTGCATCCCAGCCTAGTGGTAACAAGGCCCGATTGAACAGTGTCAGTGGAGACCATGTGGACAGCTTGGACTTCCACTCATGCCTGGTAGGATGACGTGCCCGTTCACCTCCCTGCTGCACTGGTATCAGAAGAGACAAGTGGAAAATCAAAATGCTCACCACTATCCAGTGGTTCAAAGTCACCTCCATGCCATGAAAGTGGACATTGCATGAAAGAGAGTAAGGAAGTCCCCATATGCCTGTCAGCCAGTGTGTTGTCAACAGAGGCCTGGTGGGGAACCTGAGGCCACACCCTCAGCCAGCAGCAATGAAGAGCACCTCTCCCCCTTGTGTCCTTGGAGGCCACTTGGGAAAACCCCACATGGAAGTAACAAGGGAGCATCCCCTTTGTTAGCTGAACAAGTGTCAGCAAAGGTCTACTTAAAACAGAAGACTTAAAATCCAGAGTTTCATAAAATCCCAAATGTCCATTTTCAATCAAATATGACTCATCATTTCAAGAACTAGAAAATAGCCACTTGAATGAGAAAAGAGCATCGACAGATACTGGAGTGGGTTAAATAGCATCCTCCCAAAATTCACGTCCACTGGAACCTCAGCATGTTACTTTACTTGGAAATGAGGTATTGGCAGATGTAATTAGTTAAGGATCTCAAGGTGAAATCACCCTGGATTTAGGGTGAATCCTAAATTCAATGAATAGTGTCTTTATAAGAAGAAGAGATAGAGAAGAAGGCCACGTGAAGATGGAAGCTGAGAATGGAGTGATGCATTTACAAGCCACAAATGCCAGCAGCCATCAGAAGTTAGGAGAGCTGAAAAGGACGGTTTCTTCCTCAGGGTCTCCAGAAGGAACCAACTCTGCCGACACACTTGATCATAGGCTCCTGGCCTCTAGAACACTGAGATAATAAATTTGTGTTGTTTTATGTCTACCAGTTTGTGGCAATCGTTACAGCAGCCCTAGCAAACTAAGACAGATGCCAACATTGAGATGACACAGATGTTAGAATTATCTGACAACGATTTTAACACACACGTTATAAAATGCTTCAACAAGCAGTGATGAACACACTTGAAATGCAGGCAAATGCAGAAAGTCTCAGCACTGAAATAGAAGGCATAAGCAAAGAATCAAATGAAAATTTTAAAGCTGGAAAATTCAACCTGTGTGGTTTCGCTGTGTCCTCACCCAAATCTCATCTTGAATTGTAGTTCCCATAATCCCTACACATTGTGGGAGGCACCGGTGAGAGGTAATTTAATCATGGGGCAGATACCCTTATGCTGTTCTCGTGATAGTGAGTAAGCTCTCATGAGATCTGATAGTTTTATAAGAGGCTTCTCCCCCTTTCACTCTGCGCTTCTTGCTGCTGCCACGTGAAGAAGGACATGCTTGCTTCCCCTTCTGCCATGATTGTAAGTTTCCTGAGGCTTCCCCAGCCATGCTGAACTGTGAGTCAATTAAATCTCTTTCCTTTATAAATTACCTAGTCTTCAGTATGTCTTTATCAGCAGTGTGAGAACGAACTAATACAATCATCAAAATAAAACCTGAATGGATGGACTTAACAGCAGAATGGAGAAGATAGAGGAAAGAATTAGTAAATGTGAAGATAAAACAATAGAAATTACCCAATCTGAGCAACAGAGAAAATATGCTGAAGAAAAGAGAAGAAAAAAAGAACAGAGCTTTAAGACTCTGTAGAACTATTACAAAAAATCTAACATCTGAGTCCAAGAAGGAGAGGAGAAAGTGGGTGGGGCTAAAAAATATTCACAGGAATAATGGCTAAAAAATCCCCAAATTTGATAAAAGACATAAATTTGCAGATTTCAGAAGCTAAGTAAACCCCAAATAGGATAAACTGAAAGCAATCCATATTATAGTCAACTTAATAACAACTCTTTGGTTTAAAAAGAAAATAGAAAATATCTTGAAAGCAGTAAGAGAGAAATTAAACCTTACCTACAGCAGAGAAACAATCCGTGTAACAATGGATTTCTCATCAGAGGCCAGAAGGAAGTGGCGCATTTTAAAACACTGAAATAAAAAACAGATCTATCCATCTACAATTCTGTATCCAGCAAAAATGTCTTTCAGAAATGAAGGGGAAATCAAGACATTTTTGAATGAAGAGAAGCTAAGAGAATTTGTCACCAGTAGACCTATGCTAAAAAAATGGCCAATAGGGAAATATGGGGAATTTCCCTAAATGATAAAATAAGAAATCTTGGAACATCAGGAAAGAAGAAAGAACACAAGAGACTTATTCTCCTCTTGAGTTTTCTAAATTATATTTGATGGTTGAAACAAAAATTATAACTCTGATGTGATTCTCAATGTATGTAGACACAATTATATCATAAATGGAGGAGGATAAAGGGACAAAAAGAGAAGTAAGCTTTCTTCTTCTTTTTTGTTTTTTGAGACAGGGCCTTGGGTGATCGTGGCTCACTGCAACCTCTGCCTCTCAGGTTCAAGTGATTCTTGTGCTTCAGCTTCCCAAGTAGCTGGGATTACAGGTATGTGCCACCATGCCCGGCTAATTTTTGTATTTTTAGTAGAAACAGGGTTTTGCCATGTTGGCCAGGCTGGTCTCAAAATACTGGCCTCAAGCGATCTGCTGGCCTTGGCCTCCCAAAGTGCTGGGATTACAAGCATGAACCACCATGCCCAGCTAAGAAGTAAGCTTTCTACATTTCACTTCGTCTTCTAAAATATCGACACCAGTAGACTGAAATGTTATGTATGGACAATATAATACCTAGAACAATAACTAATAAATCTATAAAGAAATACATTCAAAAGCACTATAAATAAATCAAAATGAAATTTTGTAAATAACCAAGTAACCACGAGAAGTCAGGAATAAGAAAACAGAAATGAAAAACAGAAAACAGACTTTCAGTTTTAGCTCTGACACATCAAGAGCCTGGAAGTTTTCACCCCCATCCTTACAACAAGAAAAACAGCTGAAAAAAACTGAAAATCAACAACTCTTCTTAGATCTGTAATAGAATTAAGGTCAAGCCTCAGAATGCTGCTTTGGAATTTGGAAACACAGGTGATTATGATGAATCACAGCATATGGGGAGCAGAAGCTTCTGGAGCTAGTAACTGGTAGGAACACTTAAAATGTAACTGAGTAATTGATGCACGCTGAACATGGTATAGCTGGGGAGTTACAAACTCCTGGGGTCCTAGTCTTAGGAATACCTATATTTTTATGAGTTTTACATCCAGGAGACTCCCCAGGTTCTCCCAGTGAAGACAGGAGAAACATCTCATGCTTCAGGCAGGAGGAAGCAAAAAGTAATTATTTAAAAATATACCCAGGCTAGGCATGGTGGCTCATGTCTGTAATCCCAGCACTTTATATATATACATACCCAGAGTATTCTGTTCTCATCAACAAAGTCCTATTCTCAAGGAAAACTTCCAGAATCTGCTCTGGAATCTAGGCAGTGGCAATTAGAGACCTGCAGCCAACTCTAGCTCCCTGCCTACGTAAGCAGAGGAAAAAAACAAAAAAGCCTGAGAAACTCATCTGAAGGTCACAGCACAGGGCGTCAGGCTCACTAAAAAAAAAAAACAAACAAAAAACAACCCTGTTTTAAAAAAATTTTTTTTATTTCAATTTTGTTAGTTTTGGGGATACAGGTGGTTTATCACATGGATGAGTTCTATAATGGCAAATTCTGATATTTTAGCACACCTGTCACCCAAGCAGTGTCCTCTGTACCCAATATGTAGTCTTTTATCCTTCACCCCTCCTCCCAACCTCTCCCGCCAACCAAGGTCTATTATATGACTCTGTATGTCTTTGCATCCTCATAACCTAACTCCCACTTATAAGTGTGAATGTGAAATACGGTTTTCCATTTCTGGGTTGCTTCACTTAGAATAATGGCCTCTAGCTCTACCCAAATTGCTGCAAAAGACATTATTTCATTCCTCTTTATGGCTAATATTCCCTGGTGCATATGTACCACATTTTCTTTATCCACTCATTGATCAGTGGGTACTTAGGTTGGTTTCATATCTTTGCAATTGTGAATGTGCTGCTATAAACATGTGTGTGCTTATGTCTTTTACTTATAGTGACTTCTTCTCCTTTGAGTAGATACCCAGTGGGACTGCTGGATTGAATGCTAGATCTATGTTTAGTTCTTTAAGGAATCTCCATACTGTTTTCCACAGTGATTGTACTAATTTACATGACCATCTGCAGTGTAAAATTGTCCCCTTTTCACCACAGTCATGACAACATCTATTGTTTTTTGACTTTTTAATTATGGCCATTCTTGTAAGAGTAAGGTGGTATCTCACTATGGTTTAAATTTGCATTTTCCTGGTGATTAGTGATGCTGAGCATTTTGTCGTATGTTTGTTGGCTGTTTGCATATCTTCTTTTGAGAAATGTCTACTCATGACATTTACCCACTTTTTGATGGGATGATTTGTTTTTTCTTCCTGATTTGTTTGAGTACTTTGTAGATTCTAAATACTAGTCCTTTGTTAGACCTATGTTTGCAAATATTCTCTCTTACTCTGTGGGTTATCTGTTCTGCTGACTATAGCTTTTGCTGTGCAGAAGATTTTTTAGCTTAATTAGATTCCATTTATTTGCTTTTTTGTTGTTTGTTTTAGTTGCATTTGCTTTTGGGGTCTCAGTCATGAATTATTTGCCTAGACCCATGTCCAAAAGACTTTTTCCAGGCCGGGCATGGTGGCTCAAGCCTGTAATCCCAGCACTTTGGGAGGCCGAGACGGGTGGATCACGAGGTCAGGAGATCAAGACCATCCTGGCTAACACGGTGAAACCCCGTCTCTACTAAAAAAATACAAAAAAAAAATAAAATAAAATAAAGACTTTTTCCAATGTTATCTTCTAGAGTTGTTATGGTTTCAGGTCTTATATTTAAGTGTTTCATCCATCCTGAGTTGATTTTTGTATAAGGTAATAGATGGGGATCCATTTTCATTCTTCTACATGTGGCTTGCCAATTTTCCCAGCAGCATTTATTGAATAGGTGGTGTCCTTTCCCCAATTTATGTTTTTGTATGCTTTGTTGAAGATCAGTTCCCTGTAAGCATTTGGCTCTATTTATGGATTCTCTAGTGTGTTTCATTTGTCTGAGTGCCTATTTTTATACCAGTACCATGCTGTTTTGGTAACGATAGCCTTGTAGTATAATTTGAAGCCTGGTAATGTGATGCCTCCAGATTTGTTCTTTTTGCTTAGAATTTCTTTGGCTATGTGGGCTCGTTTTTTGTTCCATATGAATTTTAGGATTTTTTTTTCTAGTTCTGTGAAAAATGATGATGGTATTTTGATGGGAACTGCATTGAATCTGTAGATTGCTTTGGGTAGTATGGTCATTTTCACAATATTGATTCTGCCCATCCATGAGCATGGGATGTTTCCATTTGTTTGTGTTATCTATGATTTCTTTCAGCAGTGTTTTGCTTTAAAAAAAAAAACTCTAAGATTTAATCATAAGATTATAGACTGTCTTCCCTCCTCAGTATCTTGCCACCACATCAACAGGGTTCCAGGATAATAATAATGGATTACAATTGAGAGAGCTGCAAGACACAGACTCTATTTAAAAATAATTTTTCTAGAGAAACACAAAGACAACAGGGGAGAAAAAAAAGGAAGCCTCTGACACCTACAGCTACAGCTACAACAAACATTAAGCACAGCCTAACCCCCATCCAGATAAGCATAAAACCTCAAATCAAAGGCCTATTTACCTCAGTTCCTATTACCTAATACATCATATTTGACTTTCAACAAAAAATTGCAGGCATGCTAAAAAGCACAATAAAACACAGTCTGAAGAGACAAACCAAGCATCAGAATAAGACTCATAGACTTTGCAATCATCAGGCTGGGCACTTAATATAACTACAATTGGTATGCTAAAGGGTTTAATGGAAAAAAGTGAATGACAGGCAACAACACATGGTAATTGTAAGCAGAGATAGGAACATGCTAATATAGAATCTAAAAGAAATGCTAGAAATTAAAAACATTGTGACAGAAATAAATAATTTTTAATGGGTTCATCAGTAAACTGGATTTGGCTATAGAAATAATCAGCGAGCTTGAAAAATGTCAAGAGAAACTTCCCAAACTGGAATGTGAAGAGAAAACAGGAGAATGAAAAAAAAAGAGAGCAGTATGTTTAAGAATGATAGGTCAATTACAAAAGGTGTAAATACATGTAATGGGATTACCAGAAGGAGAGTAAACACAGAAAGGAATAGACAAAACATATGAATGCATGAGAGTTCTCCAAAATTAACAAGAGACACTAAACCACAGTTTCAGTAACTTCAGAGAATATCAGGGAGGACAAATAACAACAACAACAACAAAAAAGAAAAAAAACAAAAAACACTTAGGCATGTCATATTCAAACTAGAAAACAAAGAGAACAGCTTGAAAGAAGTCAGAGGAAGAAAACACCTTACCTGAAGAGAAACAAGGATAAGAATTATGTCAGACTTCCCTTTAGAAACTATACAAGCCAAATGAGAGTGGAGTAAAATAAGAAAAGAAACACACCAATCTGTAATTCTCTATCCAGCAAAATTAACCTTTAAAAGTGAAGAAGATATTCTTTCTCAAACAAAAACTGATGGAATTTGTCACCAGTAGACCTGCTTTATAAGAAATGTAAAAATAGGTTCTTCAGCAAGAAGGAAAGTAATATAGGTCAGAAATTCAGATCTACATGAAGAAAGAATGAGCATTAGAAAACGAACAAATGAAGATAAAATAAAAAATCATTTATTTGTTTTATTCTTAATTGATCTAATATATAACTTTGTTAAAAAACAACAGCAATATTGTATTGGATGATTATAACTTATGGATAAACGAAATGTATGACAACAATATTAAAAAGGATGTGGACAAGAAATTGGGAGTACTCCGTTTTAAGGTACCTGCGCTACCTATGAAATAGAATAATATTATTTGAAAGTGGTCTTGAATTAGTTGTAGATGTATGCTGCTAACACTAAAATATTTCTTAAGAGAAGTATAATTGAAATGCTATCAGAGAAGAGAAAATTGAATCATATAAAATGCTCACTTAAAACCAGAGAAGACATAAAAAGAAGGGAATGCCAAAAAGAAAAGAAAAGAAAAAGATAGAAAGAAATTAAACTAAGCAAAAAAAGAACAGGGCTATGAATAGAAAACAGTTATAAATATGGTAGATATTAACTCAACTATAACAGTTGTCCTCAGAGGAGTCTCATTTCTATTCCTATCACTTTCACTCCAGTCCTTTAAACCTCAAGGATAATTGCCTTCATTAATTTCTGCTTTATCTTTCCTGTGTTCCATTTCAGAAGAAAAATCAAATAAATATACACATATACACACAGACACACACAGAGTCTAGCATATTAGAACACTCTTTTGCATTTTGCTTTCTTCACTTGACAATGGATCCTGGAAATCATTTCAGCAGAGTTCTTAGAGATTCCTCATTGTTTTTTCATAGTATTCTACTGTGTGAATTTATCATAATTTATTCAATCTTTCTCCTATGAATAGGCATTTAGGTTGTTTCCAGTATTTTGCTATTAGAAATAAGGGTGTAACAGCTGGCTTATTCATATTTTGCTTCATATCTGTGGAGGTGTATCTCCAGGGTGAATTCCTAAAAGTGGGATTAATGCATCAAAGAGTAAAGGTTTTGTAGTTGGTTGGCTATTGCCAGATTCCCTGCTATAGGGTTTAGACATTTTGCACCCCCACCAGCAACATGCACAAGGGCTTAAACAACATTCTCCCCAACAAAATATCAAGGTTTTGGATTTTTGCCAAAATGAAAGGTAAGAAATGGTACTACAGTGTAAACTAGTTTTAATTTCTATTTCCCTTAAAAGTAAAGTTGCACATCTTTTATATGTCTAAAAGGACAATTGTATGTTGATTTTTAAAAACTATATGTTTATGTCTTTTGTTCATTTTTTAATCGTTTGTGGTCTTTTATCCCTCCATTTTTTTTTTTTTTTTTTTTTTTTTTGAGACGGAGTCTCGCTCTGTCGCCCGGGCTGGAGTGCAGTGGCCGGATCTCCGCTCACTGCAAACTCCGCCTCCCGGGTTCACGCCATTCTCCTGCCTCAGCCTCCCGAGTAGCTGGGACTACAGGCGCCCGCCACCTCGCCCGGCTAGTTTTTTGTATTTTTTTAGTAGAGACGGGGTTTCACCGTGTTAGCCAGGATGGTCTCGATCTCCTGGCCTCGTGATCCGCCCGTCTCGGCCTCCCAAAGTGCTGGGATTACAGGCTTGAGCCACCGCGCCCGGCCTATCCCTCCATTTTAAAAAGTTTTTTATGGCCGGGACATAGTGGCTCACACCTATAATCCTAGCACTTTGGGAGGCTGAGGAGGGGAAATTGCATGGGCCCAGGAGTTTGACACTAGCCTAGGCAAGATAGTTGTATTAGTCCATTCTCACACTGCTATATAGAAATACCTGAGACTGGGTAACTTATAAAGAAAACAGGTTTAATTCGTTCGTGGTTGACATTGTAACAGGAAGCATGACTGGGGAGGCCTCAGGAAACTTACAACCATGGCAGAAGGTTAAGTAGAAGCAGGCATTTCATACATGGCTGGAGCAGGAGGAAGAGAGAGATGGGGAAGGTACCACGTACTTTTAAACAACCAGATCTTGCAACAACTCACTCACTATCACAAGAACAGCACCAAAGGGGAAATTTGCAACCATGATTTAATCACCTCCCACCAGGCCCCATTTCCAACACTGGGAATTCCAATTTGACATGAGATTTGGGCGGGGACACAGACCCAAACCATATCAATGCCAAAAGTCTGTCTCTACAAAAAATACAAAAAATTGGCTGGGGATAGTGCTACACACCTGTAGTCCCAGCTACTTTGGAGGCTGAGGTGGGAGAATCACCTGAGCACAGGGAGGTTGAGGCTGCAGTGAGACATGATTGCACCACTGCACTTCAACCTGGGTGACAGAGTGAGATCCTGTCTCAATAAATAAATAAATAAATAAATAAATAAATAAATAAATAAATAATAAATAAATACTTTTTTTTTATGTATTAAGGTTTTCAGCTCCTGATCTGTAGCAAAGGTTATAATTATGTTCCCTGGTTTCTCATTTTTTATTCCCTTGTTTTTTACTTTGCTTACCTGAATGTTTTAAACCATAAACATGGTATATTTTTCATGCAATAGAATTTACCAATGTTTTTAATTATTGCATCTGGATTTTTCATCCTAGTTAAAAAAGATTTCTGCATATCCAGATTACAAATGAATTCATCCATAATTTAAAAAGCAGCTGTGTAGTTTTATTATTTACATTTAAACTTTTAATCCATTTTGAATTTACTCTAGTTTACAGTTTGAGCAATGAATTCGATTTTATCTTTTTTTGAAACCTGTACTACAAAATAATTTATTTAAAAATCTATCTTTCTCCCAGTGATTTGAGATGTCACTTTTATCACATACTAAATTTTCATATGTCCTTGTGCCTATTTCTGGATTTTCTATTTTGTTCCATTGGTCTTTCTATTTATGTACTAGGACTACACTCTTAGCATAGAGGCTATGTAATATATTTTAATATCTGGAAGGCTAGTCAATCTTTATTGCCCTTTTTAAATGGTTTTCTATTTTTGCATGCTTATTTTTCCATTTGAACATTCAGATCAACTTGTCTAACTCCAGTAAAAAAAACTTGGTATTTTTATGGATTTTTTCTTTTCTTTTCTTTTTTTTTTTTTTTTTTTTTTTTTTTTGAGACAGAGTCTCGCTCTTGTTGCCCAGGCTGGAGTGCAGTGATATGATCTTGGCTCACTGAAACCTCTGCCTCCTGGGTTCAAGCAATTCTCCTGCCTCAGCCTCCTAAGTACCTGGGATTACAGGCTCCCACCACCATGCCTGGCTAATTTTTGTACTTTTAGTAGAGACAGGGTTTCACCATGTTGGCTAGGCTGGTCTCAAACTCCTGACCTCAGGTGATTCGCCTGCCTCGGCCTCCCAAAGTGTTGGGATTACAGGCGTGAGCCACTGTACCTGGCCTTTATGGATTATATTAAATGTACATAGTAACTTGAGGAGAATTGACATCTAAATGGTATTGAGTCATCTTGTCCAAGAACAAGGGTTGTCTTTCTATCTGCTCAAGTTTTTTTTTTTTTTTGAGAAAACATATGAAGTCCTTAGTTAGAAAGTTTGCATCTTGTGCCAAGCAAGATAAATACAAATAAACTCACACATAGACAATGTTAGTGAAACTACAGATTACTAGGGATACACAGGAAGAGGTTCAGAGCTGCCAGGGAGAATGTACTGATTACTCACAAAGCAAAGGCAGACAGCTTATCAGACATCTCATCATTAGATGCCAGAAAACACAAAACTGTGGAGAAATAACAATTGTCAATCTAGAATCCTATACCTGGATAAGTTATCGCTCCAGTGTGAGCACAAAATAAAAGTAAGAAGGAACTTCAAAAACTTTACGGGAAAATTAAATTAAAAGATAAAAATAAGAAATACAAACTTTCTTTCTCAACACAAGCTCCATCAAGTTCAAGACATATTTGTAGGTGATGATATTTAGTCCATTCCTAAAGAACTGAGGATCCTGGGAATTTACCTATGTCTAAGGTGTGGGCTATTGTTTCTGCTGTTATTCTTTGGTGCTCTTCAATGAGGGCATCAATAAGATCAATTTTTTTTCTCATAAATTGATATGGATGGACTGCTGGTACAAGCTTTATCTTCAACATCATCTTATCCCTTCTTAAAACAACTTATTCATTTGTAAACGTCTGATTTCCTTGTGGCATTGTTGCCATCAACTTTTTGTAAAGTATCAATGATTTCACCATTGTTTCACCCAAAGAGTTCATCATACGCTTGATGTTTGTTCCTGCTTCAATTTGAGCACAATTCATGCTACTGATAGGATCTCTTTTCAAACTGATGTCTTATCCTTCTTAGGGCCACAAACTATTTTTAAAAAAGGTATAGGTAGTAATGAAAGAACAGAATGATAAGCTGTCATTTCCGAAACAGTAGAAGAAAAAAATGAGAATAAAAAAACCCCATCAATTCACAGAAAAAAAAAAAAAAGGGCAACAAACATAGCAATAGAAAAATACAAAATAAGATGATAGAATTAAATCCCAATATATCAGTAATTACAATAAATGCGATGGGTCAAACTCACCTGTTAAATATCAAATTGGATTTAAAAGACAATTCCATGCTGCTTATAAGAGCAATTAACACCAAATGACTTAGAAACGGTAAGATTGTGAGGTAGCTTTCAAGTTAATGCTTCATATGCTGCAGGTTTCGGTTTTGCTTTGTTTTTTTTTTTTTTGTTTTTTTTTTTTTGGCAAGAATTTATTAGGTTGATGCAAAAGTAATTGCAGTCTTTGCCATAAAAATAATGGAAAACAGCTATTTTCTAAAACATTTATTTTGGAAAACAGCTTGTTCAATAGGCCCGTCATGCCAGTCTTTGCATTTGGTTGATCTAATTCTGTCACCCAGTAGTTACTGTTCCTTCAGCTTCCCGGCATTTCCCCCTTTGGTCAGCCCCAAATAGTTGCAGAAGGCTAAGGAAAGAGCCCTAAGGCATCCCACTAGAGACCCTCAACTCCATAATAGTCCTTATTTGAACAGTTTCATTCAACAAGCTGCAAATTCACCTGTCCATGCTCTTTTATCCTGCTATTTTTCTTTCTTGTCCAAAAATGTTAACATGCCAGGGCTTTGACCTCCATGACACAAAGAAAACTCTTGCTCATAACAGACTTACCCGATCGCAAGTGGCTTTTCTGTAAAACCCCAAAACAACCTAAACCCATTTTCTAAGTTGGAGAATGAAAACATCAGCTGCTGCAGAATAGACGGCATTCCTGTTGCTTAATTGGCAAGTCACGTACCTCCTGTACTTCAGAACGCCTTTGATGTCGGTTCTTTTGTTTTCAGTTTTTTTCAGTTTGCAGTAATTGAGAAATAAAGGTTCCAAGTCAAGAAACAATATCAGAACAAAAGCCATAGCTGCATTCCAGTTGTTTGGTGTGTTTGAAGTGTAGCCTTCTTAAGTTCATCCAGAAGTTCTGCCAAAGTACACCAATAATGCACCTGTCTCTTTCAGCTGAGACAAGAATAATTAATTACACAAAAATGACTTCCATCGGAGGTTAACTTATTTTGGCTGACAGTCACAAACGTACACAGACATGTCTTACGCTGCAGTTGGGCAGAGCTTTATTTAGAACATTTTATTTATATCTTGGGTGATTTCGTTCCTAAGAAATTGAGGAAGAGAAACAGGAGATGGTGCAGGAATGCAAGAAAGGAACGTTTCTCATCATTTTTTTTTAACAAAAGGGGGGAAAAAAAGACCAATGTCATAGCTAAGACCTTGGCTTTCTCCCCAGACTATTGTAGAATTCAGCCACTGAAGAGAGGGGTCAAGTGTACATTGGGGGATGGGAAATGTTGCAGGGCAAGGGAAGGTTGTAGGAATTGACAGGTTTTCTCTGATATAACTGTAGGGTCTTCATTTACTCACTTTCTTCTGAGAGGTTAGGACTGGGACCTGATGTTTCTACCATACAGACAAGACATTACAAATGTAGTAGCCCTAAATCAGCCCTCCTACCCTTGATAAGTGTTACCCCGGCCTCCCTGGGAGCCAAGAGGGACTCACTTTTGCAAATAATAGCTAAACTTTATTGTGGGCTTTGTTAGGGGCCAGGCATTTGCAAACATCTCATTTCCTCCTCACCCCAACTCTGTGATGTAAGAACTACTATCATCCCCATTTTATAGATGGGGGAACTGAGGCTTAGGAAGGTTAAGAAACTTGCCCAAAGTTGGCCAGGTGCAGTGGCTCATGCCTATAATCCCAGCAGTCTGGGAGGCCGAGGCAGGTGGATCACCTGAGGTCAGGAGTTCGAGACAAGCCAGGCCAACATAGTGAAACCCTGTCTCTACTAAAAATACAAAAATTATCCAGGTGTGATGGTGGGTGCCTGTAATCCCAGCTACTCAGGAGGCGCTTGAACCTGGGAGGTAGAGGTTGCAGTGAGCCTAGATCTTGCCACTGTACTCCAGCCTGGGCAACACAGCAAGACTCCATCTCAAAAAAAAAAAAAAAAAAAAAAAAACTTGCCCAAAGTTGCACAGTTAGTCAGTGACAGAGCTGGATTCCCAGCCCAACCACTACGCCACACAGTCTCTCTGTCACTGTTATTTTTATCAAGCAAGGATTCCCACATCATCCCTGGAAGATCTTTTAAATTCCTGATGTGTTTCTCTGAGTATGTGTGCTGGTTTTTTTAAATTTCAGGCTGGGGTAGCAGTGCTGTCTCTAAATGGAGAAGAATTCCAAGGGTTCAGGTAAGTTTTAGCTTACCCTCTGCTTCACCTATATATAAAGAGGGCAAAGCCAAGGTGAGGGGCCACGGCTTCTGATAATCACCTTGCAAGCCCTTCCTCCTCAGCAATCCTTATTTCTGTCAGCCCGACTCTCGCAGTTGCCATAGGATGTTAGTCACGACGGGGGACTCAGCTCAGGTTCCTGGGCCTGCAACCATTAGCCTACAATAATAGTCACTGTTACCATTGCTACTATCTCCTACTTATTTTTTTAAAGATGCAGTCTCACTCTGTTGCCCAGGCTGGAGTGCAGTAACACAATCATGGCTCACTGCAGCCTGGAACTTCTGGGTTCAAGCAATCCTCTAGCCTCAGCCTCCTTAGTAGAGGGACTACAGGTGTACACCACCACACCTGGCTACTTTTTTTTTTTTTTGAGACGGAGTCTCGCTGTGTTGCCCAGGCTGGAGTGCAGTGGTCAGATCTTGGCTCACTGCAAGCTCTGCCTCCCGGGTTCACGCCATTCTCCTGCCTCAGCCTCCCGAGTAGCTGGGACTACAGGCGCCCGCCACCTCGCCCAGCTAGTTTTTTGCATTTTTTAGTAGAGACGGGGTTTCACCATGTTAGCCAGGATGGTCTCGATCTCCTGACCTCGTGATCCGCCCATCTCGGCCTCCCAAAGTGCTGGGATTACAGGCTTGAGCCACTGCGCCTGGCCACCTGGCTAACTTTTTAAGTTATTTTTGGAGAGATGGGGGTCTTGCTATATTGCCCAGGCTGGTCTCAAACTCCTGGGCTCAAGTGATCCTCCTGCCTTGGCCTCCCAAAGTGCTGGGATTACAGGTGTGAGCCACGGTGCCTGGCCACTCCCACTAATTAATTGTTTCCTCTCTGCTAGAATTTGAATCTGGGTCTGCAAATTCCATCTCCGCCAGCTATTAGCCTTGCAATTTGGAGGCAGGTCATTTCACCTCTCTGAATCTCGGTTTCCTCTTGTGCACAATGAGGATAAGGACAACTATTTTTAGAATAACATTTATGTAGCCATTGCTTTATAGGCATGCTTTATTTACATGCACGATTTCATTTATTCTCACAAGAGCCCTGTTAGGCAGATGCTGTTAGGATGCCCACTTTTATATGAGGAAACTGATGTCTACAGAGGGGACTGCAACCTACTGTAGGTCACACAGCTATTAAGTGTAGACTGGGGATTTAGCCCAATTCTGGGCCACTCTGATGCCCAAGTTTTTAATCATGATACACCTCTGGGATTATCCTAAGTGTTAGCGATGAGGCATGTGAGGGGCTTAACCCAGTGCCCAGCACACAGGAGGACTGAATTATCAGCAGGCAGACCTCACTGTTGGGATAACTGACCTCACACTGGTACTATTTCATCTCCAGGGTGAACCCCCAAGTCACAGCCCCTGCAGGCAGCAGCCACAGTAATGCCTCTGCCTAGCAGATGTCGGGGTCTCTGAGAGAGGTGACTTCTTTGCAGAGAGAGGGTAACCAAATTGATACTAATCTTATTTTAAAACAGGTAGTTCTTTAAAAACCCAAAAACACAAAACCTGTCCAGTCAGACAGGCCAGTTTTCTTACAAATAGCTATCTTAATGAAATCTCGAGTCCATTTACTCTGAAAACCTCTTATAAGGAAAAGCACCTATGTTCACAATACTGGTCTAGACACAGCATGTTAGAGGTAATCTGATGCTTCTTTCTGCAGCGTTTTAGGGAACAGACATGCCCACTCACCTCCACAGCAAAAGCCGTCTCTAACTTCGTGATGGAGGTCCTGATTCCACGCCACCTGCCAAGAAGTGGGAAATAATTATTTAGGGGAAGCAAGGTGGTGCTACCCTATGGCCCTGAGAATGGGGAGTGTGGGATAAAGAAGATCCCAGCCAAGAGGCCAGATTGCCTGGGTTGAAATCCCAGCTGTGTCACCTTGGGCCCATAACAACTTTTCTGGGCCTCAGTTCTCATATCTGTAAAATGGGTATAAGCCCTTCTACTTCCTCGGGCTGTTGTATAGATCCCATAAACCCATTCATATGGATAATGTGCTTTGAGCAGTGTCTGGCACATAGTCAAGCCTATGGAAATTTCAGTAGTTACAATGGGTATAAAAATATGGATAATACATATTATTTTATTGTCTCTTGGAAATAGGTTTGAGTTTTCTGCAACTGTGGCAACACAGGTCCCAGCACCAGGTCTGCAGGCTGACTTGCACAATGGAAGCGATTTGGGGTTTTTTCAAAAGAACCTGGTATCTAGGGTCAGAGTCTGTTGTTGGTTGATTGGGAGAGATCAGGAAAAGGGTAGAGGCCACGGGTCCAGGATATCACTGTGTTAAAGTGAACTAAATATGGCCTGAGAAGGACTCCGCAAACTTTAGCCAAATTCAAATTTTTTTTTTTTTTTTTTTTTTTTTTTTGAGACAGAGTCTCACCCTGTTGCCCAGGCTGGAGTGCAGTGGCAACATCTCAGCTCACTGCAACCTCTGCCTTCTGGGTTCAAACCATTCTCCTGCCTCAGTCCCCTGAGTAGCTGGGATTATAGATGTGCACCACCACACAGCTAATTTTTTATTTTTAGTAGAGACGGGGTTTCACTATGTTGGCCAGGCTGGTCTCAAACTCCTGACCTCAGGTGATCCGCCCGTCTCGGCCTCCCAAAGTGTGGGATTACGGATGTGAGGCACTGCGCCTGGCCCAGCTGAATTAAATTTAAATAAGCTTAATTGTGCGACGAGTGATTCGCGAATCGGGCAGCCCCCAGAATCACAGCAGATTCACAGAGACTCCAGCACAGCCACGTGGTAGAAGACAATAAAGGGAAATGTACAGAAATTGGAAGTGAGGTACAGAACAACTAGATTGGTTACAGGTTGGCATTGGTTACAGTTGGCATTTGCCTTCTTTGAACACAGTTTGAACACTCAGCAGTGTATGAGTGGTGGAACTATGGCTGCTGGGATTGGCCAAGATTCAGCTATTGTTACAGGCGCATACTCCTAAGTTAGGTTTTCCATCTTGTCTACCTATTAAGCTAGGTTGCAGTTCATCCACAAGGACTCAAATATAGAAGTACAGAGTCCTTCTCAGGCCATATTTAGTTCACTGGAAGGTCTCTTTTTGTAGAGACAGGATCTTGCTCTGTTGCCCAGGCTGAAGTGCAGTGTTGCAATCATAGCTCACTACAGCCTTGACCTCCTGAGCTCAAGCAATCCTCCTGCCTCAGTCCCCCAAGTACCGGGACTGCAGGTGTGTACCACCATGCCCAGCTAATTTTTAAAATTTTTGTAGAGACGGGGTCTCACTATGTTGCCCGGGCTGGACTGCAGTGGTGCCATCATAGCTCACTGCAGTCTCAAACTCCTGGCCTCAAGCGATGTTCCCACCTCAGCCTCCCAAGTAGCTAGGACCACAGGCCTAAAGAATGCACCAGAGGGCTTCTGGCAAATGTGCTGATTTTCTTTTTCTGTAATACCCACAAGGCATGGAATATTTTAGTGACTCCTGGAGGTTACCGTCTTTTTTTGGGGGGGGGGGGAAGAGGGTCTTGCTCTGTCACCCAGGCTGGAGTGCAGTGGCGCGACCACAGCTCATTACAGCTTTGACCTGATCTCAGGTGATCCTTCTGCCTCAGCCTCTCAAGTAAGCTGGGACTGCAGGTGCATGCCACCATGCCTGAGTAATTTTTAAGTTTTTTGTAGAGATGGAGTCTCGCTTTGTTACTGAGGCTGGTCTTGAATTCCGGGCCTCAAGGGATCCTCCCGCCTCAGCCTCCTGAAGTGCTGAGATTACAAGTGGGTCACCATGCCCATAGACAACGTTGAATTTTACCTGAGCCCTAGGCTCCTAGAAGGCAACGTGGACAAGAACTCCCCCCCATCCTTCTGTGTTCTGGAAAACGGCTCATGGCAAGGAACTCCCTTCTCTTCAGTGTTACTGGTGTGACATAGCTGAGTTACTGGTGGCAAATTCGTATAGCTCACAGCAACCTCAATTCTTGCCTCCTTAGAAGAAAGAACTCGAGGCCAGGCGAGGTAGCTCATGCCTGTAATCCCAGCACTTTGGGAGGCCGAGGCGAGTGGATCACGAGGTCAGGAGTTCAAGACCAGCCTGGCCAAGATGGCGAAACCCCGTCTGTACTAAAAATACAAAAATTGGCCAGGCGTGGTGGCAGATGCCTGTAATCTCAGCTACTCAGGAGGCTGAGGCAGAGAATTGCTTGAACCAGGCAGGTGGAGGTTGCAGTGAGCCAAGATCGTGCCACTGCACTCCAGCCTGGGTAAAGCAAGACTCTGTCTCAAAAAAAAAAAAAAAAAAAAATAGAAGAAGAAGAAAGAATTCGACTGAGAGGCAGAAGGCAGAAGGAGAGACTGAGGCAAGTTTCAGAGCAGGAGTGAAAATATATTGCAAAGCTTTAGAACAGTAAGGAAAGGAAGGCAAGAAAAGAAGGAAAGTAAGACTTGGAAGAAGGTCCAGCAGGTGACCTGAGAAACCAAGAGGCGGCTCGGCCTCTTGACTGGGGAATTTGTTTTACTTTTTATTTCTTGAGATGGAGTCTTGCTCTGTTGCCAGGCTGGAATGCAGTGGTGCGATCTCGACTCACTGCAACCTCCGCCTCCCGGGTTCAAGCGATTCCCCTGCCTCAGCCTCCTGGGTAGCTGGGACTAAGGCGTGTGCTACTATGCCCGACTGAGTTTTTTGTATTTTAGTAGAGATGGGTTTTCCCCATGTTGGCCAGGATGGTCTCAGTCTCCTAACCTCATGACCCGCCCGCCTCGGCCTTCCAAAGTGTTGGGATTACAGGCGTGAGCCACTGCGCCTGGCCTTGACTGGGGATTTTACACATTGGAACACTTCCAGGACCTTCCGTTACTTCTCCCCGCTCCTGGGATCTTACTGGGAAGCTGCTCATCAGTTTCAGGTGTTTTCTGTTAGGAACTTGCCGTTCCCTGGCACCAGCTGTGACCAATTATTACTTTAGAGAAACAGTTAACAACTGCCTGGCCGGGCATGGTGGCTTAGACCTGTAATCCTAGCACTTTGGGAGGCCGAGGGGGGGGGTGGATCATTTGAGGCCAGGAGTTTGAGATCAGCCTGGCCAACATAGTGAAACCCTGTTTCTACTAAATATACAAGAATTAGCCTGATGCGGCGGTGGGTGCTTGTAATCCCAGCTACTCAAGAGGCTGAGGCAGGAGAATCCCTTGGACTTGGGAGGCCGAGGTTCCAGTGAGCCAAGATCACACCACTGCACTCCAGCCTGGGTGACAGAGTGAGACCCTGTCTCAAAAAAAAAAAAAAAAAAAAAAAATTAGCTGGGTGTGGTGGCACATGCCTGTAATCTCAGCTACTCTGGAGGCTGAGGCAGGAGAATTGCTTGAACCCGGAAGGTGGACATTGCAGTGAGTGGAGATAGCGCCACTGCACTCCAGCCTGGGCGACAGAGCCATGCTCTGTCTTATAAAAACAAAACAAAACAAAAAAACTGCCTGACCATCACGTGATGGTCACCCAACACTCCTTCTGTGTGTGTGTGTGTGTGCGCACGCACTTGCATGCTGGGGTGTGGGGAGCCCTCTGCTGCCCTGCTTATACCTAACTAGCTACAGACTGTAACAGCAGGACTTAGATGCTTAGATGAGGTTCACAGGTGCTCCTTGTGTGCTTACAACCAGGCCAGACACAGACCCTCCCAATTCCCACTCCTTGCCTCACTAATGATCAGCTGAACTGCTTGTCTCCACTGATCAGCCGGAACAACAGGCTTGAGAACCACACTTTGGTGAAACTTCCTCCTTCCTCAGGCCTGCCCTTGGGGTGAGCCAGCACACACTTGAGAATCGGCTGCCCTAGGATAAAACCGTCCCTGACCTACCGTGTGGACACGTTCATGTCACTTCCTCACACTGGGTCTTTCTAGTCTTATTACTCCCCATAAAAGAAAAACCACCAGGCACGGTGGCTCATGGCTATAATTCCCAGCTCTTTGGGAGGCCGAGGTGGGAGGATCACTCGAGGTCAGGAGCTCAAGACCAACCCCCCATCTCTACAAAACATTAAAAAATTAACCAGGCATCGTGGTGTGTAACTGTAGTCCCAGTTACTTGGGAGGCTGAGGCAGGAGCTTGAGGCTGCAGTGAGCTGTGAGAACATCACTACATTCCAACCTGGGCAACAAAGGGAAACCCAGTCTCTAAAGAAAAAAAAAGAAAAAAAGAAAAACTATTTTTGCAGATTTTATGTTCAGAACAGTCTCCCTATTGGAAGAATCCCCCTCCCTCCATTGCAAGAGCCATCCCCCTCCCCCTTGTAATAACCCATTCAGATAAACTCTCTCCTTATGACATCCAAATGTCTTTTACACTTGACAAGGTTGGGGGACGACCTTGTGCAAGATCTCCCAAGAACTGCGGTTCTCTAGAACGCCTGGGGTTTGCCTGTTCCTGATGGCTTTCTGGATTCATAAGAAACAGAGAACCTCCTGCACCACCCAGATGGGCTCAGGGAAAGGGACTCCATGGAGGAACATGTTAGAAATGGGCCTTTAGGGCCAGGCGCGGTGGCTCACGCCTGTAGTCCCAGCGCTTTGGGATCCCGAGCCGGGTGGATTACCTGAGGTCAGGAGTTTGAGCTCAGCCTGACCAATATGATGAAACCCCATCTCTACTAAAAACACAAAAATTAGCCAGGTGTGGTGGCGGGCGCCTGTAATCCTAGCTTCTTGGGAGGCTGAGACAGGAGACAGGAGACTCACTTGAACCTGGGAAGTGGAGGATGTGGTAAGCCAAGATCTTGTTGCCTGGGCAACAAGAGCAAAACTCCATCTCAAAAAAAAAAAAAAAAAAAAAAAAAAAAAAAAAAAAAGAAAAGAAAAAGGGGAGGGGGGAAAGAAATGGGTCTTTAGGAGTTCACCAGTGACTCTTTCCTTCCATCCTGGAGCTTCTCCCTGACTCTGTCTCCTCCTAGTTTTTGCTGATCCATAACCTCACCTTGAACTTGGCCCCCAGATGGCCACACTCAATGGCCTGGCAGCCCTGAAACCCACTTCCAGCCAGCTTCTTTTGGTGTTTCCCGTTAGAGGGACTCTGCCTGGCCCCTCTCATCCAGTGACACTGCACTGCGGCCTGATGGTCACGCCTGGATAGGCTGCCCATGGTCAGGCCCTCACCTCTGGGGCTGGGCCTGGTGGGGCTGCGTTGAAACCACCTTTGCAAAAATTGTAAAAGTGAGAAAATTATAACAGTGAAAGAGATCTAATCTAACTAATCCCCATCTTACCTTAGCTCCAAACTGGCCTTGGTCCTTCCTGGGCTTGGGCCAAGCTAACTTTGGGGGAAATTTAGTTTATAGTTTAAATGATAATAGCCCTTCCCCAAAACGAAACTGCCTTTATAAAATGAATGAAAGGGCCGGACACGGTGGCACACACCTGTAATCCCAGCACTTTGGGAGGCCGAGACAGGTGGATCACCTGAGGTCAGGAGTTCGAGACTAGCCTGATCAACATGGAGAAACCCCGTCTCTACTAAAAATACAAAATTAGCCAGGCGTGATGGTGCATGCCTGTAATCCCAGCTACCTGGGAGCCTGAGGCAGGAGAATCGCTCGAACCGGAGAGGTGGATGTTGCGGTGAGCCTCCACCAGGCTGGAGATTGCCCATTGCACTCCAGCCTGGGCAACAAGAGCAAAACTCTGTGAAAGAAAGAAAGAAAGAAAAGCAGAGAAATCTGTGAGAGAGAGGGGAGGAGGGAGAAAGAAAAGAAAGAGAGAGAGAGAGAGAGAGAGATAGAGAAGAGAGGAAAGAGAAAGGAGGAGGAAAGGAAAGGAAGGAAAAGGAAAGGAAAAAGGAAAGGAAATGAAAGGAAAGGGAAGGAAGGAAGGAAGGGAAAGAAGGAAAGGAAAGAAAGAAAGGAAGAAAGAAAGAAAAAGAGAAAGAAGAAAGGAAGCTCGAAGAAAAAAGAAAGACAAAGAGAGAGAGAGAGACAGAAAGAAAGAAAGAAAAAAGAAAGAAAGAAAGAAAAGAAAGAAAGAAAGAAAAAAAAAAAAGAAAGGAAGAAAGATGAAAGCCCACCAGGTTAGGAGGATGAGAGGAGCCTGAATTCTGCTAGGGTCTAGGCGTAGTTATGGAAGCCATTATCTTTAGCAAACTAATGCAGGAACAGAAAACCAAATACTGCATGTTCTCGCTTATAAGTAGAAGCTAAATGATGAGAACTCATGAACACAAGGAAAGGAACAACAGACACTGGGGTCATCTTGAGGGTGGAGGGTGGGAGGAGGGAGAGGAGCAGAAAAAATAACGATTTTTCATCACCCAGGATTAATACCTGGGATGAAACAATCTGTACCACAAACGCCGGTGACACGAGTTTACCTGTGTAACAAAGTTGCACGTGTACCCCCCAAGACCTAAGATGAGAGTTAAAAAAACAAAATAATTGCCAGCCATGATTCCAGAGGTTCCAAGATTTGCAACTTCCTCAATTCTCTATTGTAGAACCTAAGATTGGCTTTTCTTGTTTTGCTTTTTTTTTTTTTTTTTTTTTGAGACAGAGTTTCGCTCTTCTTGTCCAGGCTGGAGTGCAATGGCACGATCTTGGTTCACTGCAACCTCTGCCTCCCGGGTTCAAGTGATTCTTCCTGCCTCAGCCTCCTGAGTAGCTGAGATTACAGACATGTGCCACCATGCCCAGCTAATTTTGTAGTTTTAGTAGAGACAGGGTTTCCGCATGTTGGACAGGCTGGTCTCGAACTCCCAACCTCACCCGCCTCGGCCTCCCAAAGTGCGGGGATTACAGGCATGAGCCACCATGCCCAGCCCCACATTGGCCTTTTGAGATATCTTTTCAGGCTTTTGTGTTTCTGACGACCAGATGGTCCCACCTGGACCCTCGAGTCTTGGCTCGACTGGTCCTGTGGCCCCATCCAGGATTGAACTCAGTGCACAAGGATCATTTTCCACACCTCAATGATTGCGCCCCCAACTAATCAGTGGAGCCCATTCTCCTAGCCCCCTGCCCGTCGGGCTATCTTTGAAAAACTCTAGCCTCTGAATTTTGGGGAAGATTGATTTGAGTAAAAACTGTCTCCCATGTGGCATGGCTGACCCCGTGTCAATTAAACTGTTTCTTCATTGCAATGTCAAGGTCTCAGTGAATTGGTAGTCTGTGCAGTGGGCAGGAAGAACTCATTTGGGCAATTACAGCATGGTGGAAACCGTGGCTGCTTAGACAACAGGGACAGCCGTGCGTTGCTTCTCTCCCAAGGGGGAAGAGCTGGAACAGAAAATGGCTATGACTGCAACAATCCCTCTAGCAGGTTCAGGAAGGTGACAAGTCCATATCAACTAAACATGGGCTATTCGGAAGAAGTATGAAACCACCTCTGATTGTTTATTGTTGTTCATTTACCCCTTTTCCTTTTTTTTTTTTTTTTTTTTTAAGAGACAGGGTCTTACTCTGTTGCCCAAGCTGGGGTGCAGTGGCATGATCATGGCTCACTGCAGCCTCCATTTCCTGAGCTCAAGGGATCCTCCTTCTTCAGCCTTGCCAGTAGCTAGGACTACAGGCATGCACCATGACGCCCAGCTAATTTTTTTTTTTTCTCCAATATGGAGTTTCACTCTTGTCACCCAGGTTGGAGTGCAATGGCGCAATCTTGGCTCACTGCAGCCTCCACTTCCCAGGTTCAAGCGATTCTCCTGCCTCGGCCTCCTGAGTAGCTGGAATTACAGGCAAGCACCACCATGCGTGGCTAATTTTGTATTTTCAGTAGAAACAGGGTTTCTCCATGTAGGTCAGGCTGGTCTTGAACACCCGACCTCAGGTGATCCGCCCGCCTCAGCCTCCCAAAATACTGGGATTACAGGCATGAGCCACCACGCCCAGCACCCAGCTAATTTTTAAAATTATTTTTAGTAGAGGCAAGGTCCCACTATGTTGCCAGGCTGGTCTGAACTCCTGGGCTCAAGCCATCCTCCTAACACAGCCTCTCAGAATGTAGGGATTACAGGCATGAACCATCACTCCCAGCCGGTGTCATCTTTATCTGTGGTTTCATGGTGCATTGAGAATAACTGAAAGTATCTTTACACAGTACAGTCCCCATACAGGGTTCTGAAACTTCACCAAGACTCCAAATAAGAGGAGACGTTTCGTCTCCCACCTTGCTGAGTCTGGCATCATTCGCTGTTTTGTGCACAAAAACTTTTTTTCTGTTTTTTTGTTGTTGTTGTTGTTGTTGTTGTTCTGTGTTTGTTTTTTGTTTTTGTTTTTTTGTTTTTTTGTTTTTTTTTTTTTTTTTTGCTGCTGCTGCAGCATACAGAAGCCCATTTTTTCCTTTTTTAGTTTCAGCAACTCAGAAGGCTACATGGCGAGCACATTTTGAGGCGGTTGCTCTCGCTCTGATGGTGTTGGCTCGGTGCTGAATAGTCTAAGGGTAGCTGCCACAGTAAAATAATGAGGGTACATTCACACGAATGAGTTGGCCCTGAAGAAACCAAATCAGGGATTCCCAATTAGGGGCTCACAAACAAAACGAAACGGCAGGTTCAGGATTGATGGCAGATAAGAATGTTCCAGCTAATTAAAATGTCAGGGTTTCCCAGTTCGCCAAGATTTATCATCGGTCTGGGAGGTAACACTTGTCCGCTGATCAGTTCCTGCTGATAAGAAGTTCTACTTGACAGTTACTGAGGTCTTTGATAAATAAAATATGGGAAACAGATGAATTATTACTTAATAAATACAGTGTTGTTTGGGTGGTTTTCAGAGTGCAGAGGTTGTAAACTGCTGGTCTGAGGGCCAGAGGCGATGCTTGGATATCTTCTACTTGGTTTGCACAGGATTTCTGGTATGGTTTTATTGATTTGAGCCAACATAGAAAGAAAGGAGATATTTCACACACATGCATACACACACACACACACACACACACACACACACACTCCCAAATCCGGACTTGTGGCTTCTCTTAAAAACTGGCCACATTGGCTGTGTGTCTGGCAGCAGCAGACAGCTGAAGTTGGGTGGTGGCTATTGCTTGTTGTTGAAACACCTGGGGACCATCCTCACCTCCTGCCACCCGCTGACATATCACTGTGGCAGCAGCCAGGCATCATGCACTTGCGCCATGTCCTGCCTCCATCAAAACTGGGAAGAAGACAAGCCAGAACAAGGAAACGCCTCAGTATTCTTTGCTCCTGGCCTGTTTTACCCATTGATTTTCCCTGCTGGCCTCTAGGCAAGAGGTCAGCAAACTATGGCCCATGGGCCCAATCTGGCCCCACATTTGTGTTTGCTAATAAAGTTTTATTAGAACACAGTTACACTCATTTGTTTGTAGATGGTCCAAGGCTGCTTTTGCGCTTCACGAGCAGAGCTGAATAGCTGCACAGACACTGTCTGGCCTGCAAAGCACAACTGCTCTAGGCAGTTGTGTTTGCGACCCCTGGAGTAGTGACCAACCCCAACTGTTGTTTCACTTTGCGCCAGTGACCTAATCTCTCCGAGCTTCAAGTGTCTCCTCTCTAAAATGGGATAACATGAGACTGGGTTCCCTATAACTGTTGAGATGATTGAATGAGCTGAAACGTAGGCCTGGCATACAACAGGGCCATTCAACATGTGGTATCTGCTGATATTAGTCAAAGCATTGGCTCCGTAAAGAGAAAAATAACAAAAGGCACTTCCAGTATTGATTTAATGTTAAGAGAAATCACACAGAAACTTCAAAACCCACCAGAGATATTTCCTCCCCGAAAACAAGGGCCCCAGGCACATCTTGATGAGTCAGAGGTAGAAGGCAACACCAGCCACAGCTCACCTTAGTTCTGGAAATAAAACAGGATGGAGAAAACTGCCTTGGGCACAAGTCCCGGCCAGAATGTGCCTCTGGGTGCTGCATGTCTGTGGCCCCATTCCTCTTGTTTGTGCAAAACTCTAGAGAGACCATTATGAGAACTGGCACCCTGCAACCCTTACTCAGAGCCTTGGTTGAGGTCCTTAACTGTTTCTTCTGCACACATGACCGGAGTGAATGGAGACATTGGCCGGGTGGGGCTTGCACTCTTGGTAGTGGATCATGACTGTGGAGGAACCAAAGTGATTTGAGTAAAGGGATCTTGTGTCTATTATTCAAGAAAATCACTTAGGCCAGGGGTGGTGGCTCACACCTGTAATCCCAGCACTTTGGGAGGCCAAGGCAGGAGGATCACTTGAGGCCAGGAGTTCAAGACCAGCCTGGGTGAGATAGTGGGACTCCATCTCTGAAAACAAAAAGAGAAACTTAGCCAAGCATGGTGGTTTACACCTGTAGTCCCAGCTGCTCAGGAGACTGAGCGGGGAGGATTGCTTGAACTCGGGAGACAGAGGCTGCAGTGAGCCATGATTGTGCCATTGCAATCCAGCCTGGGCAACAGAATCAGATCTTGTCTCTCAAAAAACAAAAAAACAAAAAAACAAAAAAACAAAAAAAAAAAAGAAGAGAAAAAAGAAAAGAAAGGAAAACAAAAGAAAAGAAAATTATATGCATTTGGGCTATAACCATTCCCCTTCCATCACCACCTCTGTCCCTAGCATCATGCCAGCTCTCTCCACCTTAGCATTGTGACATCACCACCATGATCATTCAACACATTTTTTGGACACGTGCTGTCGTAAAGTCACCAGAGTGGGGATGGGGGCTCCCATGGAGCCTGCATTCTAGGGAGGAAAGCTCACAACACATCAACTGGAAACTATCAGTAACATTATGCAGAGAACTGAGATGGGGAGCTACGTTTGCACGAGTAGTCAGGAAAAAGATCTTTGTTTTTGAAGGGTGACATCTGAACAGAGACCCCAGTGTTGCATGGAAGCAGGTCATGTGAAGACCATGGAGAACAGTGCCCCGGTAAAGGCTGTGGCGAGTCTGAAGGTCACATGGAGACCCTGATCTTGGCACGTGGGAAGGAGGGCAGGGTGGCTAGAACCTGGCTACTCAAAGTGTGCTCCATGACAAGCACCAACGTCACCTGGGAGCTTGTGAGAAATGCAGAATCTTTGTCCCCACCATAGACCTGTTGGGTCAGAACCTGCATTGTCTCAAGACACCCAGGTGTTTCATATGAACAGTACCGCTTACAAGCCCTGGACTACAGTACAAGTGAACAAACGCAAAGAGGCCTGGAGCAAGAATGGGGAGGCAGACAGCACCCAAAATGTGCAAGGCCAATGCTGCTAAAGCAAAAGGGGTGAGGTGGCCCCACGTGTCCCCTGCAGCTTGTTTTCACCGGTTTCAGTCATTTGAAAGGTGCTTATTGGTAATAGGGTTTGCATTTGTGGCCCCGCCCAAATTTCATGTCCAATCATAATCCCCGAGGTTGGAAGAGGATCCCGGTCGGAGGTGATTGGATCCTGGGGGTTGATTTCTTCCTTGTTGTTCTCAGGATGGTAAGTTCTCAAGAGATCTGGTTGTTTATTTATTTTATTATTTTATTTTATTTCATTTTAGAGATGGAGTTTTGCTAGTCACCCAGGCTGTAGTGCAATGGCACGATCTTGGCTCACCACAACCTCAGCCTCCTGGTTCAAGCAATTCTCCTGCCTCACCCTCCCAAGTAGCTGGGATTACAGGTGTGCACCACCATGCCTGGCTAATTTTGTATTTTTAGTAGAGTCAGGGTTTTCTCCATGTTGATCAGTCTGGTCTCGAACACCCGACCTCAGGTGATCCACCCGCCTCAGCCTCCCAAAGTGCTGGGATTACAAGTGTGAGCCACCACGCCCAGCCCTCTGGTTGATTATAAATGTGTAGCACCTCCTCCTTCTCTCTCTCCTGCTCCAGCTACGCAAGACATGCCTGCTTCCCCTTCACCTTCCGCTGTGATTGTGAGTTTCCTGAGGCCTCCCCAGCCATACTTCCTGGACAGTGTGCAGACCCATGAGCCAATTAAACCTCTTTTATTTATAAAGTATCCAGCCTCAGGTATTTCTTTATAGCAGTGAGAGAACAGACTAATACAACTGGGCATGTCTTCTAAGCAAGGTACTATTCTAATCACCGGACAGTAGTGTGCTGGTAACCATGATTATTCACCCTGATTACAGTGGCTAATATTTTCATTTATGTTAAAAGTAAGACAAAAGTAAGACAATGAAAGTGCATGCTGGAACTTGACTCCTTTGTCGATGACATGAGAGACTTCCTTGCTGAATCTGATAATAGACTTCCTTGCTGAATCTGACCTGATAATCCTTTTTTTTTCTTTTTTCTTTTTTTTTTTTTTTTAATTTTCTGAGGCAGAGTCTTGCTCTGTTGCTCAGGCTGGAGTACAGTGGCGCGATCTCAGCTCACTGCAAGCTCCGCCTCCCAGGTTCACACCATTCTCCTGCCTCAGCCTCCTGAGTAGCTGGAACTACCGGCGTCTGCCACCATGCCCCGCTGATTTTTTGTATTTTTAGTAGAGACAGGGTTTCACTGTGTTAGCCAGGATGGTCTCGATCTCCTGACCTCGTGATCCACCCATCTCGGCCTCCCGAAGTGCTGGGATTACAGGCGTGACCCACCGTGCCCAGCCTTGATAATAGTTATCAAATACTGGAGAAACAGTGTTAAAATTCTTTGTGCTATTTACACTTTAACAATGACATGCTTTTATGTTTAATCTACATTGTGAATACTTTTCTCTATCCCTTCCTTAAATCTACACAACAAAGCAAACAGCAGGGTAAGCTCTGGTTTGTAGTGTCTGCTGATTCCTGTGGTGTGAATACTCCACCATGGCCAATGCCAATCTGCCAACATGACGTCACTATATGCAGACTTGGGAAGAGATGCCCGCTAGCACATAATGGTACAGAATCTCCACTCTACGGATATAATAGGTGCAAACCCCAAGAGCAGAGCAGAGCAAACAGCAAAATAATTAAGGAGTGATATGTTTTGAATATTCATTATCTTTGTTTTCAGTAAAATTTTAATTGTAAACTTTCATAATCTAATTTGTATTTTCATTTATTTATGTGTATTTATTCACTTTTATTTTAAAAAGTAAAGACGAGGTCTCCCTATGTTGCCCAGGCTGGTTTCGAACTCCTGGACTCAGGCAATTCTGTTTTGGTCTCCCAAAGTACTGGGATTACAAGCAGGAGACTCTGTACCCAGCCAGTCTAATATTTAATAATGGCTATGTTTAACAAGCAATTTGCAAAATTCCTAAAAATGTAAGAATTGACTCTTCTGAGCTGGCAGTAGCTGACTCCAGCACAGCACTCCAGTGCGAGGGAAGGGCTGTGGGGGTGGGAGATCCCTGAACAGGACAGACACAGACCCTGTCTTCTGAGCTTGCGGTTTAGTGGGGCACGTTGGGCTTTATTTAAAGTCAACTTCTTTGAGACAAAGAGAGTGGGGTGGGAGATGGTACTTGCTCTGTGGTTCACCCCAGGACCTCACGCTGGCCTAGGAATGCCCCTTCCTCAGGATCAGCCCCCAGGACCAGGCCTCCAGAGTCCCCATCGGTGAGTTCAACGGAGACCCTCTGGGACAAAGGAGAGAAAGAAGAACCGGAAGACTGCAATGAAGACTATTGAGGAAGGGAGACTGGGGCATGGTCACCTTGGCATGCCGGTCCCAACTGTGGGCCAGAAAACAGAGGAAATGACAGCAGAGCCTGTAAGCTCTTAGAGAGGAACCTCCCACAGTCAGAATCCAGCCTAGCAGAGGCCAAAACTTCTGGGCCTGGAATCAGACAGGGAACTACTATGTATATTGATTGCCAACCATGGACACATTGGGTGATCCACCTTTGACCCTCAACCAACCAAGTGGAGTTGGCACCTTTACCAGTTTCATCTTATAGAAGGAGAAACTGAGGTTCCCAGGGGTTAATAGGTTCCCCAAATCTTTTTTTTTTTTTTTTTTTTTTTTTTTGAGACAGAGTCTCGCTCTGTCGCCCAGGCTGGAGTGCAGTGGCGCGATCTTGGCTCACTGCAAGTTCCACCTCCCGGATTTACGCCATTCTCCTGCCTCAGCCTCCCGAGTAGCTGGGACTACAGGCGCCCGCCACCTCGCCCAGCTAGTTTTTTGTATTTTTAGTAGAGAGGTGGTTTCACCATGTTAACCAGGATGGTCTCGATCTCCTGACCTCAGGATCCGCCCGTCTCGGCCTCCCAAAGTGCTGGAATTAGAGGCTTGAGCCACACCGTGCCTGGCCTGGTTCCCCAGATCTTAATCCAGAGCCCTTTGCTTGCCTGGAATGGGGTCTGACATGGTTTGGTTCTGTGTCCCCTGCCAAATCTCATCTTGAATTGTAATCCCCAGTTGTCAAGGAAGGGATCTGTAATCCCCATGTGTTGAGGGAGGGAGGTGATTGGATCATGGGAGTGGTTTCCCCCATGCTGTTCTCATGATAGTGAGTTCTCACGAGATTTGATGGCTTTATAAGTCACTTTTCTCTGCTCTTGGACGCTCTCTCTTGCCTGCCGCTATGTAAAACATGTCTGCTTCCCCTTCTGCCATGATTGTAAGTGCCCTGAGGCCTCCCCAGCCATGTAGAACTGTGAGTCGATTAAACCTCTTTCCTTTACAAATTACCCAGTCTCGGGTATTTCTTCATAGCAGTGCAAAAGCAGGACTAATACGGGGCCCAAAGCACAAAAGATCTATGTCATCCTGATTGGTAATACTGAGGTCACTCCAATGGATAACCCTGTGCCATAACCTCTAAGTAAGGCATGGTCATTGCTGACTATTCTGAGAGGCTGTTCCTATCTCCTCTGCATTCCCTTTCCAACTAGTTCCTTCCCTCCCAGATCCAGTGTTATTTTTCTTTTGTGATTGCTTTTCTGAAAATGGTGTTGTAGACACCTCCTTGTCCCAGCCACAATCCTTACTACATTCAATTATCCTGGTTTATTAGGCTCTTTAAAGCTACTTTATTACTCTCTCCTTGCTGTGACCCTAATCTTTGTTTTTCCTCTAGCTTTCTCCAGGGTTATTGCTTGTCAAGAGAAAGGTCACCACAGACTCAAAAGAAACAGGGAAATAAACAATAGAAGGCCGGCTTCTGGCTGTCAACTTTGTTTTCACCGACATTAAATTGATAGATGAATATGGGGGTGCTCCACCACTTATCCTATCTCTTCTCAAGCTACATCTTGCCAGACCCTAGTCTCAGAAATAACAGTCTCCTAACATAACGTGATATAACATTTTCCTAGTGTGCTTTCATATGCATGACCTTCTTAATTAATTCTCATAACAGTTCTATAGTGTAGGTGGAGTAGGTAGTATTGTTCCCATTTTACAGGTAAAGAAACAGTGGAGATAGAAAGCTGAACTTCTAACTCTGGGCAAGAGAGAGTAGCCCCATTTCTCCTGGGTCCACTATCTTACTACTAAAAAAAAAAAAAAAAAAAAAAAAAAAAAAAAAAAAAAAAAATTCTCTGTACATGACACAACAAAGAAGTATAAGAATTCCCCTCTCTCCTACCCTGTTACCAGCAGGGCCCAGTGGAGAGCTGAGCTTTTGCCCCACTCTGCCACAACAAAACAGTGGGAGTCCGCCCTCTGGTTCTCCCATCCCTGGGTCAGCAGAGCCTAGCAGGGTAGCTTGGATACAATAAGACAGTGCAAGTTGATGCTTCACTTTCAATGGGAAGGTATCATCAAGGCAGAGATGGGAGTTCACTGCCACCCACCCATTTGCAATGAAGCAGTGTAAATCAGTACTACACTTTTGCCATGATTAGCATTAGTGGGGCCCAGTGGGAGGCTGAATATGCAACTCATCCCACCTGATATGGTTTGGATTTGTGTCCTCACCCAAATCTCAGGTTGAATTGTAATCTCCATTGTTGGAGGTGGGGCCTGGTGAGAGGTGCTGGGATCATGGAGGTGACTTCCCATGAATGGTTTAGCACCATCCCCCTTGGAGTTCTCATTGCAATAGTGAGCTCTCATGAAATTGGGTTGTTTCAAAGTATGTGGCATCTCCACCCCTCTCATTGCCTCCTGCTCTGGCCATGTGAGACATCTCACTCCCTCTTTGCCTTCCACCATTACTGGAAGCTTCCTGAGTCCTCCCCAGAAGCAGAAGCATTATGCTTCCTGTGCAGCCTGTAGAACTATGAGCCAATTACACTTCTTTTCTTTATAGATTCCCCAGTCTCAGGTATTTTCTTTTTTTTACAGCAGTGCAAGAACAGACTAATATACAACACTTATGCTACATCTTAACAGGGAGACAGTCTGCCAAAAAAGGTTGAACAGGATCCAGACTCTCATAAAATAACACCTAAAAATGTCCAGGATAGAACAGACAATCATTTGTCATGTCAAGGAAAAGGAAAATTACAACTTGAATGAAAAAACAAACAGGCACCAAAATGAATCAGAGGGATTATCAAATATTTAAAAGCAGTCATTATAAAAATGCTTCAACCATAGTTATTGATTTGCTCCAGACGACCACCAGAGTAAGTGCCAGAGAACAGGCAAGTAGGCAGGGTAAAAGAAAACTTTATTAACTAGCCAATGTGAAGGAGGGGCGAGGTTCACCGGTCTCCGGCGGTGGAGGCCGAGGAAGTCGCTCAGGCGTTCTCGGGCAAGGTTCCTAAGTCCGCATACGAGCAGGGGGCCAAGGAAGTTCACACCGCGTGCCCACAGGGAGCGGCTTTTATGTCCTGGGCCCGGGAGTGGGCGGGCAGTGGGCGGGACATAGGCGGGTCGGGGCGGGACATAGGCGGGTCGGGGCGGGACATAGGCGGGTCGGGGCGGGGTGGTAGGTGCAGCTAGGTAGGTTTCGATTTTCTTCGTCAGACGTCAGACTGCGCCTGTGCAGTCGACCTGTGTCTTTCCCGGGCGCAGGAAAGTTGACAATGAAGAACCTGGAGATGCGCCATTTTAGTCCCTTTGTTCTTTTGTTCCCCTCTCCCTCTGTCCAGACAGTTATGAATTCTCTTGAAACAAATGAAAAATAGAAAATCTCAGTAAAAATTGAAGTTATAAAAAAGAACCAAATGGAAATTAAGGAACTGAAAAACACAGTAACCAGGAAAAAGATAAATAAAACACCTCACTAGATGGGCTTGACAGTAGAGTAGAGATGATAGAGATTGAACCTGTGAACTCAAGAACAGACCAATAGCATTCACTCAGTCAGAAAACAGACTAAAGAAATAACAGTCTCAGGGACCTGTGAGACAATAAGAAAAGAGCTAACAGTCGTATCTTCTGAGTCCCAGAGGAGAAGAGAGAGTGAGACTGTAAAAGTATTCGAAGAAATAGTGGCTAAAAACTTCTCAAATTTGGAGAAAGACATAAGCCTACAGATTCAAGAGGTTGAGTGGATTCCAAGCAAGCTAGATGTAAAGAAATCCATGTCATAATTAAATAGTTAAAGTAAAGACAAAACATATTGAAAGCAGTCAGGAAGAAACAACACATTTTTGACATGGGAAAATTAATTGCAATGTTGGTGGATTTCCCATCTGAAACAATGGAGGCCAGAGGAAGTGACTCAGCATCTTTCAAGCACTGAGAAAAAGAACTGTCAACTGTGAATACTATATCTGGTGAAAACATCCTTCAGAAATGAAGGAGAAAGAAAAACATTCTTGGATGAAGAACAACTAAGAGCGTTTATTGTTGGCAAATGTATCTTTAAAGATTGGGTAAAGAATGTTATCTGAACAGAAACTTTTATTTAAAAATTATAACTTCTATTTCTTTACTGAGATTTTTCCACTTTTCTCATTGGTTTCAAGAATGCTTGGAGCTCCAGAAAAAGAACTATGGAAGTATGTAAATAGAAAGAAATATAACAGACTATAGTTCTCACGAGTATCTGGAATCATATTTGATGATTGAAGCAAAAATTATAATTGCATCTTATGTGATATTCAATGTATGTAAAGAACACACGCAAGACACGTGTATTTTTAAGTGGGGAAGCTAAAGAGAACTAAATGGAAGTAGGGTTTCTACACATTACTCAAAGTGGCAGTGTCAACACCGGTAGCTTGTGGTTAAGTTGTGTATGTATGTCATAATCTCTATAGTGACCAGTAATTTTACACAATCTCTCCCAGAAAATAGGAGGGGAAGGAACACTTACCACCACATTTTGTGAAGCTAATATTATCCTGATACTAAAACCAGAAAAAGACAGTGAAACAAAAAAGTAGATATTAATATCTTTTCAGCGACTTTTGACCCGAGATGCATAGCACTGGGGCTTGCTGCACTCCGTGGCCCCTTGGTCTTCACGCGGAGGTTCCTGGGCTCACACTCTCCTCCCATCTCCTTTTCTAGGAAGCATCGATGCGGTTGTACAGCCTACTGGATCAGCTGCAACCCACCCTGGTCTCTGAGTTAATGTTTCTGTGACCCAGCTTCTTATCTTGGGTGGCTGCCAACACTCCGGGCCCCCAATCAGCTTTCACTAGGGCAGGGGAAAAAGAGTGAGTCGAGATCACATGCTAGTGTAGGTTCCTGAAGGTTCCAGTGGGGGAGAGGAGAAGGGGGAGGGGAGAGGGGGAAAGGGAGAAGGTAAGGGAAGAAAATGAAGGAAGGAAGGGAGGGAGGGAGGAAAGAAGGAAGGAAGGAAGGAAGGAAGGAAGGAAGGCAGGAAGGAAGGAAGGAAAAAGAAAAGAGAAGGAAGGAAAAAATGGAAGGAAGGAAGGAAGGAAAATGAAAAGAGAAGGAAGAAAAAAGAGGAGAGGAAGGAAGGAAAGAAGGAAAAAAGAGAAGGAAGGAAGGAAAGAAGGAAAAAGAAAAGAGAAGGAAGGAAGGAAGGAAGGAAGGAAGGAAAGAAGGAGAAAGGAAAGAAAGGGAGGAAGAAAAGGAAGGAAGGAAGGAAGCAGAAAGAAAAAAAGTTTAAAATAAGAAGGAATGAACTTACTGTCCTGGGTCCTATTGACTGCTCCTTTTATTGCTAAACCTCTTGAATGAACCATCTAGGTTGCTTGCCTTTCCCCTCCCCTTCTGCAGTGCTGGCTGGCTCTCACTCCTGCCCCTGAACTGAACTGTCTTTCAGCAGCCACCAAGTCCCTGTCTCCCAGGATCCTCTTGTGTTGCTCCATGGCTTCTGTTAAAGGTGCCAGCCCCGGATTTTTTCGAAGGCTCGCTGTCCTCTCCCAGTTCCCCTCCTGTCCTCTGCCTGCACCTCCCCTGACTCTTCCCCCACCTGGCTTCCTCCTTCCGCCCCAATAATCCGAATTCCACATCCCTCCCTTCTCTCTCATTTCACTTTCCCTGGTAGTCTCACCTCTTTAGGGTTCCACTTTCCCTCCTCGGACACCAGGGTGATTTCTGTCCCTGCCCCCAACCTCATGCCAGGTCTTTATTTCCCATCTCCCCTCATTCCTGAGCTCCCCAGGCAGGTTCCAGCAGCACATCACAGTCCCTGAGCCCAGGACTGAGGGCATCCTGCCTTAGCTCCCTCCAAACTGCTCTCCCACTACCCTTTCTGCAAACGCCCCCAGCACGCCCCTACCCTAGTGCCCAGGCACTCTGCAACCTCGGGAAGGGGACTCAAACTCCTCCCAGCATGTGACCCTCCCATGCGTCTATACCATCCTGGATCAGGAGGTTGGGAAGGAGGGTAAGAACGATGAATTACTCATCTTGCTGTGCTTAGTGTCACTCATTCATTCACGAGTATTGACTGAGGGCGCTCCCTGAGCTGGGCCGAGCAGGAGGAGGCTGAGCAGCGAAAACGGTGACCCCTGTCCTCAAGGAGCTAACAAGAAGAGCAAATGGCAAGGGTGCAAGACATGCAATGAGCAAGGCACTGCACAAATCGTGATTTAAGTGGCTTTGGAAAAAATGCATCTCACAAGTTGGGGCTGTCATACGGCATTGGCTTCTTGGTAATCAATGCGTTTCAGCAACATATGGGGGTGAGTTTAGTTTCCAGTTGGCTTCCCTGAGGGTGTTGGATAAAATTGCAATTTAGATTCAATCAATAAACATTTAGTGAGCGCCTATTCTTTGCCTGAACGATCGTGGGCATTGCGGGGGATACAAAGGGAGACATCGTGGGTGGAGCTTACCATGGAAACGACTTTCTTCCTCCGTGGTGTTTACCTTGGCTTGGAAAACAAACAACAGAAACATTGTTTTGTGACAACGGAGACAGGATTGAGAGACTTGCACAGACTTCCCTTTCTAAAATGTCTGCAGACTAAAATTCTACCATTAGCTATTAATTTCTTTGACTACACTTTGGCCTCACCCTGCAGTTTCTTTTTTCTAAAATAAAAATACTTCTAGAAAGACAACGCTTTCATCTCTTAAAACAGAAATGACGTGTAATTTAACATGCACACCAGTCTGGACCCTTAGATATTTGTTGCCTGAAGAGCCGTGTTGAGAAGGCCTCTGAGGCTCAATTTGGCCTCTGATGCAAAGAATGTCGATTGACTGGTGATGTCTGCCCTGAGTGCTGGAAGGGAGGATGGCATTTACTATCCCTGCCTGAGATTAGAGGAGCTTATAGGGTTCTTCCCCAGCTATAACAAGAGGGGTTAAACAAACACTAATCATTTGATAGGACAGCCACTGAAGGAGGTGGGGGGAATTTAAGAAGGAAAGGCTGTGACTGCCAATCTCCTAATGTCACCTGCATGCCCCTCAGTCACCTGCAGCCCTTGTCAGTGCACCCAAAGCCTTTGCAGATGTCAACCCATCTGGCTTTCCAGCCATGTCTGACCATATCCCAATGTTCCTCTGCTTCACCCCCACTGAACTCTGCCAGAGCCTGGATGTGCCCTTATACATGGGCTTCCTAGACATCCTAGAACATCTGTGCCCATTGTCTCTGCACAGCGAATTCTTACATAACTCCATGAACACCTGCCTTTAGTGTCACTTCCTGTGAGAAGTCCTCCCTGCTTTACTCCCTCCTCTGTTTACCCACCCACTGGAGACCCACCTCTGCATAGCAGTCTTCACACTCTATCATCTTTGTCCTTCCTTCTTTTTTTTTTTTTGGTTGAGTCAAGGTTTTGCTCTGTTACTCAGGCTGGAGTATAGATCACAGCTCACTGCAGCCTCCAATTCAGTTCAAGTGATCCTCCCACCTCAGCCTCCAGAGTAGCTGGGACTACAGGTGTGTGCCACTGTGCCCAGGTAATTTTTTTCTTTTCTGTAGAGGCAGGGTCTTTCAATGTTGCCCAGGCTGGTCTTGAACTCCTGGCCTCAAGCACCTTCCACTTTGGCCTCCCAAAGTGCTGGGATTATAGGCATGAACCACTGCGTCCAGCCCATCATTGTCCTTTCACATGTCTCACCTTTCTTGTGAGGCTGAGAGCTCTGTGGGAGCAGGGTTAGTGTGTGGTCTCTGTGATCCAGCCCCAGCCCTGGGGCTGACACACAGCTGGTGCTCAACAACCATTGGTGGAATATTTGAATGAATAAATGAATGAACCTTGTCAGTGTGGCAGATGTTACACCTATGCTGAGACTGCTGTTTGTCCACGTGCCCCTGCTTCTCCTGTGTTCCTGCAGTAGTACACTGCTGGTGCTAAATGAATCCCCAAGTCTGAATGCTTCACAGAATGAAGTTTAATTTCCCCTCCCACAAAGTCCAGTGCAGATTGTGCAGTCCTCTGGAACAGTTGTCTTGGTATTAACCACATCTTTTATTTCCTGCATTCCAATGCTCTGACATCTGGGGCCTTGCTGACCCCCTAGAGTTAGCCAATTTCTAGAGATACAACTTGCCATGAGAGCGCTTTTCAGGTGCAAATAACCAATGCAAACCAAACAAAGCCTTATTTTCCCTCCACCTACTAACTGACCCTGGTGCTTGCCCTTGTGGCTCTGTGTGGCATGGCAGGCTGTGTCCCCTCCTCCTGGGAACTGTGAGTAACAAACTAGTTTGTCAATAGCAATCATCTCCTGATCTGTTGGCTTCACTATACCTCAAATTTTCTAGTGATAAACTATGTTTTGAAACAGGCTTCCACCGAGTGACTCAGTGATCCAGGCTGCTTTCATAGGTGGCTCTAATGAGGCAGATATTCAAAAATAAATATGCATTCATTCACTCCAAGAAATGTAACAGGCAAGGGTTAACAAGAAAAGAACAAGTTTTCCTCTGCCTAGTAAGCCCACTTCAAGGACAGTTGTAAGATGATAACGCTGTTTGAGAAGCCAAGGCCAAAGGAATGGGCTTCAGACACCCCTCCCCTCCAGGGCAAGTTTGAAGGAAAAAACAAAAGAGAAAAAGACAAATTCTTTTACTGTTACTCCTTTCCCAGGCTTCTTAAACATGATTATGTTTTACAAATGTCTGTATTTAGCCAGTTCTTGTTTTTCTTTTGATGCAGCTACAAGGCCACAAGTTATACACTATATGATTAACTGCTTTTGTTTTACTTTGGTGAGTCCACTGACAAAAACCCCGCTCAGTCTTTGTTCAATGCTCAGCTTTTTGGATGCGAATCCACTGAGCCAGTGTGTACCTAAAATAAACAATCCTCCTGTCTTCTGGATCGGTCTCTCTGGTCCTCAGTTTTCCACAACACTTAACACCTCAACATGTGGCCCCCACAATTGTCGTGGCAGGGAACACAGACCAGGGACATCTTGCACCAGCTCTAAAACACTTCCACCCAGAGTGGCACCTACCGCGTCTGCTCCCTACTCAGTGGCCATGTCGGAGCCTTTCCAACCAGAGTGACTCCATCTTGAATAAATGAAGTAGGAATTGGCAGGACTGGTTTTGCAAGGTACAACTCACAAAGACCGCCCTGATAAAACAGGGTGTGGTAAAGAGGCCAGCCAAAACCCACCAAAATGAAGACGGTGAGGAAAGCGACCTCTGGTCGTCCTCACTGCTCATTATATGCTAATTATAATGCATTAGCATGGGAAAAGACATTCCCACCAGCACCATGACAGCTTACAAACACCATGGCAACATTCAGAAATTATGTTATATGGTCTAGAAAGGGGAGGAAGCCTCAGTTTGGGAAACTTTCCACTTCTTCGCCAAAAAAAATCCATGAATAATCCACCCCTTGTTTAGCATATGATCAACAAATAACCGACAGTACACTCAGTCAAGCAGCCCATGCCAGTACTCTGCCTATGGAGGAACCACCCTTTTATTCCTTTACTTTCTTAGTAAACTTGCTTTCACTTTACTCTGTCAGCTCACTCTTGAATTCCTTCCTGCATGAAGCCAAGAACCCACGTGGCCTCTCAGGGTGAACCCCAATTTTGGGGTTCACTGTGTCACAGCCAGAATCAGTCACATGGTGCCACTTGGGGGTACCTAAACGGTGTGGCTGGGAAACTGGGGGTGGGGGATTTAACTCTCTCCACCACTTCAGGTCTTGTTCTTCCCGTCTGCATCAAGAACAGATAACCAACCTGAGATCAGAATATGTTTAGCTTAATATCAACACAGCACGATATGCTTTCAGAGGACGCTTTGCCATAGATATGACCTAGTTTGTCACCAGGAAATATGGGAGCTGAATGTTAACAAAGTAGAGATTCAAAGGAAAAAAGACCCAAGGACTGACTGGCTCATAAATGTGCTCCAGCATTAGGGCCCTGAGTGAGATTAATGGGCCCAGGCCTAGTGAGCTAACCTCCCATCACCTCCCTGGACCAGACGCAGATGGGAACTGTGCGGGCATGGCTGGCCTAAGCCAGGATGAGGCTGAAGAGGAAACCTGTGTCTATTACCATCTGCTCTTGCAAATATCTTCCTTGGGTGTGGTGTTTCTGGAGTCTGTAAGATATTTCCCCCAATGTTTTATTGTAGTGGTTGCATTAGGCCACTTGAGCATGGCCAGAGTTTTGATTATTCATGACCAGGGAGGAGTCAGTAGAGGAAGAAGCACCGAGAATATTGGGAAGCACAGACGTGGATGTGCTGATCATCTCAGCTTTCTTCCTCCCCAAGTATCAACCATGGCTACTCCAAGGTTGTAAAATTAAAGAAAGTTTCACCACTTCCTTCTCCTGCCCTGTTGCAAATGGAAATAGCAGATACTGACCAGAGGGTGGGCACACTGGGAAGGAAGGAAAAAACCCAAAGATACAGAAACAATGCACAGGCTGGAGGATCAGACCGAAAAGAGGAGAGAGGTTTTGCTGGAGACAGCAGAGGAAGCAGGCAGGTGGAGAGATGGAGACCCAGGCAGGGGCATCTAAGCACATAACTTCATTTACTCCCCACACCTGCTCTGGAAGGAGGTATTGTGTTTGTTTACATTTTTATAAATGAGAATGCTCAGAGAGGGTAGGAAACTAGACTGAAGTCACACAGGATGTTGATGGGTGGTTTTGACCTTTCTCCTGCTGTTACCCAACATAGGCCCATCCTCCAACCCTGTGATCTCTAGATTAAGAGTCTCATTTCTTGCCCATTTTGGAAACTATCATTAACCCAGAGCAATGCTTCTTAGCCTCTCAGAGGATGCCTTTGAAAGGCTGATGAAAGCTGTGGATTATTTTTGCAGAAAAAATGCACATACCTGCATGTGTTCACTCACACCTGAGTTCTGCTTACAACTTCAAGATATTTGCAGATGTCCCCAGTGGAAGAAAAGCTGTCAAGGGCAGGCGAAGCACTTTCTTCCCAACCTGGTACCTTGTAAACAAATTTTAAGGTAATATGTTGACACACCCATGGCTAAAGTGCTGATAGACAGATGTGTATTAGTCCATTCTCACACTGCTATGGAGACATACCCAAGACTGGATAACTTATAAAGGAAAGAGGTTTAATTGACTCACAGCTCTGAATGGCTTGGGAGGCCGCAGGAAACTTACAATCATGGCGGAAGACAAAGGAGAAGCAGGCACCTTCTTCGTGGAGTGAGTACAAGCAGGGGAAATACCAGATGCTTATAAAACCATCAGATCTCATGAGACTCACCTACTAATCACAAGAACACCACGAGGGAACCGCCCTCTATAATCCGATTATCTCCACCTGGTCCCACCCTTGACACATGGAGATTATAGGGATTGCAATTCAAGATGAGATTTTGAGAGGGCACACAGTGAAACCGTATCAAGACGTGAGAGGAAGTAGCAAGACCCCTGGGCAAGAAATCAAAGGGTCATATCTTTGTTTAATGTGCCTGTCGTCCTCCAACCAAAGACACGATCCCGGCTCCAGTCTGGCCTCCCCACCCCCATGTTAGACCCCATCTGCATCCCTGACTGGACCATCTTAGTTCATTCATGATGCTATAGCAAAATATCCTAGACTGCATCATTGATAAATAAGAGAAATTTCTTTCTCACAGTTCTACAGGCTGGGAAGCCCAAGATGAAGATGCTGGCAGATGCGGTGTCTGCCGAAGGTCTTCTCTCTGTTTCCAAGACAGTGCCTTGTTACTGTGTCTTTAAGAGGGGACAAATGTGTCCTCATGTGGTGGAAGGAATGGAAAGGCTGGGTCGCTCTCTGAAGTATCTTTTATTATAAGGGCATTAATCCATTCATGAGGGTGGGGTCCTCATGACCAAATCACTTTTCAAAAGGACCACCTTTTTTTTTTTAATTTTAAGACAGGGTCTCACTCTATCACCCAGGCTGCAGTTCAGTGGTGCAATCACAGCTCACTGCAGCCTCAACCTCCTGGGCTCCAACCATCCTCCCACCTCAGCCTCCCAAGTAACTGGGACTACAGGAGCATAGCACCATGCTCAGCTAACTTTTTAATTTCTTGTTGAGGCAAGGTCTCCCTATGTTGCCCAGGCTGGTCTTGGATTCCTGGGCTCAAGTGATCCTCCCAACTCAGCTTCCCAAAGTGTTGGGATTACAGGCATGAGCCACGGGGCCTGGCTAGGTCCACCTCTTAATACCTTCACATTGGGTATTTGCTCCAATGTATGCATTTTGGAGGGACACATATACTTAAACCATAGCACCATCCATGGAGGAGGTCCCGGGTGTCACCTGCAACCTCTGGAGCAGACCTTTCTCCTCCATAGTGCACCACCCCTTTCTTCTCTTTCTGCAGACCCTTTTTCATGATCTTCTCATTCTAAGATTTGGCTGATATAGTCCTCACTTCCGAAAACTTGTGCTCCGGCCCGAAGTGAGAAAAATAACCCCCAGCTGCAGAGAAACCGGGACTCTGGAGACCCGCCTTGGGTTTTGGCAAAAAGGCTCTGCCGGCCGGGTGCCATGGCTCACATCTGTAATCCCAGTACTTTTGGAGGCCAAAACAGGTGGATCACTTGAGGTCAGGAGTTCGAGACCAGCCTGGGCAACATGATGAAAACCCCATCTCTACTAAAAAAAAAAAAAAAAAAAAAAAAAAAATTAGCTGGGCATGGTGGTGCGTGCCTGTAACCCAGCTACTCGGGAGGCTGAAGCAGGAGAATCGCTTGAACCCAGGAGGCAGATGTTGCAGTGAGCCGAGATTGCACCATGGCACTCCAGCCTGGGCAACAGAGTGAGACACCATCTCAAAAAAATTTAAAAAACTTCTACAAATAGGAGGAGAGACCAGGGCTTAGGGAGAAAGCAGCAGCGTTGCTTGGTGATTTCTTGGCCTCCCCATACCTCAGTTTTCCCAACTGCAAAATGGGGGCAACAGTGGTTCTAGCCTCATACAGTTGTTACACCCACAACGCACAGAGCACGGTACCTGGAGCAGCGAGACCAGCACACACTTAGGAGCTGTGGTTACTGACTCCGGCCCGGCTGCCGGAAGGGAGATCTCTGTGTCCAGAAACATCGGGGCACTGACAAGGGGGATTTGGGGTTACAGATGAAACCCCATTAAATAAATAATGCCCCTCTTGGGCCAGGCATGTTGGCTCACACCTGTAATCCCAACGTTTTGGGAAGGATCGCTTATCAGAAGGCTTACGTGGGAGGATCACTTGAGCCCAAGAATTCGTGACCAACCTGGGCAACACAGCAAGACCTCATCTCCACTAAAATAAATAAATAAATAATAATGCCCCTCTTGCTCACTTGAGCTCTGTGCCAGTTGAATGAGACCAATGAGGGATCCAAGCATCCCCTCCGTTCCACTATGCAACTGTCAGCTAAGTCCCTCTGCCTCCCAGAGCCATGCAAAGAGGCCAGGAGGCTCAGGAAGGCGATGGGCTGTTTCCTCATCCCCCGCCAGGGAGGGCGTCCTCTGCAAAGGCAGATCTTGTGCCCATCGTGCCAACCTCAGCCTGTGTGGCTCCCAGAAGCCCCTGTGGCTTGAGATGTGTCTTCGTGTTTGCGATCACCAGTTGGGAGTCAGCCTCGTCATCTAATGAACCTGTCACTGGGACCTTCTTCTTGAACCCAGGTGGAAACCATCTCAGCGGCACTTGAGGGTCCGACTGGGCAGTTTCTTTTCCTGCGTGGGCCCCTCGTCGTGGGGCTGCAATGGCTTGGACCCCTTAATAGTCTCCCTGCTCCAGGTTCCAGCAGTATCGCGCTCCCTGCAGCCTCCCTAGAATATCTCTGCAGCTGCCTCTACCTACAGATGCTCTCTGCCTCCAAGCCTGCAAACCGACAACGATGACCTCACCCACCCTCTGCCACCTCCAGTTTTGTTTTTCAGCAAGAGAGAAGCAGCTGTATTATTCATGAAGTCAAGATTTGGGGAGGAAAAAAAGTATCCCTCCAGTTAAGGTCTGGCCTTAAATAAATACAATTCACTCAAAGCAAAGCAACGGGCCAGAAGAAATATTGTTAGCACTTACCAAAGAAAAATGTATATGATTCAACATACATATTTCGAAAGGAATATATATTTCCTTTCAAATATATATAAACAGCTCCTACAAATCAAAAAGAAAAAGACAAACAATGCCACAGAAAAATGCCACAGCCGTGGTAGCAAGCACGTTTGTTACTGATGGCAGCGGCCGCTCCTCCCTCCCCTTCCCAGGGCAGCCCTGGTTTCTCAGGTCCTCAGTGCACTACAGATGCTTGCTTCAAGGGAGTGCCCAGCTCCTGTGCTGAGGAGTCTAGGTTCACTGTGGCCACCACAGTGGGATAGGTTGAGTCATAGGCAGTGATATTGTCTTGTCCATCTGCTGGAGGAATAAGGGGTGGCAAAGAAAGCCTGTCATTCTTCAAAATAGACACTGATGCTGGGTGCAGTGGCTCACACCTGTAATCCCAGTACTTTGGGAGGCCAAAGCAGGAGGATCACTTGAGGTCCAGAGTTCGAGACCAGCCTGGCCAACATGATGAAACCCTGTCTCTATCTAAAAATACAAAAATTAGCCGGGCATGGTGGCGCACGCTTGTAGTCCCAGCTACTCAGGAGACTGAGGCAGGAGAATCGCTCGAACCCAGGAGGCAGAGGCTGCAGTGAGCCGAGATTATGCCACTGAACTCCAATCTGGGCAACAGAATGAGACTCCATCTCCAAAAAAATAAAGACACTGAGGCTGGGTGTGGTGACTCACACCTGTAATCCCAGCACTTTGGGAAACCGAGGTGTAGGGATTGCTTGAACACTGGAGTTCCAGACCAGCCTGGGCAACATAGTGAGACCCCATCTCTACAAAAAAATAATAAAATTAGCCAGGCTTGGTGGTGCACACCTGTAGTCCCAGGTACTCAAGAGGCTGAGGCAGGAGGACCACTTGAGCCCAGGAGGTCAAGGCTGCAGTGAGCTATGATCGTGGCACTGCACTGCAGCCCGAGTAACAGAGTGAGACCTTCTGCCTAACAAAAAAAAAAAAAAAAGGAGATAAGTTTCTTATTGTACAAGCCAATTGAGTCATGGTTTTTTGTTCCCTGCTCTCTAAAACACTCTAATACAGGCACGAAGAGGTGCTGTCGATGAGATACGAGCGGCCAATAAACACAAGAACTATGCGCAGCCTAAGCAGTTAAATAGGGAACTGCAAACTGCAATAACAGGGATGTAACTTCATTAGCCTGGGAAAGTGTGAAAAGGTTGAGAATATGTGATGCCGGACAGTGTGGAGCGCGAGGTGCTCTCCTACGGGATAGGAGGAGGTGTTCATCAGCACGGCGTCTGGAGAGGACAACTTGACGGTTTTATAAGAATTTGAACGCACACACCTTTAGCCTCGCGACGCCAATTCAGCCTCTTTTGTAGAAACATTTGCTTGATGTAGCCATAAAAAACAAGAATGAGTTCATGTCCTTTGCAGGGACATGAATGAAGCTGGAAGCCATCAATCTCAGCAAACTAACACGGGAACAGAAAACCAGACACCGCATGTTCTCAGTCATTAGTGGGAGTTGAAAAATGCGAGCACATGGACACAGGGAGGGGAACATCACGCAGCGGGGCCAGTCAGGGATTGGGGCACAAGGGGAGGGAGAGCATTGGATGACGGGTTGATAGGTGCAGCAAACCACCATGGCATGTGTATACCTGTGTAACAAACCTGCACGTTCTGCACATGTATCCCAGAACTTAAAGTAACATTAAAAAAAAAAGAAAAGAAACATATGCATGAATATGCAAAGGAGTAAGTAGAAAGATGTCGATTTGGAGCAATGGGAATAGCAAAACACTAGAAACCATCCAATCCGTTTCCAAGGAGGATTTGGTTAAATCAATCACAATGCAATCACCTTATGGAAAACTATACAGCTATAAAGAGAATGAGCTTTGTAGCTGTCCATGAAAACAAAGAAAAGCCTCCAAGACAATAAATAAAAGTTCAGTGAAAAAAAAGTCGTGAGAATGCAAATAGTACAATTGGACTTACATAAAACCCTTTATCTGAACGTACATATACGTGTGCATATACCTACGCACAATCATAGAAGAAAGACCATACGGTGCAGATTAAAGTATTACCAGTGGTTGTCTCTATGAAGGGAAAGTGGGCATATGGGAGGAATTTAAGACTTTTTTCTTTTTTTTTTGAGATGGAGTCTTGCTCTGTCGCCCAGGCTGGAGTGCAGTGGTGCAACCTTGGTTCACTGCAAGCTCCGCCTCCTGGATTCACGCCATTCTCCTGCCTCAGTCTCCCGAGTAGCTGAGACTACAGGCGCCCGCCACCACACCTGGCTAATTTTTTGTATTTTTTAGTAGAGACGAGGTTTCACCATGTTAGCCAGGATAGTCTCAATCACCTGACCTCGTGATCCGCCCGCCTTGGCCTCCCAAAGTGCTGGGATTTTTACAGGTGTGAGCCACAGCACCTGGCTGGAATTTAAGCTTTTTACTCTTTTTGTTGTTGTTATTACGAGACAGGGTCTTGCTCTGTCACCAAGGCTGGAATGTAGTGTTGTAATTATAGCTCACTGAAGCCTCCACCTCTTGGGCTCAAGCAATCCTCCTGCCTCAGCCTCCCGAGTAACTGGGACTACAGGCGTGTGCTGCCATGCCTGGCTAATTTTTTATTTTTTTGTAGAGATGGGGTCTTGTTCGGTTGCCTAGGCTGACCTTGAACTCCTGGCTTCAAGCAGTCCTCCCACCTCAGCCTCCCAAAGTGTTGAAATTACAGGTGTAAGCCAATGGGCCTGGCCTTAACTTTTTATTTTGTGCTCTGTTTGAAATTTTTTCTTACAGTATATGGCTGCATTGTGTGACTTCATAAAAAACATGCAAGCCACTTAAGACATTGAAAGTCAATATACAAAAGGGGTATGTTAGACCAGGCACGGTGGCTCATGCCTGTCATCCCAGCACTTTGACAGGCCATGGTGGGTGGATCACCTGAGGTCAGGAGTTCAAGACCAGCCTGGGCAATATGATGAAACGCTGTCTCTACTAAAAATACAAAAATTAGCCAGGCGTGTTGGCAGGCACCTGTAATCCCAGCTATTCAGGAGGCTGAGGCACGAGAATTGCTTGAACCCGGGAGGTGGAGGTTGCAGTGGGCAGAGATCGCACCACTGCACTCCAGTATGAGTGACAGAGCAACAAACAAAAGGGAACAAACAAACAAAAACAAAAGGGATGTGTTAAGGAAAAAAAGGTTTCATTGTCTGAGGGATGGTTCTGCCTGAGGTTCCACCTTAAGGCGCCCAAGCCTAGTCCACAGCTGCATGCATTTCTCAGCCAAGGAGGACCCTGTAGCAGCTCAGAGACTGAAGATGACAGCCAAGGCCAGGGTTCTATTTTCTCAGCCTGACACCCAGAGGAGCCTGAAAATGGGGCCATGTCTCTCGGGGACCCGCAGGCCTCGACAGCCCAGCAGCCCCAGGCTTTGCACCTGTCCAACGTCACCACGTTCCCCTTCCCCATTTGTTCCTTGCCTGGAGCCAGCTGTCCTGAGAGACCAGAAGGTCCCAGCCCCTCAGCCACGTGTGGAAGCCACGTTCCCAGCTTGCTGCTACGTGGCTGGAAACCCACCTTCTCACTGTGTTGATCGTTTGTGGAGGACTTCGACGCAGCACATCCATTTCTCCTTCTGCTCACTGGCATGGGGCAGCTCTGGAGCTGGGAGGAGATCAACCTCGCAGGAGGGGTGCTACATTCAGGAGGGGCTGTAGGCTTCAGGCTCTTCTGTCAGGGGTCTTCACCAAGAGCTCCACAGGTGCCAGTGGGAAGGACCAGGACTCGGGCACTGGGGGATTTCATGTATCTCCCTTTACGCATCTCCTCGCTTCTCAGTCACAGCAGCTGTGAGGCCGGCCCTGCCACTCAGCACCTGTGGACCTTGGGAACACCCTCAGCCTGAGCTTCCATTCCCTCATCTGTAAAATGGGATAGTAACAGCCACTCACAGAGTGACGTGGGGACTCAGTGAGACAGTGCACAGTGAAAAGGGCTGTGACCTGGTCACCTGGTCGAGGGGATTAGGAAAGCTACAGAAAAGGGATATTTTGGCTGGGCATGGTGGCTCACACCTATAATCCCAGCACTTTGGGAGGCCAAGGCAAGAAGATTGCTCGAGGCCAAGAGTTCGAGACCAGCCTGGGTAACATAGAGAGTCCTCATATCTACAAAAAATTTTAAAAATTAGCCAAGTGTACGTGTGTCTATAGTTCTAGCTCCTCAGGAGGCTAAGGCAGGAGGATTGCTTGGATTCAGGAGTTGGAGGCTGCAGTGAGCTATGATTGCATCACTGCACTCCAGCCTGGGTGATGACAAGATTGTATTTCAAAAATAAAAATTAAAAAATAGTTAAAAAAACGAAAAAGGAATATTTTGACATAGCCTAGGCATCAGGAAGGACTTCTTAAGGAGGCAGCAGTGAGTTTTGAAGGCTGTCCTATTCACTGTTGCTGTGTCATTTTTAAAACTCTGAACTTAGTGTCACTAAAGAACCATGTTATTGTGTTCACGGACCCGTGAGCCAGGAATTTGCACAAAGCACAGCAGACTGGCTTGTCTGTGCCCTACAATATTTAGGGCCTCAGTTGGGTAGACTTGAAGGGTGGGTCCAACTCCGTGGCTGGGGCTGGAAGGAGCTGGAAGCCTCTTTACCTTTCTGTGTGGAAGTTGGTGCTGTCTATCAGCTGGGACACCATGGGAGGCCTCTCCCTATGGTCTCTCCACACAGGCTAGTTGGGCTTCTTTGAAACATGGCAGCTGGGTTCCAAGAGTGAGCTCCCCAGAGAACGAAGGGAAAGCTTTATCACCATTTATAACCTAGCCTCAGGAGTCACAACACATCGCTTCTGCCGTAGTCACACACCCTTTCCAGATTCAAGGGCGTGGAATGTGGACCCCAGCTCCACAGGAAAGGAGTGTCCTTGTAAAGTCATATGAAATGGGAGATATTGTTGCTGTAAGTTTTTGGAGAAAATAATTTGCCAAAAAGGCCTGTAGCAAGTAGGAAATGTCTCTTCTAAACTCCGAGGAAGGTAATGTGTTCCCTGACCCGCCTTGGACTGTTGTCCAAGTTGTGCACTGTGCAAAGGCATCCAGCTAAGAAGGCAAGTAGGAACTGAAATCCAGCCTGTTCTCCATTCACTGAGTTCTATGTTCCTACATGAAGTTGCATCTGACAAGAGGAAGGAGAGACTTTGCCTTTGCAAAAAGCATTGTCCACTTGCTAGGCTAAGCATCCACAGAGCTGTGTCCAACCAGAAGAGTGCCTATTTCTAATTCCCACAAGATATCTACATGGACAAGCTGTGGTCCTGGCTGATCCCATCCTGGAGAAGATGAGTGGAGAATTAGAGGCTGGAACAGGAGGTGAGGAGAGGGGAGGAGGGGGGCTAAGCCTTGAGACTCAGGCTGAGCTCTAAGGGTCCTGCCCCTCTGTCAGTTCCACACTCCTCTAAACACATACACACACACACACACAGAGAGAGAGAGAGAGAGAGAGAGAGAGAGAGAGAGAGAGAGAGAGAGAGAAAGAAAGAGAGAGAGAGTCATTTTCCATCTCATTTTAGCATCCTCAGGCCAGGACTCTAGTTTGTTCTGGTTCCAAAGCAAGTGTCTTCCAAGTTCATAGAGGAGGCCCCATTGTAACTCATGGGGCCAGTATAAATATGGAGCAGACCTATAGCAGCAGAAGAAGAGGCAGGACTCATCTGAGAAGCCCAGATTCCAGGTTTCAGTGGGGACACAGCCCCTCCCAGAGGAGAGAATGAAAGAACCATAATGAGATTTTGCTCATTGCATTTGGCACTTTCGGAGGCCAGGGTAGGAGGATCGCTTGAGCCCAGGACTTAGAAACCAGCCTGGGCAACATAGTAGGACCCCCATCTCTACAAAAAGTCAAAAATGTAGCCAGGCGTGGCGACATGTGCCTGTGGTCCCAGTTACTTGGAGGGCTGAGGCAGGAGGATTGCTCGACCCCAGGAGGTTGAGGCCACAGTCAGCTGTGATTGCACCACTGCACTCCAGCCTGGGCAACAAAACAAGACCCTGTCTCAAAAAAAAAAAAAGAAAAGAAAGATTCCAAAGAGCATCCTTCAGGGTTCAGGGGCCGAGAGGCCCACTATTGAAACAAGAGGAGAGAACACCCAGTTGGAGTTAGCGAATGTCCCTTGGCTTAGCATACCATCATTTCCCCCCAATTTCCCTTTATGGAGATGGGCTATTTTGAAGAATGTTCAATGCTATAAAATAAAGCTGAAATCAGGTTATCTGGGTTTCCGCGGAGCCTGCTGTAGGCAAGTGCAGCACAGACACTATTTATACAGGGAGGGAGCATCTCGGCAAGAAACTTACAACTGCCGTTTAGAATTAATTTAGCACCTTGTCTGCTCTGAGGACATATGCTCTGTGTCTAGAATTACAGCACCTTCAACACCATATGTGAGTGCTGGATGTGGCCGGGAAAGATCTCGGAGCCTCCTGGCACACAGACACGGGAGCTCCGTGTGTCAGCGACGATCACACCTCCCTATGCGTGCGAACGCCAGCAATGTGTGTAGAATCCCTAAGTCTTCACAAGTAAGTGAGCATATGGCACGTATCTCGTGTTCTGGCACCGGGCACAGAAAATAAACGGCGACGTGCAATCTGGAGTCAGGCAGGATGTGTGACCTGCGCTGTCTTTGCAATCTCGACTTTGCACGTCGTGGCAGGTTCCCAGCTCAGAGCCAGCAGGGCTGCTCCTCCAGGAGCTGCATCTGAACATACCAGAGCCTGCAGAGGAGCCCTTGGAATAGGACCTGGGAAGGGGCACTCACCAGGGTGGTAACTGGCAGCCCTCGGAAGTTTTAACCTTTGAACTGCTTCAAAGGTAACTGGTTACAGGCCAGGCACAGTGGCTCATGCATGCAATACCAGCACTTTGGGAGGCCGAGGCAGGTGGATCACTTGAGGTCAGAAGTTCGAGACCAGCCTGGCCAACATGGCAAAACCCCGTCTCTACTAAAACTACAAAAATTAGCCAAGCACAGTGGCATGTGCCTGTAGTCCCAGTTACTCGGGAGGCTGAGGCAGGAGAATCGTTTGAACCAGGGAGGCGGAGGTTGCAGTGAGCCGGAGGTTGCAGTGAGCCGAGATCGCACCATTGTACTCCAGCCTGGGCCACAAGAAAGAGACTTTGTCTCAAAAAAAAAAAAAAAAAAAAGGTAACTAGTTACATCTGGTAACACAGCTACAAACTCACAGCTGCTCTCAGAAACTCAGAGACTGACTGTGCAAGGGTGGAAGCAGGGGTACAAATCGTCATAAAAAACATGGGGTCATAGGCCAGACCCACTAACGCTGTTCAGGGAGGGAAGAGGAGTAAGGAACAACTATCACAACCTGCTATTGTCTCTGTCCCCATGGTGCCCAGACACACTCAGAAGCTGCAAGACGCTTCTCTGTGTGTCCCAAGAGAGCCAGACCCAGATTGACAAATACGTATGGAGTACTCTTGTCGGAGTTACTTACACAAAAGCAAACAAAAGACATACAAACGCCTGTGTCCATAGAACTGACACTCTGACCCGGGTGATGGAAGAGAGAGATAAATGAAATAATAAGTCTGTGGTATTGAATTCTAGAAGGACACTGCCAGGAAGCGGATGAGGAGTGCAGGGTGGTTTTGCAGAGTTAATGAGCCTGGTTGGGAGGGCCTTGCTGAGAGGTAACATTTGTTTTATGAAATTTTCGTTTTTTAAATTATTCATTTATGGATCAGTCAGTTGATGCATTGACATGGCCTCGTTCTGTTGCTCAGGCTGGTCTCGAACTCCTGACCTCAAGAGATCTTCCTGATTCAGCCTCCCGGGTTGCTAGGCTTATAGGCATGAGCCAGCATGCCTGGCTTAAGAAAATTAGTTTTCTCAGGCTGTGCTGTCTTCTAAAAAATTACTTCCGATGGCTTGTGGCTAGCTATTTGGAATACACTGACGTCTGTTTTTGTTTGTGCTTTGTTTTTGTTTTTGTGTTTTGTTTTTTGACTTAGCTGGACTAAAGGCACTGAGATTTGTGTATGGAGTTTGCATTCTGGAAACTTACTACAAATATTTATTTTTTTATTTATTAAAAAATTGTTTTTTTACAGAGACAGGATCTTGCTCCGTTGCCCAGGCTGATCTCAAACTCCTGGGTTCACGTGATCCTCCCTACTCAGCCTCCCAAAGAACTGGGATTACAGGTGTGGCCCACTGCACTTCATCCTACAAATATTAACATGCAGAACATACAGAAAACAATTGCTCAGTTCACTGAAACACTGTAAAGAGAATGACCTTATAATGACAACCAAGCGAAGACTTGGAAGAAGGCTTCACAGAGAGGTGACATTTGGAGACAGAGCCCTGCCGCCCTGCAGCCATGCAGACTGCAGCCCACAGCCAACGCAGCCATGCAGGGATCTGGGAACGGAGCTCCAGGACCAGGGACTGAAAGTGCAGACTGAGGCCTGCTGAGGAGCAGCAAGGAGACCAGGTGTCTGGGGAGTGACAGGGCAGTAAAGTTAAGAGAGGACAGATGAGGTCAGACCATATAGCAGGGACAGGCTATGTGGACACTAAAGCATGCAGCAAGGACTTTGACCTTGACTCTGGGTGAGACAGGAACGGTGGAGGGGTTCAGAGCAGAGCAGTGCACGATCTGATTTACATTTTACAAGGCCTGCTCTGCTGCTTGCTGGAGGATATTCTGCAGCAGAGGAAAGGTGAAGACAACCTTAAAAAAAATTCCGACTCAGTGAGTTCTTGCCTTAGTGTTTTTTGCCAGTGCCGTTTAGGACCCTGTAGAGACAGTCCAAAGTCATAGCCAGGAGACCCGGCTGAAAGTCCTCACACTGACACCAACAGCCTGTAAACCGTGGACAAGCCACCTAAACCCCCCTGCCTCGGTTTCCCTATCTGTCAAATGGAGGCAGTCACGGCAGTCCTCCCTCCCTCCCTCACTTGTGTTGAGCATGAGATAAGATGACGGAAATGCAAGGCTTTGAAAGTAAAGATGCTCTTAGGCTTTTAGATCCTGGGGGATGAGGTCGACACTCCTCGCCCAGGATCCCCTAGTGCAAGCTGGGGCAGGGTATGGTCCACAGGCCTGCAGCCAGCAGGAGATAGCTAGCAATGCCAGATGAGACAGCATCCAGGGTCATCCAACACAAGGCACCATCTGGAACATGTGTGGAGCTACGAGTTATCAAGCTGAACAGAGACAATGTCACGAGACGGATGACTTGAGTGCTATTCTCACCAAGGAATGTCCCCCTGATCCACCCAGAACTCCCCACCCCCTGCAGCTAGCGACTTGCAAGAAATTGGTTTTTTTCTTTTTCCTTTAACAATCACCAAAGTCATCTTCAAACTGCACAAGCTGAAAAATCAGCTCATAAAGTGAGAATATGACCAACTGTAGAATGCAAGAACTTTAAAAAAAAATTTAGATTTTATTTGTTTTGTTTTGTTTTGTTTTGAGATGACGTTTCAGTCTTGTCACCCACGCTGGAGCGCAATGGCGCTATCTTGGCTCACTGCAACCTCCACCTCCCGGGTTCAAGCAATTCTCCTGTCTCAGCCTCCTGAGTAGCTGGAATTACAGGCACCCGCCACCACACCCAGCTAATTTTTGTATTTTTAATAGACAGGGTTTTACCATGTTGTCCAGGCCGGTCTTGAACTCCTGGCCTCAAGTGATCCACCTGCCTTGGCCTCCCAAAGTGCTAGGATTACAGGCATGAGCCACCGTGCCCAGCCTACAACATTTAGGTTTTAAAAAGTTAGGTATTGCTTGCACAGGGTAAAAATTTGAAGCAGTACAAAAGGGGAAATACAGTAAGAGGTAAGTCACCCTCCTTCTCTCGACCTCTTTTCCTTCTGCCCAAGGAAGCAGAGACTGTTACCAATGTGTGTTTCCTTCCCGAAGAGCTATCTGTACCTGTAACTATGCCTTCATGTCCTGCTTATACACATGTGCACGTACAGTCTATCTTTCACATTTGTGGATTTCGTACTTGGGAATTCACCTACTCGCTAACATTTATTTGCAACCCCAAAATTAATACTCTTAGGGTTTTCCAGGTCAATCGCAAACATGCACAAAGAAATGAAAGATTTGAGTCATCCTCCATACGCGGTCCCAGCTGAGGCTGAGCAAGGTGACACCCTGCCTTCCTCTTCAGTGTCCTTTTTGAGGCCCGTTTAATGCCACATTTTTCTTATTTTCATGTTTTCTGTCAGCGATTTTGCTGTGTAAATGCCCCCCAAGCATAGCATTGAAGTGCTGTCTAGGGTCCTACACACAGAAAGGCTGTGATGTGCCCCATGGAGAAATTATTTGTGTTCAGGCGTGAGTTATAGTGTTGCTGGCCATGAGTTCAGTGTGAATGAACCAACAGTATCTATAAAATGAGGTGTCATTAAAGAGAAACACACATAAAGCGGGGTTCTGTATTGTTGGGTTGATAAAAATGTGACCAGAGGCTTGAAATCACCTAACCCTGTATTTCCCCAAGGAGCAGTGGTTCAGGATTTGCTAATTCAGTGATCGTCGTGACTTTATAGAACATAGTTACTAGAAATAACACAAATCTATTGGGTATAATTATTTTAGTTTCAAAATGGTTAACATACTGTACTCTGGTACCTTGTTTTTTGTTTTATGTGGGTTCTTTCTATTACTTAACAATATGTCTTGGATATTGTTCCCTATTGGCACATAAATAACTTTCTTATTCTTTTTCATGACTGCATAATATTCCACGGAGTGAACATACCATCATTATTTAAGTGTATTCCTATGGACTTGGGGTTGTTTTGTTAATCTCTACAATGCTGGAAAGAAGATGCTGTGAAGTGCTTCTGAGTGTCTCTGTGAATCCATCTGTAGGATCAATTCCTAGTAGAGGAACAGCAGGGTCAGAAGGTGGGAGCACGTGACATCTGGATGGGTCCCCCTAGATCACCTTCCCAATAGTCTCTGAGTCTATTTGCCCCCAATGCATGGGGGCTGGAATTCCCCAGAGGAAGATTGTATCAGTTTCTGGGCCTGCTGAAACAATTGACCAAGGGCTGTGGCTTAACAGAAACTTCTTCTCTCACAGTTCTGGAGGCCAGAAGCCCAAAGTCAAGGTGCTGGCAGGGCTGGTTCCTCCTGCAGGCTGTGAGGGCAAAGCTGTTTCATGGCTCTCTCCTGGCTTCCAGTAATTGCTGTCATGGGAGTTCCTTGGCATGTGGACACATCACTCCAATCTCTGCCTCTTTCTCTACCTGGAATTCTCCCTGTGTCCAAATTTTCTTCTTCTCATAAGAACATCAGTCATCGGATTTAGGGCCCGCCCCAATGCGGTGTGACCTCATCTTATCCCAATGACATCTGCAAGACCCTGTTTCCAAATAAAATCACACACACACGTACTGGAGATGAGGACTTCAACTTCCCCTTCGAGGGGACACCATTTAACCCACGACACAGATGTTCTCGAATGTTCTGAAGGCTTTTGCATAGCAGAATCGTCAGGCTGATGGTAGAAGTCGGCGGCTCCCACTACACCCCCCACAGCTGTCTCATCCCCTGTTGCTGACACCTGGAGTCGATTGTCAGCCCTGATCAGAGAATTCCAAAGCACACTCGTTGGTAGGGGTGGGGGATTAGGGAGTGGGGGATAGGTTGGGGATATAATAAGCTATTCTCCCACATTTCTCAAACCAGGGCACCGCTTCAGGAGACTTTGCTTGCTAACTAATAACCAGTACAGTAAAGTCACACTTCTTTCTCTCTCTCTCTTTTTTTTTTTTTTTTTTTTTTAGGCAAGGTCTTGCTCTGTCACCCAGGCTGGAGTACAGTACAGTGGTGCAATCATAGCTCACTGCAGCCTCAACCTCCTGGGCTTGAGCAATCCTCTTTCTTTAGCCGCCAAAGTAGCTGGGATTGCAAGCATGTGCCACCACCACACTTGGCTAATTTATGTGTGTGTGTGTGTTGCTTTTGTTTTTGTTTTTTTGTAGAGATCGGGTTTCGCTATGTTGCTTAGGCTGTTCTCCAACTCCTGGGCTCCAGCAATCCTCCGGCTTTGGCCTTCCAAAGCCCTGGGATTATAGGTGTGAGCCACCACACCCAGTCAACATTTCCCTGGAGTTCAGATTCTACAAACTAAAGTTCTGCAAAGTAAAAATCAGGTACAGTCCATATAATGCTTGGAAAGGACCTTAAGAAATTCAAAAGCCAACGATCAATTCCTTTTGTTTGTCTTTGCATTTGGGCGAGCTTTCTCGGAGGCAGCGGAGGTCAAGGTCTAGCTTGGGGTCTCTGTGTCAGCCCCTGTGCTGTGTGGCCGGGCTTTGGGATACATTTCTCCTGCGCTTAGGGAAGGACCCTCGCATGCAAGAGAAGCCCTGAGAACCTGAATTCTGCCTCACAAGAGGTAGCACAATCTCTCTAGCCCCCTTTCTCTAGCCCCAGCCTTCCCTCTTCCCTGCAGCAGAGCCTGCAAGCAAACAGATCTGAAATTGTACAATTCCCTGGGCGTGTGGGCTCAGCCTACATAGACACCCCAGCTGGGGTCTGTCAGCAAGATGAATGGTGCAGAGATGACCAGTGACCCCTAGGGACACAGCAGATGCCTCCAATTCTCTGGGCAGCTTCTAAAGCCCCCTTTTCATTTTCTATCAGTGGGGGCAAAGAATTTTTCTTTGGGCCAGTAGCCCCCGTAATGAGGCCTGTGTCCTCAGCCTTCCGGAGGAGGAAAATGAGGAACAGGGCTGCCAGCCTTTTTGCTAATCCAGAGAGATGAGGACCGTGACTTACGGAAGTCTAAAAGCAGGAAAAACGAGCCCCTCCTCGGGGCTCTAGCAGAGAGGCAGAGAACCCCTGGGTCAGATCGATAAAATATGTAATGGACTGAGGAGGTTTGCTTTGGGAAATTTCCCCATCTGCTCCGTCCCATTATCCTTCCTCATGATGAGGATCCTAAGTGTTTCGCCCCGTGTGAGTGACATTTCAACACCCACCCTTGCGTGAGAGGAAGTAGGGGCCCCGGGAGGTGGACTCCCCAGTAAATATCGGTTTAAGTGGAGTAACAAAAATGTGGTGCGCCATCCCTGATTTATTGACTCACTTCTCCCAGTCAATTTCCCGCCAGGGAGCCACACGGGGCTGCAAAGCGAGAGGTGAACAGATTGGAAGCCGTGCGAAAATCTTCCGAATGATGCTCAGAAAACAGGGTGTCATCCCTGGAATACATTGCAACACCCGGATACAAATCCCCGAGCAGAATTTACTGCGGGGTGTTTACGGTGAATCCGAAGCACCAAACACACTCAGGGCTCCCAACCAGCGCTTCATCAATGTGCCAAGGCGAGGAATTTTATTAGCCAGAAGTTTCCCTGGAGGATTTAAAGGCGGTGAGGTGGGGAGGGTGGTGTGAGTCAGAGTGAGGGGAGAACAATATTTCCCGGAGGACTCCTGGGGATGAGGGAGGAGAGGAGGCAGGGAGCATCTGAGTGAGTCCTCCAGCCTTCCTAGAGCCACCCAGCAGGCCAGTGGGAGGGTGGGGAAGCCAGCCACCATTGCTGATGGGGGGAAGAGCTATTGATGGCTGAGAGCCCAGGCAAGCCTGGGAAAGGAAGGTGAGCTGACAGGTAGGAAAATAGGAGACTTCTTTTCACACGGGGAAGCAAAAATGAAGGTTTTTGTTATTGATTTTTTTTCAAGGCCTGTTGTTGGTTGCAATTTTATCTCTTTTAATATTTTAAGAGAAAAAAATCTAACGTTGGCATTATTTTTTACTGTCATGTCATGGATGGTTTCTGACAACGTGACTCAAACAGAGCCCTGTGGGAAATGGGGAGTTACTTGGGTTGCATTTGGGGGGCTGCATCTGGATTCTGGTGCAAATGTGTTGTACCCAGCGTGGACCTGGGCAGAGAGCGTTTTACACCGTGACCTCCTGGCTCTGGGCTTGTGAAGTCCGTGGTTTGAGCCTTATCTGACTTGAGCTATTCTGAGTCTCAGAATACAAATGCAAGTCAGAGAGAGGTTGTAGAGAGAGCACGAAAACCGGAACTATGTTTTCTGGGAGTATGCACAGTAGGGGGGCAGGATATTTTAGGTGGAAAGTCTCAGAGTAATTGGTAAATTGAGGAAGCCATATTAACCTCCCCTGGAAAAGTCTGAAGGTTTAAATTTGAAATTCGATTGATTTCCCCCACCTCCCAATTTCCACAAACACCAAGGTTTTGGGTTGTATTTGTTTTTGTTTTTAGAATTTAGACGCCCTTGCCTTCTATGTCACAGGTTATGGAAAAAAAAAAAAGGGATAAGTAAATAAATAAATTAGAGGCATTTTCGGATACTGAGAGTTTGGGGGTTGTTTTGTTTTGTTTTTGAGACAGAGTCTCATTCTTTCACCGAAGCTGGAGTGCAGTGACCCAATCTCCACTCACTGCAACCTCTGTCTCCAAGGTTCAAGCGATTCTCCTGCCCAGCCTCCCAAGTACTTGGGATTAAAGGCAAGCACCACCATGCCTGGCTAATTTTTGTAGTTTTAGTGGAGACGGGGTTTCGCCATGTTGGCCAGGCTGGTCACCAACTCCTGAACTCAAGTGATCCACCTGTCTTGGCCTTCCAAAGTGCTGGGATTATAGGCATGAGCCACCGTGCCCAGCCCTGAGAGTTTTTAAAAGAATTTAAAACTGATGACCCCATCTTTCCTCCCTTTGGTCATTCACACACTTACGGAATACTAAATAATTGAACCAATAGAGGAATGAGGAATTGTCCTCCTGTTCCACAGAACCTAGCACCCAGAAGGTCCACAGTAAATATCTGTGGACTGCCTGAGCAGCTGCCCATCGGGGCGCCAAGACTGGCCATAAGGAGGATGTCATCAAGTCCTGCGCTGCAAATTTATAGCCCAGTGACCAGAAAAAGAAAGAGCCAGAAAGAAGGGAGCAGAGAACCAGAGCTAACCAGGCAAATCCATGCTTGCAAATGAACCCCCAGCTGCCATCTTCATGCCTGCCTCTCTCCCCTTTGCCCATCATTACAGACTACCTCTCTGCCATGCCTGTATCCATGCCCTTTGCTGCTGACTTTGCAGTTCTTCCATGAAAGGGATGGGATCTGTTTCTCCATATCCTGGCTTTGCGTTTACCCATGGGATGTACTTTGCCCATTGGAATGAGGTGGGCGTGATGGTGCACCTAGGCTTCAAGAGCGCCCACGGCTTTGCTCTTGTTCTCTGATCTTTCTGCCGTCATCATGAGCAGAGCATGCCTGGCCAGCCCACTGTCTCAGGAGGAAGACAAGAGATGCATGGGTCAGAGCCTCTCTGGCCAAGCCCAGTCTAGCACATCCAAGCATCCAAGCCTCTGCTGGCCCTCTGACCAATGAGAATAATAACTACTGTTTTTTGTTTGCTTGTTTGTTTGTTTGTTTGTTTGTTTGTTTTTGAGATGGAGTCTCGCTATGTCACCCAGGCTGGAGTGCAGTGGTGCAATCTCAGCTCACTGCAAGCTCTGCCTCCCGGGTTCATGCCATTCTCCTGCCTCAGCCTCCATCCAGAGTAGCTGGGACTACAGGTGCCCACCACCACACCCAGCTAATTTTTTGTGTTTTTAGTAGAGATGGGGTTTCACCGTGTTAGCCAGGATGGTCTTGATCTCCTGACCTTGTGATCCACCCCCTTTGGCCTCCCAAAGTGCTGGGATTACAGGTGAGAGCCACCACACCCAGCCTAAATAACTACTGTTTTAAGCCACTGAGTTTTGGGGTCGTTTGTTACGCAGCAGTTTTATAGTGGTAGCTAACCAATACACCTCATTCCTGTGGATGGTTCAGTCTTCCCTGGTGCACACATCTGGCTCATCTGCACCTCCCACAACACCCCCAACCATTGTTTCTCTGCATGTGATTCTAATATTGATTCCTAAGACCCTTGAGCACCACCACTGATTTTTCAGGCCACCTATTTCCTTTGTATCAACGTTTTCATCTCCTTTGAATCTTTCTTCAGTCCATGTCACCTCTTGCATCTGGATCTGGCTTGTCCTGCCCCCATCCCCTCTTCCCTGTGCTTGGTGTTCATATCCACTCTTCCTCCCTCCAGTTCCCACTTCTCCCTGCCTCCGGGCATGGGCAGGTGCCTCCCTCCCACTGCCCTACTCCTGGAATCTCCGCTGCCACCTTTGAAGGAAGGAATTTAGAAATGCTCCGTGAAGGCATTATTCATACACTAGACATTGTCACTGTTGACAGGGTAGGTAGGTCCCCCTGTGGGCCCTGGTGACCTCCGATGCCAAGATCTCCTGGTGGAGGGAGCCGGGCTTGTGTGGAATAGACACAGCCTTGTCTGGCAGCGCGCAGCCTCTGCCAACAGCAAATTCTGTCGACCGCGACTGTTACTTGACAGCATTTGTTAACATATTAATGACAGAAAAAGGCTTTTTGGCAGAAATATCTCATCCTTGAGTCCTCCTCTCTGGAAAAAAGGAATGGGGTTCTTTGGGGAGTTAAAGTAGACATAAAAGAGCCAAGACCCCCTGGAGAGGATCCCCCGTTCTCACGCTGTCTTGGAATGTGGGTTCTCTAGGCATGACACTCATCTCTTGAGCCCCAAAGCCATGCCTTTGATTGCAAGAAACAGAACCACACAGGCTTGCCCAAGCAAAAGGGATGTCTCCACCAGGATCCATCAGGAAAGATGGTAAAGTTGGGTTAAGATAGCCACAAAGCGCTGAAGAAAGGGATTAGAGTCCTTTCTCCGTACCCACAGCAGATTGGTTTCAGCATCCCCCACGGATACCAAAATCTGCAGATGCTCAAATTCCTGATATAGAAGGGCATATTATTTACATGTAACCCACACACATCTTCCTGCATACATTAAATCATCTCTAGGTTACTTATAGTACCAGATACAATGTGAGTGCTTTGTAAATAGTTGTTATACTGCATTGTTTTAACAATTTGTATTATTTTATTGTTGTATTTTCTTTTTTACAATATTTTTGATCCAGGGTTGGCAGGCCCTGTGATTGGTGGGCCCGTGGTTGGTGGAGCCGTGGTTGGTGAGGCCCATGGTTGGTGGGGCCCGTGGTTGGTAGGCCCAAGGCGACCCCATGAGGAAAGAGCTGGGCATCCACACCCTGCCCTTGCTCCTTCTGTCCCTCTGAATTGCTTCTGGGCGTCCTCATTGGGTGAGCCAAGTGGGAAGCCAGAACCAGGGTAGGCCATTGATACTGTCCATGAAGATCAGCCTCCTGGGCTGAGAGTCGAAAGGAGCAGGTGGATCGCAGGGTTGGATATCTGTAGCTCTTAAGCACACCCAGCACAGCTCTTGGGACCGGGCTCCACACAGTCTGATCTGAGAAGAGGTCCTGGTAACAGCACCACCACAGACATGACAGCCTCTCACCATGCCTTTGGTCTCACCACCAAGTGTCAAATCAAGTCCTTGTTTCTTTGTTTGAATTCCAAAGAAACAGAGAATCTGATGGACAGAATTTCAGATTTGGGAACCAAAATACATACTACAAGAGGACGCTGGAGAGCCTCTGGGCTGCTTGGACCAGGCTGGTGGGTGGCACGCTTCCTTCCATGGGGGATTAGGGGATATGTATCTGGGAATGATGTATTCTCATTCATTCATTCTGCCTGAGTTTGAAATTTCCCAGGAGCGGATCCTGAAATGCTGATGCCAATGCAGGTAGTTTATTTGGGAGGTGGCCCAGGAAAGCATAGATAGGGGAGTAGAGAAATGAGGTGGAAGGGGAGGAGCCTCTAATAGAGAGTGTGTTACTGAGCCAACCACCACCAAGGCACCTGGGCTTCATCCTGCTGGGTTCAGAATTAGTGACTCAGTGTAGACCATGTCCTCAGAGTGACTCCAACTCCAGTGTGGTGTGTGGTATGTGGATATGTATAGTTATATTTATATTGTTTTTTTGTTTTCTTTTGTTTTGTTTTATTGTGAGACAGAGTCTTGCTCTGTCTCCCAGGCTGGAGTGCAGTGGCACTATCTCGGCTCACTGCCACCTCCACCTCCCGCATTCAAGAGATTCTTCTGCCTCAGCCTCCCGAGTAGCTGGGATTACAGGCACCTACTACCATGCCTGGCTTATTTTTGTATTTTTAGTAGAGACAGGGTTTCACCATGTTGGCCAGGCTGGTCTTGAACTCCTGACCTCAGGTAATCCACCCACCTTGGCCTCCCAAAGTGCTGGGATTATAGCATGCTTGGCCTTATACTGTATTTTGATATATGCTATATTTATATTATATATATATCAGTTATATTGCACATACATATATACATATATATCAGTCATTGGCTGAGTGTTACTGAATGCAGAAAGCCATCCAGTCTCAGGTTCTTTTGGACCCCAGGGGCCAGAGAGGGCCCCCAGGCAGCTAGAAGTCAGGGCAGTGTACTACGATAGTGGTTTTTTTCTTGTTGTTTTGTTTTGAGAAAAGGTCTTACTCTGTCGTCCAGGCTGGAATGTAGTAGTGTGCCATCTTGGCTCACTGCAGCTTTCACCTCCTGGGCTCAAGTAATCCTCCCACCTCAGCCTCCTGAGTACCTAGAACAGGAGCGTGCCACCATGCCCAGCTAATTTTCTAATGTTTTATAGAGACAGGGTCTCACTATGTTGCCTAGGCTGGTCTTGAACTCCTGGCCTCAAGCAGTCCGCCCCACCTCGGCCTCCCAAAGCACTGGGACTACAGGTGTGAGCCACCGTGCCTGGCTGGTGTTTTAATGTTTCTTGGGATTTGTCTTAATTCAGGTATGGTAAGACACAGAGACACAGAAATGACAGTCATGAAAAAAGGCTTTTTACACTCACAGATCCCAGGACATGTCACATGGGGCCGCAAAAAGCAGGCCCAGGGTCAGTCCAGAGACAGAGGGGGTGGGAGGAAGTGTGTGAGAGCCTTTGTGGTGGTTTCAAAGGGAAGGCACAGGTGGGGCAGGGCAAGCAGGCTTCAGGTTGGCTGTTTGGATCATTTCAGTGGGCTCCGGGACCCAGGAGCTGCCCCTTGTTATCCAGTACCTGGCCCTGGGGTGGTCAGGGCAGGTTGGATGGGTGGCCAGAGTGTGACAGCCCCACAGAGGAGGTGGTCGGAGATGGGTTGGTTGGTTTGCAGATGAAAGCTATACTCACCGGTGAGTCATTTCCTATCTCTAGGGATTGGCTAGCCCTGGGAGGGAGGCACAGTCCCTCCAGGGTCAGAAAGACCCGAGGCATCAAAGGGTCAGAACATAGCAAAGGAAAGTGGTGGTGAGTACAAATGGTCAGGACAGAGGGGACAAAGAGGGGGCTTGAGGGGCGAGCACTGACGGCAACTGCTGCACCTTTATTCAACTACTTATTATCAACCTGTTTAGAAAGTCCTGTCCCAGCCGGGCGCGGTGGCTCAAGCCTGTAATCCCAGCACTTTGGGAGGCCAAGACTGGTGGATCACGAGGTCAGGAGATCGAGACCATCCTGGCTAACATGGTGAAACCCCGTCTCTACTAAAAAATACGAAAAACTAGCTGGGCAAGGTGGCGGGCGCCTGTAGTCCCAGCTACTCGGGAGGCTGAGGCAGGAGAATGGCGTGAACCCGGGTGGTGGAGCTTGCAGTGAGCTGAGATCCAGCCACTGCACTCCAGCTCGGGCGACAGAGCGAGACTCCGTCTCAAAAAAAAAAAAAAAAAAAAAAAAAAGTCCTGTCCCACATGCAGGGGAAATGGGGTAAATACTCGTTGCTGCCTTCATGGTGTGTGGCACGTGGGCGTGGGGCCTCAGCGCAGGGCAGGTAGAGCAGGAGCCCCAGTGCATGCAGACGTCATCCGCGCCCCGGAGGACAAGGAGCACGTATTTCTGGTCCTGCATCTAGTCTGGGCACCAAGGGTTCTGCTTCCAGAGCCAGTTCTCCAAGCAGCTTGGCACACAGATTGCAGTCCCCTGTGCCAGAGCTTGGCCAGGGTGATGCCGTCCACTGGTTTCTCAGGACATGATATTTTCTGCTGAACCAACATGGCACACCCTGCATCTTCCAAGGCCATTTGGGGAACTTGTGGATCTGCACAGGAGGCCAGTTGGCAGTGAACAGAACGGGGTGCATAGAGAATCCCGATGGTGGAAGTCAGGGCACTCAGGGAAGGCTAGCGCCTCTTGGAGAAGGATGTCGACATGGGGTCTCTCAGTGTCAACCACTTTGTATCAAAAAAAAACAAAACAAAAACAAACAATAACAACAACAACAAAAAATACTTCGAATGGTGGGAGCCTCCCGAGGCTCCAAACACCAACAGTCTTCAAACAAGGCAATTAATTTTTCCATTTAAATCCCATCCTCCCTGAAGCCATGAGAGTTTTCTCTTAGTAAACTCTGAACATTCACGTGGCTGGAAGTAAATCAGTTACCCGTGCTGAAAAGAAGAGACCCACACACTAAAAGGAAAACGAAAAAGAGTCGTGAGGACGTGTGAAAAATGGACCGATTTCGAGAGTCTACTTTGGAAAACAGCATCCGTTTTCAAGCATTTCCACTTCATTTCTGCGTTAATGGGTCCCTCGTTTCCAGGGTGCCATTTTCCCTTCAAAAGATGAGAGCCAGCCTGGCTAGAGACATCCCCTCTCTCTGGGGAGCAAGTTGGGGGTGTCTCTGCTTCCAGGCAGTGTGGCAAAGCACACTACAGGCCCAGCCTCGTCCAACCCCATTGCAGCATTACACAGGACAGTTGCAAATGCCTTTCTTCATTATGATTTTTTTTTTCCTAGAGCTTGCTAATTAAATCATTAAAATTTTATCTTCACTTAACCATGGATAAGAAGCATTTGAAACATCTAATTAGCATGCTGCAAGAGGTGCATAGAAGCCAGGAATCTTTGCAAGTTAGATCTGTTAGGAAGGGGAGATGGATGAGGTGGGGGAGGGAAGAGGCACCAGAAAGGAGATAGCAAAAGACGATGGGGTGGCTTATTTGCAAAGGAATCTGTAACCGCTTTGCCGCCTGTGATCAGAGCCACCTACCTGGTCCTGTTCCGTGCCTTTCTCATGAGCTTTGGCTGGCAGCCACAGCCAGGTTCCTACCCAGAATGGCAATCCCTGTGAGTGGGGACGGGGATGGGTGTGGGGCGGAATGCTTTTCGAATTTCAGGGCTCTCGGCTCCACATTCTAAATTGCATTTCAAATTTTACATACATTTACATGCAGGGTCTCTGAGTTCCCTGCCCTTCTCTCACTCCCAGTCAGCAAAATAAAATATCATGAAATAAAATGGAAGTAGTGCAGCTTCAAGGTCAAGCTAATATTCAGCAGGTTGCGAAAAGGGCCCCCGGTCCCTGGGGAATAGACGCTGTCAGTTCCAGAGCCTGTCTCTAGTGGCCAGCAGCATGCTAAGTGCATCCTGTGATCTCACATCATCCCACAAACACCCTGGGGTTTGTATTATCATCTCCTTAGCACGACCCACCTGCGGCTGTATTCGTTTCCTAGGGATCCCATCACCACGTACCATAAACTTGGTGGCTTAGAACAACAGACACTGGCCAGGCGCGGCGGCTCACGCCCATAATCCCAGCACTTTGGGAGGCCAAGGCAGGTGGATCACTTGAGGTCAGGATTTTGAGACCAGCCTGGACAACAGGGTGAAACCCTGTCTCTACTAAAAACACAGAAATTAGCCGGGCGTGGCGGCTTGCACTTGTAATCCCAGCTACTTGGGAGGCTGAGGCAGGAGAATCACTTGAACCTAGGAGAGGGAGGTTGCAGTGGGATTTTGCCACTGTACTGCAGCCTGGGTGACAGAGCGAGACTCCGTCTCAAAAACCAACAACAACAACAAAAAACAAAAACAAAGAAACAAAAAAATACAAAAATTAGCTGGGCGTGGTGGCAGGTGCCTGTAATCCCCGTTACTCAGGAAGCTGAGGCAGGAGAATCGCTTGAACCCGGGAGGCGGAGATTGCAGCGAGCAGAGATGGTGCCACTGCACTGCAGCCTGGGCGACAGAGCAAAGACTCTGTCTCAAAAAAAAAAAAAAAAATCCAAAAAACCAGACGCTTATTTTCTCATGGTTCTGCAGGCCAGAAGTCCAGAGTCAAGTGCCATGCTCCCTCTGAAGCCTGCAGGGAAAGACTGTCCCTTGCTTGTTCCAGCTGCTGGGAGCCGCAGACCTTCCTTAGTTTGCACCCTCATCACTCCGATCTCCACGTGACACTCTTCCTGTGTCTCCACGCCCTACTCTTCCCTAAGCCTGCCGTCTCTGTCCAAATTTCTCCTTTTCGTAAGAGTACAGTTATGTTGGATTAACGTCCATCCATCCTAATGAACTCATCTTGTTGTTGTTCTTGTTCTGAGACAGGATGTCACTCTGTGAGCCAGGCTGGAGTGCAGTGGCACGATCATAGCTCACTGCAGGCCCAAGCCCTGGGTTCAAGCAAACCTCCTGCCTCAGCCTCCCAAGTAGGTGGAACTGTAGGTGCATGCCATGTGTACCACCATGCCCAGGTAATTTTTTTTTTTTAATTGTGTAGAGATGAGGTCTCGCTGTGTTGCTAAGGCTGGTCTCAAACTCCTGGGGTCAATCGAGCCTCCCTCCTCGGCCTCCCAAAGTGCTGGGACTCCAGGCATGAGGCACGGCACCTGGCCAAATGACCTCATCTGAATTATCTCTGTAAAGACCCTGTCTCCGAGGAAGGTCTTAGAGTTAAGACTCCAACTTACCTAGTTGGGCAGAGCAATTCCACCCCATAACAAGAGCAAGGAGAGGTTTGGAAGGTAGTTCAAGGTCACACAGGTGGTAAAAATGGGAGCTGCATTTCCCGCCCAGTCTGACCTCAGCACAGGCTCTTGCTGCCTTGCTGTCAGAGGTGTGCCCTCTAGGCCTCAAGCTCAGGGGCTTCTGCCACCCCCAGGAGGGTCCCAGTCCTGGAGCCGGCCAAGACCAGTCAGCAGGAGGACATCAGGTAGGCCCAGAGCCACCCAAACCAAGCATGACAGGCGCTGGCCAGACCTGATGGACACCCAGGAGCCTGAAGCTTCAGCCTTCTCTCATGGATAGAGGTGCTACCATCTTTGTCACAGCTGTTTTGTGGAATTCCAGGACCTGTGCAAATAAAATCTCCAAGTGCAAGAATTTCATGGGGTCCTGTCAAGGGGGCTGCCTACCCCCCGTCTCCAGGTCTACTGACTGCCTTGCTCGTACCTGTCCTCACAACCGCTTTGTCCCTGGATAGGACAAAGTGGTCCTGAGATGGACAGCCAAAATTCACATAGATTTCACAAAATTCACACAGAATTCACAAAATTCACACAGGACTCATGTCCTTGTGTCCTAAGCCCTGGAAGCACCTGCCCAGGGGCCCTGGCATCACTCAGGGGTTGACGGGAAGGGAGGGGCCTGACAAGCCTTGTGGGTCCCCCACAATCAGTCCCTGCCTTCCGGGGCCGTCTCTGTCATCCCCACCCTCATCCTGCTTGGAAGGAAGCTCCAGGGTGCAAGCAGGAGAGAGGAAGCTGGAGGAGCCAGGGGAAGGGGTGGTCCGGGACAGCCGGACATCCACTCTCACTCACGGCCAGCTCAGGACAAGTGGACAGTCTTTGGGACGCTCCATGCTCCACTTTCATTCCTGCTATAAATGAATGGCCCCCGGGCACACTGGCACACTGGCCAGCTTTTCTACAGGAGGGGATTAGAGACAGGAAGGAGTTCCCATTAAACACAGCAATTATTTAAAATCCTTCTAGGCAACGTGCAGGAGACAGTATGCCAAACACTTCAGGAGACCCCAGCACCGAGCCACGATGATACTGTCAAGTTGCAGATATGGTGGGAGAAAGAACGTCCCATGTCAACACTCACAAAACACAACACACGTGGTTTGGAGCAGCAGCGACAGCAATTAACCTGATATGTTTGTTATGAGATAATGAGAGCATGCAGTTCTTTGATTTCCACTAACTGCCTGGGGAGCTTAACCCTTCCTCTGGAACGGTCTCTGGTCTCCGGGCTGGAATGTGTTATCTGATTGTAGGCCTTCTTGGCAAGCTCCCTGGTGTGCTACAATTTCAGATGCTTGGGTGATAGACTCTGATCTCAGTGAATTACTGAGATTTCTTCAAAGAGCTGGGGGAGCAGGTGAGCTGAGGGGGGAAGGAAGTGTCACCACTGGTAGATGGAGTACAGGAACAAACCCTCTGTCCATTGTAATCACCGGCCACAGTGAACCTGCAGTTTTGTCTTGGTCAGAGAAGGAGTCTGGGCAGGGAAAGGCAGGTCTGTAGGGCCCCACACAGTCCTTGGTGCAAAAACACAGGCTCTGTGCCCTTCCTCTATCCCCCAGCAGGTAAGAATTCACTTCATTCCTCCCAGGAGCCAGGCATATGTGAATCCAAGGAAGTCCTGGTTAGGCCGAGCATGGTGGCTCACACCTGTAATCCCAGCACTTTGGGAGGCCGAAGCAGGAGAATCACTTGAGCCCAGGAGTTCAAGACCAGCCTGGGCAAGATAGTGAGACCCCCTATCTCTACCAAAAATAAATAAATAAATAAAATGCAAAAGTTAGCCAGGTGTGGTGGCACACATCTGTAGTCCCAGCTACTTGGGAGGCCGAGGCAGGAGAATCACTTGAACCTGGGAGGTAGAGGCTGCAGTGAGCCATGATTACACCACTGTACTCCAGCCTGGGTGACAGAGCAAGACCCTATCTCAAAAAAAGAAAGAAAGAAAGAGAAAGTTCTGGTTAGACTTGGACTGAGCAGAGAGAAGGCAAAAGTCACTTCTGTTTCCTTGTTAGAAGGGAACATTTCAAAGAACAGAAAGCAGACAGGACTTTGTGAGGTGTGTCCTGAAATTTCTCTCGCCCGGAGCGCTCCCTGGGGCCTTATTGATGCCCTAGGCAGTTCACATTGCAGAGAATCTGAGGAGTGCTCCTAATTGGTCCTGCATGCTTCTGAGCCAGTCCACTCCATCCTCCGTGGTTACCAGCTCCTCTCTCACCATAAAACCAGAGCATATGGCTCTCGTAGCCAGAGGGGTTTCTCCGCTGACTGGGAGCTGTAACAAGCCTGCCACCTTCCCTATCAGGCTCAGTGGGTAGTGTCTGGGGTCAGAGCCCACTCTTGTGTCTTCCCCACACACAGGGTTCTGTGGGGTCTTGGCCAATGATACTCTGAAGGTCTTAGACTTGCAGCTGGAGGGGTGGTTGTCCATGCACTGGCAAGCATTCCCTGGAACTTGGTTCAAAACCTGCACCTCCTGAGTCAGAATCCACGTATGCCCTTGGGACTTTCAGGTGATCCGGTGCTTCTCATGACTTGAGAAGAGCTTCTTTGGGTGTGCTGGTCCATTGTCACACTGCTAATAAAGACATGCCTGAGACTGGGTAATTTATACAGGAAAGACGTTTAATGGACCCACAGTTCCACACGGCTTGGGAGGCACAATCACGGCGGAAGGCAAAGAGGAGCAAGTCATGTCTTACATGGATGGCGGCAGGCAAAGAGAGCTTCTGCAGGCAAACTCCCCCTTATAAAACTATCAGATCTTGGCCGGCGTGGTGGCTCATGCCTGTAATCCCAGCCCTTTGGGAGGCCGAGGTGGGTGGATCACCTGAGACCAGCCTGGCCAACATGGTGAATCCCAGTCTCTACTGAAAATACAAAAAAATTAGTTGGGCGTGGTGGCGGATGCTTTTAATCCCAGCTACTTTGGGAGGCTGAGGCAGGAGAATCACTGGAACCTGGGAGGCAGAGGTTGCAGTGAGCTGAGATGGTGCCATTGCACTCCAGCCTGAGTGACAAGGGTGAAACTCTGTCTAAAAAAAAAAAAAAAAAAAAAAGCCTGTCAGATCTTGTGAGACTTATTCACTATCACGAGAACAGCATGGGAAAGAGCTGCCCCCATAATTCAATTACCTCCCCCTGGGACCCTCCCATAACACGTGGGAATTCAAGATGAGATTTGGGTGGGGACACAGCCAAACCATATCACTGGGGTTCACGAACCCGAGCTAAACAGCACCCCCTACCAATGAGGGAAGAAGGGGAGGAATCTCCAGACATCCCCAATCTAAAGGAAAAGCCCCAAAAGGGGAGGCCCCTTGCTCATGGGAAAGAAATGGCTGCCTTTTGAGCTGGGCTACTTACAGGGTAAAGTGAGGCATGTACTCCACAGCATGGGTAAGAGATGACATCCTCCAGGAGAGAAAGCAAGTGTGTTGAGAACACAAGACAAAAAAAAAAGAAGCTCCTTAATCCCATGTCATCCTCCCACCGAGCTGGGATGTGCTTAAGATGCTACCCTCTGCCCTCTACTGGGCTCCATGGGAAATACAACTGGGTGGGTGGCTGGGTGGAGAAGAAAAGAGATTATCACCAGGTATGATGTGACGGCACAGCATTTCTTTTTGCTTTTCTTTTTCTTTGAGATGGAGTCACGTTGTGTCACCCAGGCTGGAGTACAATGGCTCAATTTCGGCTCACTGCAACCTCCAGATCCCGGGTTCATGCCATTCTCCTGCCTCAGCCTCCCAAGTAGCTGGGACTACAGGTGCCCGCCACCATGCCTGGCTAATTTTTGTATTTTTAGTAGAGACAGGGTTTCACCATGTTAGCCGGGCTGGTCTCGAACTCCTGACCTCAGGTGATCTGCCTGCCTCGGCCTCTCAAAGTGCTGGGATTACAGGCATGAGCCACTGCACCTGGCCAGCATTTCTTTTCTTTTTAATTTTTTCTTTCTTTCTTTTTTTTTCTGTAGAGATGGGGTCTCCCTATCTTGCCCAGGCTGGTCTCAAACTCCTGGGCTCAAGCGATCCTCCTGCCTTGGCCTCCCAAAGTGCTGGGATTACAGGTGTGAGCCACCACGCCCGGTCGCAGTGATAATTTCAAAAACAATAAAGACTATGATTAATCATCATAGCCAACATTTACTGAGGACAACTCTGTTCCAGGCACTCTATTCTGGGGTCTTCATTTTTTTGTTGTTGTTGTTTTTGGAATTTTTCTAAAATTTTTAATTTTTTTATAGAGACAAGATCTCACAATGTTGCCCAGGCTGGTCTCAAACTCCTGGCCTCAAGCCATCCTCTCACCTCCCAAAGCTGTGGGTTTACAGGCGTGAATCAACAAGGCGGGCACTAAAGAACGTTTTGACTCCGTTTTGTGGCCGCTGCCAAGAGGAGAAAAGGGATTGAACAAAACTGCTTCAAGGAGAGTGATCCTGCAGCCAGGCGTGGTGGCTCACGCCTGTAATTCCAGCACTTTGGGAGGCCGAGGTGGGTGGATCACCTGAGGTCAGGAGTTCAAACCCACATGGAGAAATCCCATCTCTACTAAAAATACAAAAATTAGCCATGTGTGGTGGCAGGTGCCTGTAATACCAGCTACTCAGGAGGCTGAGGCAGGAGAATCACTTGAATCCAGGAGGTGGAGGTTGCAGTGAGCTGAGATCATGCCACTATACTCCAGCCTGGGCAACAAAGCAAGACTCTATTTCAAAAAAATAAAGGAGAATGGTCCAAAGAGCCCCTGTGTGAATTTTGACTGTCCAGCTCATAAGCCATGAAAAATTTCCTTTTAAAAAATACAATGTTAAAAAAGGTAATTTCTCCCTCAGACTTAAAGAATATATTAATGGGCTTGGAAAGACTGATTTTTCAATGAAGAGCTCACCAAGTCAGCCAGGGAAAATAAAACACAGCAACAACAAACACACATGCCCACACACACACCCACACACACACACCAGCCTCACAAAAGCTTAAACACACAGCATCTTAATAAGGCACCAAAATGCCTACTGGTTATGTTTATGCTCTTTTTAATTGTGCTAAAATATACATAACATAAAATCTACCATTTTAATAATTTATTCTTTATTTTATTATTATTATTATTATTTCCATTTTCTAAGACACAGGGTCCTGCTCTGTCACCCAAGCTGCAGTGCAGTGATGCAATCTCTGCAACTCACTGCAGCCTTGAACTCCTGGGTTCCATCAATCCTCCCACCTCGGCCTCCAGAGTAGCTGGGACTACAGGCATAAGCCACTGTGCCTGGCCCATTGTAACCGTTTCTAAGTGCACATTTGAGTGGCATTAAACTCATTCAGTGTTGGGCAACCATCACTACCATCCACCTCCAGAATGTTTTCATCTTCCCAAACTGAAACTCTGTCCCCATTCAACCACCTCTCATCTCCCGCTCCGTATTAGTCAGGGTTCTCCAAAGGGACAGAGCTAATGGAATATATATAAGGGGAGTTTATTAAGTGTTAACTCACACAATCCCAAGGTCCCACAATAGGCTGTCTGCAGGCTGAGGAACAAGAAGAGTCAGTCCGAGTTCCAAAACTGAAGAACTTGGCGGGCAGGAAGCATCCAGCACGGGAGAAATGGAGGCTGGGAGGCTAGGCCAGTCTCTCTTTTCACATTTTTCTGCCTGCTCTTATTCTAGCCGTGCTGGCAGCTGATTAGATGGTGCCCACTCAGATTAAGAGTGGGTCAGCCTTTCCCAGCCACTGACTCAAATGTTCATCTCTTTTGGCAACATCCTCACAGACACACCCAGGGTCGATACGTTGTATCCTTCAATCCAATCAAGTTGACACTCAGTATGAACCATGGCACCCTCCTCCCAGCTCCTGGTAACCTATTTCCTACTTTCCATCTCTATGAATTTGGTAACTCTAGGTGCCTCAGATATGTGAGTTATGTGTTTTTTAATTAGCCAAATTAAACTAAACTGTTTAGTTTTACTAAGAAGAAAAAGGCATGGTGAGGCACACATTGCAATCTCTAATTAATAAAAAATAAATCCGATTTGCAAGATGACAGATGTGGCCCACATACATATTTTTTTTTTTCTGGAAATGGTCCACAAACAAATTTAAAGTATAAAATGTTTTAACAAGAAAAGAAGGGAAGTAGCAAATTGCAACAGCCCAGCAGTTGTTTAAGGAAAGTTCCAGAAAGTGGGGGTGGGGGTGGGGTGGGTGGAGAAGCCAGTCCTTTCCTGCCTAAGCAGGGAAGCCCTGTGTCTACCCACTGCTTCTCCCTTGGCACAGGTGTTTATAAGCTGAGTGGCTCTCCTGTCCCAGCTGTCACAGTCCCACTGGCAGGGTAGCCAGAGGCAACAGGTTTGGGTTCTGAGCCGGGAAGTTAAGAAGCCAGGCAGGGCAACCCTGCCACCCCGATGTCAGAGGCATTTGAACCAGAGCAACTCCATCTTGAAGAGGAGCTGGGTAAAATGAGGCTGAGACCTGCTGGGCTTCATTCCCAGACGGTTAAGGCATCCTAAGTCACAGGATGAGATAGGAGGTTGGCGATAGATACAGGTACTAAAGACCTTGCTGATAAAACAGGTTGCAGTAAAGAAGCTGTCCAAAACCCACCAAAACCAACATGGCCACCAGAGTGACCTCTGGTCATCCTCACGGCTACACTCCCACCAGCGCCGTGACAGTTTACAAATGCCATGGCAACGTCAGGAAGTTCCCCTATGTGGTCTAAAAGGGAGAGGCATGAATAATCCACCCCTCGTTTAGCATCTCATCAAGAAATAACCATAAAAACGGGCAACCAGCAGCCCTCGGGGCTGCTCTGTCTGCGGAGTAGCCATTCTTTTATTCCTTTACTTTCCTAATAAACTTGATTTCGCTTTACTCCATGGACTCGCCCAGAATTCTTTCTTGCATGAGATCCAAGAACCCCCTCTTGGGGTCTGGATCGGGTCCTGTAACACAGGCTCACCTGCTCCTGTTTAACGGATACCCGCTAGGGCTCCTCCGAAGGGGCCAGCTCCAAGTCTGGGCTGGACCCTTTCCCTCTGTGATCCTGGCTTCCTGTTGCCAAAGGAAGGAACCTTCCAGAAAGGCCCTCACCCAGAGCCCCCTAAACCCTTGAAGGAGGATCCCCGATCCCTCCAACATCATGCTGTAGTTTTCTCCCTACAAACGACTCCATCGACTTCCTCTTTCTCCAGCGAGAGTTCAGGGACCTCTCCGTGGTGAGTTAAACATCAAATCCCTATAAAAGCTGCTCTGGATTCTGCCTTAGTTCTCAGCATCTGGCAAAAACATTTGCAGACCAAGGTCTGTCAGCACATCTTGCTGGGGGTTTTTGTTGTTTTTTTGTGTGTGTGTGAGTTTTCGTGATTTCTAAACTACATCATGGGGCAGAGCGGAATGGAGGGAGTCAGAGTGCCATCCTTGTAAAAAACACGAACCGTTTCAAGCACAGAGTTTGATGGAGGGTAGACGGTACGAACTTGATCCCGCAGGCCTAGTTACTTGCCTTGTGCAAGGCCCCTCACTCCCCTTCCCGCTTGGAATTGTCTTTGTCTAGGAAAAGGATTTCACTCCGGGTCTTTGAGAACACCTCTCAGGCCTGACCATGGCCTTGGGAAGAAGACTCCCAGCCTGAGGGTCTTGTTGAGAATTTTAATGTACCCTTCAGGGTCATCTTTGCCTTTCTTTCTTTCAGAAGGGGAATCAATTCTGGACAGGAGGATATCTCCCTGCCTTTGCCCTCCCTGCCTTCCCCCACATCCTTCTCTGGAAAGGAGAATGAGGATGAGAATGACCTCCCTCCGCAGGACGAGGTGAGCACGGATTTAATGAAGGATTTCACTTAATCGGGCTCAGCTGCAGGGAGGGCAGATGGGGCTGGGCAGGGGTCTGTGGTGGGGTCCGCTCTGGGGAGATGGGAGCAGGAGCATCTGCCGAGTGGAGGCAGGAGGGTCGGAGAGCTCGGGGCCCAGTCAGTTCTCAGGCGACTCCTGGGAGGATGGCTTTGATACCATCCCAGAATCTGGTTCAGAGTCAAAGCAAAGGGATGAATTTGTTGGCTGGAACACGGCCCTGAATTCTCCCCAGGAAATCCACTGAAAGAGAGATTTAACCCGCAAGAGTTCCAGCCCAACAATGAATCACCCGACTTCCCTCCCGTCTTTCGTCTTTCGCAGCCCATGTGTCGCTTTCCTACCTTGGATTAGATAAATTAATGCAGAACATCCAGAAACACCCACGGCTCTTTGAAGTTTTCAAAGGGCCTCTGCCTACATTGTCTCCTGTGATCCCCCTGGCAGCCCCCACAGGTGAACGGGTGAGGAGGTTGGGGTGTGGTCCTCATACAAATGGAGACACAGCAGAACACTAAAGGTGAATGACTTTCCCCGGGTCCCAGCCTGAGGATCAGAGCCCAGGTCTCCCGCCTCATTTCTTGGTGGTTCTGGAGTTCAGGCAAATTCATACCGTGGTGTAGGGAGAAGCGTGAACCCGAAGGTTGGAGCCGTGTCTTAGACAAATCACTTCTTTCCCCTGGGCTGTGTCTCCTCTTCCTCTTTTTTTTTTTTTTTTTTTTTTTTGAGATGGTCTCACTCTGTTGTCCAGGCTCACTGGGCAGTGGCAGTGGCAGTGGCACAATCTTGGCTCACTGCAACCTCCACCTCTCAGCCTCAAGTGATCCTCCCATCTCACCCTCCAGAGTAGCTAGGATGAGAATGACCTCCCTTCGCAGAACGAGGTGGGCACTCTCAGTCGGGCTCAGCCACAGGGAGGGCAGATGGGGCTGGGCAGGGGGCTGTGGTGGGGTGTAGCTAGGACTACAGGTGCATGCTACCACACACGGCTAATTTTTGTACTTTTTCTAGAGACAGGGTCTCACTGTGTTGCCCAGGCTGATCTGGAACTCCTAGGCTCAAGCAGTCCTCCTACCTCAGCTTCCTGAGTAGCTGGGACTACAGGCTCACACCACTACACTTGGCCAATTCTTAAATTTGTTTATAGAGTCGGAGTCTCGCTATGTTGCCCAGGCTGGTCTAAAACTCCCGTCCTCAAGCAATCCTCCTGCCTCAGCCTCTCAAAGTTCAGAGATTACAAGCGTGAGCCAGTGCACCCAGCCTCTCCTCTTTTTTAATGGCTGGGCTGGGCTCTCTAGAACTGTGCTGTCTAACGTGGTAGCAACTAACTCCATGTGACTTTTTAAAGTTAAACTAATTTAAACTAAATAAAAATTAAAAACTAGTTCCTCAGTCCAACTAACCCCATCCAAAGTGCTCAGTAACTGCATGTGACTAATGGCTCCCATATTGGATGGCACAGAAATAACATTTCCGTCATCACAGAAAGTTCTGTTGTCCGGCAACAGGACAGGGCTGGTCAAACTGCAGCCTCAGGGCAAATGCAGTCTGCTGCCTGTTTTTGTAAATAAAGTTTGGTGGGAACAGGGACGCGCCCATTTATTTATATATTGTCTTTGGTCCCTGTCAGGCAACTAGCGCAGATCTAAGTAGCTGTGACCAAGATGATAAGGCCCAACAGACCTATTCACTGTCGGGTCCTTTACAGAAAGCATGCCAACTTCCGCTCTGGAAGATGGAAAATCTCCAGAGTTCCACCCAGACCACTCAGTGTCATTCGGAGGCCCAGAATCATCCCACACTGCAGAGATCCCGCCTCTCCCTGTCCCAGGTATTGGGATTCATGGAACACATCTGCCTGTGTGTGTGAAAGGAAATGTAGTTCTTCGTTTTTTTTTATTTTTGAGACAGGGTCTTGCTCTCTTCCCCTGGCTGGAGTGCAGTGGTGTGATCGGGGCTTACTGCAGCCTTGACCTCCTAGACTTCCGTACTCAAGTGATCCTTTTGCCTCAGCCCCACCAGTAGCTGAGACTACAACAGGTATGAGCCATCACATCTGGTTAATTTTTTTTTTAATTTTTGGTACAGGCAGAGGGTCTCACTATGTTGCCCAGGCTGGTCTGGAACTCCCAGGCTCAGGTGATCCTCCGGTCTCGGTCTCCCAAAGTACTGGGATTGCAAACATGAGCCACCATGCCCAGCCCTAATAATTTTCAATTCAGGGCCAATCTCATTTCATCTGTTCCTCTACCCACTTTAGATGAGCCTTCGATTCTTTTGAAGCAGATTTCAGTCATTCTGTCACTTAATATGTAAATATTTCAGTATGCATCTCTCAAAAACATAAGCACGATACCAGTATCACAGCTAAAGGTATTCACAATAATTCCTTAATCATATGTGCAGTATTCAAAGTTCCCTAATTTGTCTCATAGATATTTTTTCTTGTATTATTTTAAAATCTGCTTTGGGATCTAAATCAGATCCATATGTTGTGTTGGGCAGTTGGATCTCTTGGCCTTCTTAACCTATTACCCTCTCCCTCTTTTCCTTACAATTCACTTAATGAAAAAATTGGATTATTTGTCCTGTAGAGCTAGCCACAGCCTGCACAGTCTGCGATTATTATTATTATTGAGACAGGGTCTTGCCCTGTGCCCCAGGCTGGAGTGCAGTAGCACAGTCGCAGATCAATGCAGCCTCAACATTTTGGGCTCAAGTGATCCTCCCACCTCAGCCTCCAGAGTAATTGGGACTGCAGGCATATGCCAACACATGGATAATTTTTATATTTTTTGTACAGATGGAATTTTGCAATGTTGCTCAGGCTGGTCTCCAACTCCTGGCCTCAAGCAAGAGCTGGGATTACAGGCCACAGTCTGGATTTTGATGATGACATCTCCATGGTGTCATCTGACAGGTTCTTCTGTCCTCTTCATTTTCTGTAGCTCAGTAGTTGGATCTAGTGTTGATCACATTCAGTTTTTGGGGTTTGGCAAGAATATTTCATAGTGTAGTGTCCTGTCCTTCCACTGGGGGGCACAGAGTCCTTGGTTTGTGTCATTTTTAGAGGTTGTTCATGGTCTTTAACGGTCATTGCTTAGATCCGTTAGTTCATTAGGACATGTAAAATGCTGACATTCAAATTCTACATTCCTCTTCCTTAATTAGCTAGAATACTTCTATAACAAGGACCTTCTCCTTATCAACCATTTGGTCACGCTGATGTATCATTGCCATACGAAAGGTAGGATAAATGCTTAATTTTTTTTCCCTTTTACTGACCAGTTTTCAAAATAATGAGGGGGTATCCTACTATCCTCTAAAGGTGACCAGTGAGGGATTTTTTTTCTTCTTTTTTTACGAATCATGAATTCATGGACTTAAACCCATTCACTTTGTTTCAATCTATTCAACTAGTCAACCTCAAGGATGCCAAGGTGTGGAAGAGAATGTGTTGAGTCAACTCTTCCTACATCATTGACCAGCCAACTTCTGAGCACAAAAGCTGTCAGGCTGGCTGGGGCCAGAGTCCCCTCACCTTTTCACAGGCCATAGGAGAGTCTCCTCCTACAACCCACCCTGGTCAACCCAAGACTTGTTCATGTGCAGATGCATGCTTCAGAGACAGAGCAGCAGGATGCTCTAGAACCAAGCCAGGGGGTAGGAGGGGCCGGGCACCTCTCTTGCTCAAGAGTGAGACACCAGGCGGGATGCAGGGGCTCATATCTGTAGTCCCAGCCCTTTAGGAGGCTGAGGCAGGAGGATCACTTGAGGCCAGGGGTTTGAGGCTGCAGTGAGCCACGATCGCACCACTGCACTCCAGACTGGGCACCACAGGCAAGACCTCATCTCTACAAAAAATTTTAAAAATCAGCAGCGCATGGTGGTGTGCCCCTATAGTCCCAGCTACTTGGGAGGCTGAGGCGGGAGAATCATTTGAGCCCAGGAATTTGAGGCTGCAGAGAGCTGTGATTGATTGCACCACTGCACTCTAGCCTGGGAAACAGAGTGAGACCCTGTCTCTAAAAAAAAGGAGAGAGTGAGACACTTGTATTCCATTTTTCATGGTGGGGACGTCCCCTGTTGGGCTACGGTTAATGCAAGCACTGATCCTAAGCCTTAAAATGCACACACACAAACATACACATCACACACACACACACCAACGTGCACACAACTGCTGTTCATGAGGAAAAATAATTTCCAGGCTTCTGTTCCCACCTGCTCTACACACAGATGCTCTTGTATCTCATAATTGGCCAACTTATCCAGTTTGATAAGAAATAGATTTTGCTTTAGAAGACACAGCTCTGTCTACCTCTGTGTAAGTTTCCTTTTTACTCCACCCACCTCAGAACTCAGGCTGTTCCCAAGCAGTGAACTAACAGGAGAATGTCTAGTTTAAGGGGGATTTTTAATGCCATTTCCAAACCCTACAGGTACTCACCAGTATTCTGTTTATTTTATTTGCTCATTCCCTGCTCAGGACAGGATATTGAAGGTGAATTATTTATACTCCAAGAAACCAAAAGAAAGAGAGAGGGAAAAAAGCAAGAGCAAGGAAACAGTAATTTCTGTATGGCTGTTTTTCAGGTTTCTGCCGATCTTACTAAAAATATTTTATCCTTACTCCGTTTTTGTACAGAAAATGTCATGTGTGTACTGCCACTGAAAAGCAACGTTACTGATTTATTTAAAATATTTATACTGAATTGCCACATTAAGATAGACACATGCATTAGCAGGAGTGATTCAGAACAATGTGCCCACGAAGTTTATTTTTGAATCAAAGTTGAGAAGGCTGTGTGTCTACAAACATCAAATGACTCATTTTTCGCTAATTACTGACACCTGCAGCCGATTCACTCTCTGCTAAAACTCAGCATTTCAGTTAATTTCTGCTCTAATTAGTGTGGTAACAAATGCATCTCCTACTTGATATAGAAATGCAAAAGGCTGCACAATGATTCTGGGGGCTTCCAACTTTCTTCCGAAAATTCTAGCAGAGAAATCTAGAAATGCCAATGGTCGGGCTTCACAGCCTGACCTAGGTGTTCAGAGGTTCCTCCGCCAAAGGGCAGGGCTGCTTAGAAGCCAGGCAATCTCTTAAGATGGGGTAGTGGAGCATGCGGGGGTTGGAGGTCAGAAAATCCTGGGCTTGCATTTCTGCCCTGCCGTTCACATGCTGTGCAACTTGGACAAATCGCTTAGCCCCTCTAAGCCGTAAGATGGAGAGAAATGATCGGTCCCGTATCACTGGGATGTTGTCCAGGCAAAGTGCTGGGAACACGGGAGGTGGTCCATCCTCACTATTCCCATGGTTAAGACTCAAGATCAGACCCACTTTCCTTCCTTCCCTCCCTCCCTCCCTCTCTTCCTTCCTTCCTTCTTTCTTTCCTTCCTTCCTTCCTTCCTTCCTTCCTTCCTTCCTTCCTTCCTTCCTTCCTTCCTTCCTTCCTTCCTTCCTTCCTTCCTTCCTCCCTCCCTCCCTCCCTTCCTCCCTTCCTCCCTTCCTTCCTTTCTTTCAATGGAGTCTCGCTCTATCGACCAGGCTAGAGTGCAGTGGTGCGAGGTATGATCTCGGCTCACTGCAGCCTCCACCTGCCAGATTCAAGCAATTCTCCTGCCTCAGCCTCCCAAGCAGCTGGAACTACAGGCACGTGCCACCACACCCAGCTAATTTTTGTATTTTTTTTTTTTTTTTCTTTAGTAGAGATGGGGTTTCACCCTGTTGGCCAGGCTGGTCTTGAACTGGTAAGTTCAAGCTCCCCGCCTGCCTCGGCCTCCCAAATTGCTGGGATTACAGACAGGAGCCACTGTGCCCAGGCCAGACCCTCTTTTCTCAACCCCCAAAACCACTCCTGCCAAAGTGACTCCCCCTTTGTGTTCCCCAGCCTTAGCTCCTGACAATTTCCACTGCCACTGTGTGGTCCTGGCTGGCTCCGGCCTCCAGCCAGCCCAAGATGTGGTCTTTCTCTTATCTTAAGTGGGCCTTTTTCTTTCCCACCCAAACCTCTGTATGGAGAACATACATACACACACACACACACACACACACACACACACACACACACACATACACACACAGAAGGGAGGAAGGAGAAAAAAGATAAAAGATTTGATAGCCACCATGTGTCTGGCACCCAGCACGTAATGACAATGATAATGTTTTCTCTGTTGCAAGCTGCTTTGCAGAGCTCTTTATGGCCAATGACTCATTAAATCTTCATGACTCCCACGAGATACGTACTCTCATTTCCCCATTTTATGGATGAGAAAACCGAGACTTTAGAGAAAAATAGTCCAAGAAGATATAAACAGACAGGTCACAGAAGGGGACATCAGCATTGCCTTTCGGGCTTAGAAAGAGTTGCTCAGCCTCACAAACAGTCAAGGAAGTGCGAATTAATTATGGGATACTATTTTTCATCTATTAGTCTAGAAAATGAAAAGAACGGTAACTTGCAATGCCACAAGAATATGCGAAACCGGGTACTCAAATTCCTTGTTCATGAGTGTGAACTGCTTTAAACTTTACACAAATTAACCTTACAATGTCTATTAAAATTTAAAATGCATGCTCTTTGAGCAAGAAACCTCACTTTTGGGAATCTATCCTACGCAAGTAAAACTAACGACGCATGAAAAACATAGAGGTGGATATGTATTGTAGCACTGTTTGGGACAAGGAAAATGAATGATTCTTTTTTTTTTTTTCTTTTTCGAGACAGAGTCTCGCTCTGTTGCACAGGCTGGAGTGCAGTGGCACGATCTCAGCTCACTGCAACCTCTGCCTCCCAGATTCAAGCAATTCTCCTGCCTCTATCTCCCGAGTAGCTGGGATTATAGGCGCACGACACTACACCTGGCTAATTTTTGTATTTTTAATAAAGACAGGGTTTTACCATGTTAGTCAGGCTGGTCTTGAACTCCTGACCTCAGGTGATCCTCCCACCTCAACCTCCCAAAGTGCTGGGATTACAGGCGTGAGCCACTGTGCCTGGCCGGGAAATGAATGAGTTTTACTGCATGGTTTGTAGTGGAGGAAAAAGCAACAACCAAGGATGGTACAGTATTGTTTGGAGTGGGGGAAAATAGAAACAAATAAAGTAAATTTTCATCTATAGAGTAGCTGGATTCATATAGACATACCCATATTATAGAATACTATGTAGCAGTTTAAAATAATGAATTGAAACTCTACTGCTGGATTGCTGAGTGAAAAATCAACCCAACCTGCTCCTTGAAACATGTCACAAGTAGAACAACGCTTTTGAATAATGAGATACCATGTTTCATTGTATTGGGGGGGAAATACCAAACTGCATTCCCAACCCATTCAAACACCCTCAGCAATTTCCAAAAATTACTAAAGTTGTCTCCAACCCCCGAATGACAATCCACCAAGCATTTTTGCATAGCATTGAGCATTTAAAACACCAATACCGAGTGGGGCAGATAGCTTGAGCTCAGGAGTTCGAGACCAGAAGACTGAGCAACATGGACAAACAAACAAAAAAAAAAAAACAAAATAATTAGCTGGGTGTGGCGGTGCACACCTGTAGTCCCAGCTACTTGAGAGGCTGAGGTGGGAGGATCCTTGAGACCAGGGAGGTCGAGGCTGCAGTGAGCTGTGATTGTGCCACTGCACTTCAGCCTGGTTGACAGAGTGAGACCCTGTCTCAAACAAAAAAAAAAAACAAAAAAAAAGACAAAAACAGAGAACCCCAATAACCTAATTAAATGATTAGGTTATTAATAATTAATTAGCAACAATTAATTAATAATTATTTATTAATGACTAATTAATAATTAATTCATAATAATTAATTAGTAAATGATTAAATAATTAAATAGCCCGGGATGAACACAATAGAGGGCACGTGTGTCTGCACTCATTGGGAATGTTTTCTTCCTCACCTGTAATAAGTGAACTCCGTGACATAAGCAAATGGGGAAAGACACCACGATGCATGCAAGTAAGGCTTAGCAAAGTGAAATAAACAAGGGGACTTTTAATAATGGTGGTTTCCTGATTGGAGCGTTATCTGACTCAGGGGACAGCCCCACTAGTCCCCTATCTCTCTGACTCCTGGCCCACCCAGGTGCTTCCCCCTGCAGCCCTGCGTGGGCTGCCTCCTGTTTTCAGAGGTCAGTGAGTGTAAACTCCTTTCTTCCTGGCAGTCATTCCCGTGTCTGCAAAGTCTTAGCATTTCAGATTAAAGCAATTCCCAGGTGTGTTAATTTGTGGGGCAGAGTCTTGGCCGGGGTGGGGCAAGTGGAGCACAGTGCGGTGGGGACTGCAACAGGGAAGGGGCAGCTGCAGGAGCCCTGGGGGCCTAGAGGAGCCACAGCCCCTCGCTGCAGGCCAGAGTGAGGTCTGAGGGCTTCTCAGAGAAGTGAGGTTGCAAGTACATGGTGGGGAAGGTGCAGACGTCTGTCAAGGGCACCCACAAAGGTGATGCAGGAGGAAGCGTTGTGGTTGGGAGACCAGGGCTGGTCCAGAGACTGGCCAGTGAGACTAGGAAAGGCTTCTGATATCCACAGGGCCTGGTTGTGGTAATCCTGATGAAACCTGCTAGGCTGTGTGAACCCTGCCCATTAGGCAAAAGGAGCCACTCAAGAAGATCCCGCCCAGCTGATGCCAGTTTCAGCTGAATCTGGTCTGTGGCTGGTGCAGATTGGGAGAAATCAATGCCTCACTCAGTTTTTTTTGTCGGGATCAATGGACGGCTGCTGCTTGCAGGTGTTGCATCTGGGATAAAGTGAAGGGACAAGTTTGGAGCCAGGGCTTGGTGGCTGAAATGTGTGTGTGTTGGGAGAGCAATGAGCCGGGAAGCTCCCCTGGTCCTGGCTTGGAAGGTGGGTGGGTGTTGGAGCATTTCATGAGCAGGGCCACAAGGTCAGCACTGGGTTTGGGAATAGACACTCCTTGTAAGAATAAGGGAGATCCTGGCCTGGTGCAGTGGCTCACGCCTGTAATCCCAACACTTTGGGAGGCCAAGGCACAAGAATTGCTTGAGCCCAGGGTTCAACTCCAGCCTGGGTGAGACGGTTTGCATCTGTGTTCCCACCCAAATCTCGTGCTGAATTGTTAGCGCCAATGCTGCAGGTGGGGCCTGATGGGAGGTGATTGGATCATGGGAGAGGACTTCTCCCTTGCTGTTCTCGTGATACTGAGTGAGTTCTCACGAGATCTGGTTGTTTATGTAGCATCTCCCACTCTTTCTCTTCCTCCTCTGGCCCCGTAAGACATGTTTGTTTCGCCCTTGCCTTCCACCATGATTGTGAGTTTCCTGAGGCCTTCCCCAGCCATGCTTCCTGTATAGTCTGTGGAACGGTGAGTCAATTAAACCTCTTTTATTTATAAATTACCCAATCTCAGGTAGTTCTTTATAGCAATGCAAGAACAGACTAATACACTAGGAAACATAGCAAGACCGCTACATCTCTACAAAATAACAACAACAACAACAAATTAGCTGGGCATGGTGGTGCATGCCTATAGTTCCAACTACTCAGGAGGCTGAGGCAGGAGGATTGCTTGAGCCCAGGGGGTTAAGGCTGCAGTGAGCTATAATTGAGTCACTGCACTCCAGCCTGGGTGACAGAGTGAGACCCTGTCTCAAAACAACAAAAAGGCCAGGTGCGGTGGCTCATGCCTGGAATCCCAGCACTTTGGGAGGCCGAGGTGGGCAGATCACCTGAGGTCAGGAGTTCAAGACCAGCCTGGCCAACGTAGTGAAACCTGTCTCCACTATTAATACAAAAATCAGCCGGGCTTGGTGGCAGGGAACTGTAATGTCAGCTACCTGGGAGGCTGAGGAAGGAGAATCACTTGAACCTGGGTGGCAGAGGTTGCAGTGAGCTGAGATCGTGCCACTGCACTCCAGCCTGGGCAACAAAGTGAGACTGTCAAAAAAAAAAAAAAAAATGCCATGCATGGTGGCTCATACCTGTAATCCCAGCACTTTGGGAGGCCGAGGTGGGTGGATCACCTGAGGTCAGGAGTTGGAGACCAGCCTGGTCAACATGGTGAAACCACGTCTCTATTAAAAATACAAAAATTACCCGGGCATGGTGGCGGGCACCTGTAATCCCAGCTACTTGGGAGGCTGAGGCAGGAGAATTGCTTGAACCCGGGAGGCACAGGTTGCAGTGAGCCAAGATTGTGCCATTGCACTCCAGCCTGGGTGACAAGAGCAAAACTCCATCTCAGCAAAAGCATCCTGAAATAAGGGAAAGCTTGAAGTCACCCATGCTGTATTCTCACCAATGTAGGTCAACCTCATCAAACAACTCACTTCCTGTCTCTCCAGTTCTGTCTTCCTGTCTTCTTTTTTCTCCTTTTCTCCTCCCTAAAATATGTTTTGAGCATCAAATATTGGGCAGCCTACACATGACATTAAGGAGAACCTGGCAACAATTGTAGGTGACATAACATTCATGAATGAGATCCTTGGTTTTAACTTTACTACTCAGAATGTGAATCTATTTCTCCAAAACTAGGGTAGAATCCTAAATAGAGGCACATGTGAGAGAGAAAGCTCTAGGCTGGGTGCAGTGGCTCACGCCTGTCATCCCAGCACTTTGGGAGGCCGAGGTAGGAGGATCACTTAAGCCCAGGAGTTTGAGACCAGCCTGGGAAAGATGACCAAACCCAGTCTCTACCAAAAAAAAAAAAATTTAGAAAACAAAAATTAGCCAGGTGTGGACACATGCACCTGTAGTCTCAGCTACTTGGGAGGCTGAGGCAGGAGAATCGCTTGAGGCCAGGAGGCAGAGGTTGTAGCGAGCCGAGATGGTGCCACTGCACTCCAGCCTGGGCAACAGAGCAGGACTCTATCTCAAAAAATAAAAAAATTAAAAAAAAAAGTCTACCCATATGAGTTAAGCAACCTCATGAAGATATCCTTTCTGAGCTTGTTTTCCCAGCTCTAAAATACAATACAAACTATCCCGCGGGGTGTATTAGGGCCCAGTGAAATTACTCTGCTAGGGCTATTATTGCTTTTCTTCTTATAGCCGCTCTTATTTTTGACTTTGGAGGTATCAAATATTCAGCCCATGCCAGAGTGAGGATCTCCTTTTCACCTTCTGTCTAAATTGTGCCTTGAATCTGTTTCACGCTGGGTGCGAACTGGGTGAGACTCTTTTTGTAGAACCCAAACCCTGGCAACCCCACAACACCTGACCTCGAGCTGGTTTCCATAGCCTGAATCCTTCCTCTCTAATTTGCAAACAACTTTCTTAGTAAATGATTACAAAGCAGAATGCAATCCCTTCTATAAGAGATATGACTCAGAACAAATTGTAGCCGCATTTTTCCTCCTCATTTTTCTCCTGCGTGGTACGTGCTGCATCATCTTAAAGATCTCTTTGTTTGACAGTCAAGTGCATTAGTGTAGACAAGTGTGATATTTCTTCTCTTGTAGTAATTATTTCCTCTTATAATTTCTGAGTTGTATCATAGCTTCTAACATCGTCCCCCAGCCCTTAAACATAAAGATATCCCCTGGACGCCACTAGCAATGTTACATGCAAAATGAATGACATCAGCAGAATAGAACAGACTTGTAGAAAGATCTAGGAAGAAAGCAAATAAGAAGATCATAGGAAAAGCTTATAGAAAGATCAGCTAAGGGCTGAGACGGGTGGATCACAAGGTCAGGAGATCGAGACCATCCTAGCCAACATGGCGAAACCCGTCTCTCTTAAAAATACAAAAATTTAGCTGGTCGTGGTTGCGCGCCTGTAGTCCCAGCTACTCAGGAGGCTGAGGCAGGAGAATCGCTGGAACCTGGGAGGCGGAGGTTGCAGAGAGCAGAGATCACGCCACTGCACTCCAGCCTGGCGACAGAGCAAGACTCCGTCTCAAAAAAAAAAAAAAAAAGAAAATCATCTAAGCAGGAAGAACATGGCTTTGCAAGAAAAATACCTACTTACTCATTTAACAACAGTTCCAAACAAAAGCAGCGTGTTCATCAAGGCAGCTTGCATCATCTCTAATTATAATTTTTAGTGGTGGTAACCTGATGATTACATTCACAATGTTTGTTTATCAAAAGGTCTGAGGGGCCACCAAGGAACTCTTTCAGCAGTGCTCTGTACACTAATGAAGTTGCAAAGCTCTCAAATGCAGAGAGGACATAAAAGTCATGGCAATAAAAGAGCTTAAACTCCCCGAGCCCGAAGTGCTTGCCTACTCCATCACCGGCCATCAATAGGTACTTTGCTCTGAGAACATCAGGTGGTGTTAGCAACCTGTGGATTTGATGGAGGTGAGCCCAAAAGCTAAGAAGTCACTAATGGGCCAGGGCTAGAGTCACAGGTGATGGTGAGACCCAGGCTACTCAAAGTATGGTCCCCAGACCAGTTGCCTGGCGTCACCTGGGAGCTTGTGAGAGGTGCAGAATGAGGCCACCCAGACCTGTAGTATCAGAAACTGCTAAGGGCGCGGTGGCTCACATCTGTAATCCCAGCACTTTGGGAGGCCAGGGTGGGCAGATCACTTGAGGTCAGGAGTTCGAGACCAGCTTGGCCAACATGGTGAAACCCCATCTCTACTAAAAATACAAAAAGCAGCCAGGTGTGGTGGCACACACTTGTAGTTCTAGCTACTTAGGAGGCTGAAACAGGAGAATCGCTTGAACCCGAGAGGCAGAGGTTTCAGTGAGCCAAGATGGTACCACTGTACTCCAGCCTTGGTGCCAGAGTAAGACTCCATTTCAAAAAAAGAAAAAACTGCCAATGCACAGGTGACCCATGTGCTCATTTATGTTTGAGAAGCAGAGGTTTAGGAAACAGCTTTTGGAGAAATCAAACCAAGAGAGGGGTAGGAATTGTAAGAGGTGGCCCTGGAATGTGAGGCTGTGACCAGCATGACCTTGTCTTAGCTCATTGTACCTGCAATTAAACCTTTTGTCCAAACAAGATCTTATTCTGAGGTTCCAAGTAGATATGAATTTGGGAGAGGACAGCATTTAACCCAGTGCAGAGGAGACTTGCAAGAACCACAGACAGGGCATAGGGACTCCTGAGTTCAGCTCCTGGCTGGGGCTACTCCAGGGGGTTCTGCTTCCATGTGCATTTTAAAAAAATGGTCATTGAAATCCTTTTTTTTTGAGACAGAGTCTTGCTTTGTCACCCAGGCTAGAGTGCAGTGGCGTGATCTCGGCTCACTGCAATCTCTACCTCCCGAGTTCAAGCGATTCTCCTGCCTCAGCCTCCAGAGTAGCTGAAAGTATAGGTGTGTTCCATGTCTGGCTAATTTTTGTGCATTTAGTAGAAACGATGTTTCACCATGTTGGTCAAGCTAGTCTTGAACTCCTGACCTTGTGATCCACCCGCCTCGGCCCCCCTCAAAGTGCTGGGATTACAGGCGTGAGCCACCGTGCCTGGCCGGTCATTGAAATCTTTTACATGCTAAAGTGGCAGAGAACACACTGAGGACAGATGAAAAGGCAGCTGATGAGAAGGGACTGAAATTCCACTCTCCTTGAGCATGCAGACTTCTCTGACCTGGTCCCTGGGAGAGGCCCCAAGCCTCTCTACTCCCATCTCCTTGTATTTAAAACCCAGCTAATAACTTGGAACTCCCTTGCAGGAATAGTGGAAAGAACTGGTGTTTAAAATAAAATGATTCTCAACAGTGTTGCAAATGCGAGTTGCCTCAGGAATACTAACTAGGAGGGAAACTATCAAGATTCCTCCGATTCTAAATCTGGCAAGAGAAAGGGGGGGGGGGCATGGGGAGAATGAGCTATTTTTAATTCCTGGCCAAGAAATGATTTTTTTAAAATCCACACTAATATTATGAGCTCAGCCTGTTCGAACAATGAATTCTGTTTCCATAATTGTCTTGTCCACAGTAACCACCGTAGAAAGAACAAGAATCATAGTGATTCCTAATGTAAATCTGCCTGGTTTCTCGGTGGCAGAGGAGGGTGGGCTGCTTTCAGAGCTCTGGGAGAGCCCCGAAGGAGGGGGCACAGTGGCCTCTGCTGGGGTCGAGCCATATGATTCGTAATTAATATTTAACACTGGTTTTAAAAACAAGTGACATGCCCCTTAATCAGCACATATTATCTAAGGTCAGGAACAGAAGAAATGCATTTATTGATTGATTTGCTTTCTCCACCCCCCCCCCCCGCCCCGCCCATGCCTCTGTGTATATGTTAATCAATATTGCCTACAATGTCCAGATTTTTTTAAAAAGGTCTAGATGCAACTGCAAACACAGCCAGTTCTCTGCTTTCCCTCTGTGCCACAGCCGGAATTTCCTGCCACAGCAGGAAATTCACTTGTTCAAGGAGCTGGCTTCAGCCCCCTTCTGCCACCAGACCCACTCCAAAACAGATTCACTATTCACGGGAGAAGAGGACCATAGAAATTCAGTATGTAGTTTCACATGGGTTATTTTATTTTTTTTAGAAATGTTCAAAACACAGAAAAGTGCAGAGAATAACAGAACACGTTCCCAGGTTCTCACCACCCAAAATTGACAAATGCCAACATTTTCTGTCTTTGGGTTTTTGTTTTTGTTTTTGAGACAGGGTCTCGTTCTGTCACTCAGGCTGGAGTGCAGCGGTGTGATCACAGCTCACGGCAACATGGGTCTCCTGGGCTCAAGCAATCCTCCCAAGTAGCTGGGACCACAGGTGCACACCACCATGCCCGGCTAAGTTTTTTTTTTTGGCGTTTTTTTTTTTGTTTTGTTTTTTTTCTTCCTTTGTAGAGATAGGGTCTTCTTTGTTGCTCAGGCTGGTCTTAAACTCCGGGGCTCAAGTGGTCCTCCTGCCTCAGCCTCCCAAAGTGCTGGGATTACAGGCAGGAGCCACCACACCCAACATTTCATTTATTTATATTTACAAAAATATAAAGTGGGCCAGACTCAGTGGCTCACACCTGTAATCCCAACACTTTGGGAGGCCGAGGCAGGTGGATCACGAGGTCAAGAGATCGAGACCATCCTGGCCAACATGGTGAAACCCCATCTCTACTAAAAATACAAAAATTAGGTGGGCGTGGTGGTGCGTGCCTGTAGTCCCAGCTACTCAGGAGGCTGACGCAGGAGGAGAATCGCTGGAACTGAGGAGGTGGAGGTTGCAGTGAGCTGAGATTGCACCACTGCACTCCAGCCTGGCAATGCAGCGAGACTCCATCTCAAAATAAATAGAAAATAAATAAATAATATATATATATATAGTGAACAAAACATCACAGATCAAGTGAAGTCCCTTTCAGCCCCACATGCAACGTCAGCCCCTCTCCCCTCTCTCGAGTCGGGGATGTGTCTCTTCCCTCTTATAGGTGTACCCATGAACAATCTGTAATATTGTTATAATATAGTTTGGGCTGCTTTGAGGTTCCTAGAACTTGTTTTGTGTCACTCGACCTTGAAATTTTTTATAATTACCTGTGTTATCGATGCACATCTCATCTATCCATTTCAATTGCCTGTAGAAGTCTATCTTATGAATGCACCACATCTGGTCCACCTTCCCCCATTGATGGACATGGAGTTGTCTCCCACTGTTTCCCATTTACAAACCATGAGTCTGCCATGCGTGTCTCCTGGTCTACATGTACCCATGGAATTTCTGGGTCATGGGGGCACACAGGTTCAACTTCACCGGGTACTGCCCAGTTGCTCCAAGGCCGGATCAACCTGCATTTGCATCAGCAGGGCATGAGCGCTCCCTCTGCCCCACATACTCTCCAGCATCTACTATGGGCCAGCTTTTCTTCCTGATTGGAAACCATCTGACAGGTGATGGAGAGGAATGGGTCCACACGGCTGTTTTCACATCACCACTCTGTGGCTTTCTCTGCTGGGGCTACTTAAATGCAGCAAAGGGGACACAACCCAGAACAGACACTGGACGTGAGAAATCTGAAACTGGAGCGTCTATGTTGTTCCAAAGGGTGGGTCTCCAGAGAGCTCACCACCAAGACTGCAGCCCCCACCACCCATGTGTCATGTCAGTCGAGCAGAGTGACACCAAGTAAGTACTTCGAAAATGAGCTATGGGTCTGGGAGGACCTGGGTCCTCGTGTTGGTTCAAGACTTTCCTTAGACAACTGACTTCACTCTGATAACCTCAGTTCCCTCAGCAGTCAAAGAAGGACAAAGATCTCAATCATGTAAGAGTAAAAGATGCAGTTATCTATGCAGGGCTCGGCACATCATTTGGTATAGAGTGCTGAGAAAGACTAGTATTTTTGAGACGGGCCCTTCCTCTGTTGCCCAGGCTGTAGTACAGTGGCCCAATCATGGCTGACTGCAGCCTCAACCTCCTGGACTCAGGTGATCCTCCAACCTCAGCCTCCTGAGGCTGGGACCACAGGCAATGAGATCCTTGGCTACATGTTTTTATGTTTTGTAGCAGTGGGGTTTCACTACGTTGCCCAGGCTGGACGTGAGCTCCTGGACTTGAGTGATCCTCCTGTGTCAGGCTCCCAAAGTGCTGCAATTACAGGCATGAGCTACCACATCCAGTTTTATTAATAATAATAATACAGTGAAATGACTCAGAGTCTGGGTTCTGGAATCGGACTGTTTGGGTTACTTTCCTGGCTTTGGCCTCTTGCTTATTGTGTGTGTATCTTAGTTGTCTCATCTGCAAAATGGGGATGCAATGAATACCAACTTTTGTGAAAATCAAGTGTGATTGTGCATATAAAGGTCTTAGAACAGGGCATTATCCAGGACCGGGCGCGGTGGCTCAGGCCTGTAATCCTAGCACTTTGGGAGGCCGAGGCAGGTGGATCACGAGGTCAGGAGATCGAGACCATCCTGGCTAACACAGTGAAACCCCGTCTCTACTAAAAATACAAAAAAATTAGCCGGGCGTGGTGGCAGGCGCCTGTAGTCCCAACTACTCAGGAGGCTGAGGCAGGAGAATGGCGTGAACCCGGGAGGCGGAGCTTGCAGTGAGCCAAGATTGCGCCACTGCACTCCAGCCTGGGCGACAGAGCGAAAGAAAAAGAAAGTATGATCCATAGCAAGTGCTCAATTGCTTACATTCCTAACAGAGCAGATTATGGATGGCAGAGCTGTACCTTGTGATTGAACAGAATCTGATCAGGAACCTTGGCCTGGAAGCTCAGCAGACTGAACGTTTCACAGTGTGATGCAGCTCATTTGAAGTCATCCAGACCACAAGAGCTCCTTTCTCCTGACCTTTGACGTTGGCTGGTGGCTGGTGCGCACCTTGGGGAGTGCCCCCGAGGACCCAGAGGCTCTCCTTCCTCCCTCTGCCTGCCGCTGTGCCATCAGGGAGGTCTGGCCTCCAAAGGCCTGGCCAGATCCTGGGAGAAAGAAAAAAAAAAAAAGACACAAAACGAGTGAGGGGAGTGCCTCATGCATGAGCACAGGAAGAAAACAAATCGGACCGGCTCTGTAGCAGAAATGTCGGCAGGAAGCAACATGAATTCTCCCCTCTTCTGAGATTTCCCCTGCCAGCATTCTGAGTGATGATAAATCACTCATTTCTGACACGGTTCATTTTTCAAAGCATTTTTATAAGAAGCATCCAGCCGTCACATTTCAAACATAATTCAAAGGGGGGGGAAATCCTGCAATGTTTGTTATTAATTAAACAGGATTACAGGACCGACTTGGTAGAAATGGGCAGAGGAAATGCAGGCGTCGTCCCAAATTCCTTACACCCAGCCTGCCAGGCCTTCCTGGGAGGGGTTTCCAGATGAGACTCCTTTTGCCATAAATCCAAATATCTATTCGTGCTCATCTGCGTTTTGATGCTGGAATTAGATGCTTCATGTGTGCGGATGTCGGAATATTTATTGATAGTTAAAATTTCATGTCCCCTGGATTGATGTTTGTGCATCAGGACAAATGACTAGTGTCTTGCCGGTAGTTTGAACAGGTGTAGGGTAAAGATTATTTAACACGGAGTTCTGCTTTCTGTCTTTAGATTCTCTAGGAAACGAGAAATCAAATCTCCGGGGACTATCCAGGTGGGGAATGGAAATAAATGATAAACATACAAATACATCAGTTCTGTTTCCTATTGGTTGAGAGCGGGCTTTTTCTTTTATGATCTTGTTACTATTCCAGATTTATGAATTCTAAAAAATTTAGAGACTATTTGAAATATTTAAATACATTTTAAAACCTGTGCGTGGGAAATGGAGCTATAACCTGACAAGATCCAAAATGTCTTTCGCAAGCCCATGCCCTGCTCCAGGAGGGCTCCACCGTTCGGGGCCCAGGCTCCATCAGAGCAGCAGGAGCTGCAGAACTACAGCTGGATCGGAGGATGGACCTACTCCACCCTGGGCTGTCACTGGGGGACCCAGTGTTATCCCAGAGGAACTGCTACCCGGACCACTGTCCTTGAGTATGTCTGCAAGAATGCCACAAAAATCACTAGATGTGGCTGATGCCAGCCCTGTTCATTAAAATGTGCCCACCCCATCTCTACTAAAAATAAAAAAATAAAAAAACCAGGTGTGGTGGCAGGTGCTTGTAGTCGCAGCTACTCGGAAGGCTGAGGCAGGAGAATGGTGGGAACCCGGGAGGCGGAGGTTGCACTGAGCTGAGATCACGCCACTGCACTCCAGTCTGGGGAACAGAGCAAGACTCTGTCTCAAAAAAAAAAAAAAAAGTAGGTGCCCAGCCCAGGACAGTATCTTGCTCATAGCTCACAAATGGATCCATCTTTCCTTGGTCCTCCCAAAGGGCAGGAACCCATCTACCTTCGGGGTCAGACAGGGTGTGATCGGGAGTGTGTCGCCTGTAGAGAATTTTAAAACAATAACACGACCTCAAAGTCAATCTGCTCTTCATTCTCACCACGTGCGATTCTACATGATGCCAGGGATAACATATGTCTCCCCCTCAATCTCTTTGTTGGCCTAATTTCTAGACAATTGCCACAGTTACTGTTGAGTTTTAATAATATCGCTTCAGATTAGCACATTGAATGACTTGTCCTCTAAACAAATAGTCTTCAATGTGGAGGTTAATTTGGAGAAGTCCCCGTGGTAGAGTCACCCCCAGCACTCGGAGCCAGCAGCACATGTTCATGTGAAGAGGAAGTCTGCCAAGATTCTGAATCACTAGGGCTCACTTGGTGTGGAGTTCAGGTCCCCATCCCCTGTGGCATTGCATATTACATATTAACTGTGTTTAGTAGACTCAAAATAAACGATAGCACAGTCATTATGAAGACAAAGAGAATTTGAATTACTTTCATTCTGCCTTTCCTTGTGACCATTTGGAGTTTTAATTTTATAATGAAAACAGCAAAACGAACTGAGACATGTCATGTTTTGTTCCATCCGTGCAAATATTAGTGTATACAAGAGATATTTTACTGAATTCAAACAGTAACTGTTGCATGATGGTGACAGAAAATAATTTTGTCTGTCGAGGAGAGGCATATTAGAAATGATGGGCTTCAGGTGTCTATTTTGCCTGGCGTATCACTGTCTCCCAGCATGACGTTCAGTTCTATAAGCATTTACCAGGTCAGGACCCTGAGGGCACAGCAGGGACTGCAACAGACATTTTCAAACCATGTGTTCCACAGTTAATTATTTGAATATAAATGTCATAAATGCTATAAGAATAACGTAGGAAGTTGCTATATTGTCTATTTCTGCATAACAAATTGCTAGAAAACTTAATGGCTTAAAAAAAATACACGTTTATTATGTCAGTTTCTTTGGGCCAGGAATTTGCAAGTGATTTAGCTGAGTGGTTCTGGCTCAGGGACTCTCCTGAGGATACAGTCAAGATGCTGGCCAGGGCTGCGTCATCCAGAGGCTCAACTGAGACTGGAGGATCCAATTCCAAATTCACTCACATGGCTGTGGGTAGGAGGCCTCAGCTCCTCACCATGGAGGTTTCCCCAAAGGACTGCTTGAGTGTCCTCACAACGTGGCGGCCGGCTTCTCCCAGAGCAAGTGATCCAAGAGAGAACACGAGGAAGTCACACAATGCCTTTTATGATCTAGCTTCAGAAGACACACCTTGTCACTTCTATTTATTAGAAGTTTATTAGAAGTATTCTATTTATTAGAAGTTCCTAAGTCCAGCCCCACGTAAGGAGAGGTGAATTGGGTTCCATTTTGGAGACAGGAATGTCAACAAATTCATGTAATTTTAAATTTATTGCCTATCTGTAGATTCATTTGAGATAAGGTCTGGCTCTGTCACCCAGGCTAGAGTGTATGGTGCAATATTGGCTCACTGCAACCTCCCACCTTCTGGACTCAAGTCATTTTCCTACCTCAGCCTCCCAAGTAGCTGGGGCTACAGGCATGCACCACCACACCTGGCTACTTTTTGTATATTTTGTAGAGATGAGATTTTGCCATGTTGTCCAGGCTGGTCTCAAACTCCTGGGCTCAAATGATCTGCCCACCTCAGCCTCCCAAAGTGCTGAGATTACAGGCATGAGCCACCATGCCTGGCCAACACTAACACTTTTCTTTCTTTTTTTTTTTTTTTAAGAGATGGGGTCTTGCTCTGTCACCCAGGCTGGAATGCAGTGGCGCAATCACAGCTCAAAGCAGCCTCCAACTTGCAGGCTCAAGGGATCCTTCTGCCTCAGGCTCCTGAGTAGCTGGGACCACAGGCCTGTGCCACCACACCCAGTGAATTTTTTTTTTTTTTTTTTTTTTTTTTGGGACAGGGCTCTCACTATCTTGCCCAGGCTGATCTTGAACTCCTGGTTTCAAGCAGTCCTCCCACCTAAGTGTCCTAGGGGATTCTAGCTCTGAAGTATCAAGGGGAACTAGGCAGGTAAAGGAGGAGGAAACTGTATGGGCAGGGGAAACAGTATGCTTCGAGGCCATGGAGTGGACAGGAGCAGCGCTGCTGCAGTGCAGACAGCAGAGAGGAAAGTGGCCACCGACTCAGACAGGCAGGGCTGGGATCATGTCATGGTGAGGAGTTGGGGTTTTATCCTAATGGTGAGAGAAGGGCGTGCAGCAGGGGCTTGCCAGGATCTAATCTGCATTATTCCGGACATCTATGGCAATCCTATGGAGAACAAATCAGAGGGCGGCAGGAATAGATGGGAAAAGAACTCATTGGAACACAGTTACCCTAGTCCACACTGCAGGGATGATGGCCTGGACTAGGGAATGGCAGGGGGACTAGAAATAGCCACCTGGGCTAGGCGCGGTGGCTTATATAATCCCAGCACTTTGGGAGGCTGAGACGGGTGGATCACTTGAGGTCAGGAGTTCCAGACCAGCCTGGCCAACATGGTGAGACCCTGTCTCTACTAAATATATAGAAATTAGCAGAGTGACCCGGCACGGTGGCTCACACTTGTAATCCCAGCACTTTGGGAGGCCGAGGTGGGTGGATCATGAGGTCAGGAGATCGAGACCATCCTGTGTAACACGGTGAAACTCCATCTCTACTAAAAATACACACAAAAAATTAGCCAGGCGTAGTGGCGGGTGCCTGTAGTCCCAGCTACTCAGGAGGCTGAGGCAGGAGAATGGCGTGAACCCAGGAGGCAGAGCTTGCAGTGAGCCGAGATCACACCACTGCACTCCAGCCTGGGCAACAGAGCAAGACTCCGCCTCTAAAAAAAGAAAAAAGAAAAAAAAAAAAAGAAATTAGCAGGGCATGGTCATGTGCTCCAGTAATCCCAGCTACTTGAGAGGCTGAGGCATGAAGATTGCTTGAGCCTGTGAGGTGGAGGTTACAGTGAGCCGGGATCACACCACTGCACGCCAGCCTGGGCAACAGAGTGAGACCCTGTCTCCAAAAAAAAAAAAAAAAAAAAAAAAAAAAAAAAAAAAAAAAAAAAGATATAAAAATTGTAAGAAAGAAGCACCTGTACCCCAGTCGTATTTACTGATTGGCTGTATGGGGATGAGGGAGGGAGGGGTCAGAGGTTATGCTCAGGTTTGGGGCTTATCAGCTGCCCAAGGAGGTGGCAAGTGGAGCCATCTACTCCGATAGGAAAACACTGGAGGAGGGGGAGCAGGTCACAAGAGCAAGATCCTAAACTGAGCTTCAACATACTCAGCTTGACAGCTCTACCAGATATCCAAATAGCCACAGCACGTAGAGAGCCAGATACAGCAGGCTCGAATTCAAGTTTGGAGATATCCATGTGGCCATGGGTTTAGCCTTCTGGGGAGAGAAGGCAGTTGACTAGATAAAAGAGAAGATGGAAGACGGCATTTGCATACCCTATTAAGTGAAAGACTTTTCTACTTTTGTGATTTGATGACATAGGTCAAAAATGACCAGTTTTGTGTCTGGGCATGGTGACTCACGCCTGTAATCCCAGCACTTTGGGAGGCTGAGGTGGGCTGGTCACAAGGTCAAGAGCTCGAGAACATCTTGGCCAATATGGTGAAACCCTGTTTGTACTAAAAATACAAAAATTAGCTGGGCGTGGTGGTACGCACCTATAGTACCAGCTACTCTGGAAACTGAGGCAGGAGAATCGCTTGAACCCGGGAGACAGAGGTTGCAGTGAGTCGAGATGGCGCCACTGCATTCCATCCTGGGCAACAAGAGTGAAACCCCCAAAAAAGTTACCAGTTTTGCATAAGCTACTCAGAGTTGGGTTGGGTGTCTGTCACTTGCATCCAAAAAGTTCTGACAAATATACAAGGCGACCCAAGGAGAGTTTGCTCCTTCTGAGAATGATAAAGCAGCTCTTTCTCCCCCTTGGAAAGAAGATGAGAAAGTAATTTGTATGTAAATGGAGATGGATGTGACCTCCTGCTTATCAACAGCAACTTGTCCCCTTTTCAGAAAACAGAAACTTACATTCCACTTTGTACAAATGGCACAGTTCAGAATGGCAGCTGGAGGCAAATCTTTCTTTCTTCCCCCCTCCCCCCAATTGCTAAGCAAGACCTCCCTTGCTGCGTAAATGCTTTCCTACCCTTTGACACAATTGCTTCAGGTCTTTTCTCCTGGGTGAAACGTTCCTCAGAAGGGGCCGGGCAGGGAACTCTAATTAGAAAGCGGATCACCCAGCCACATGAGATCAAAATTCAGAGTGTAACCATCCCTCCTGGCTGGAATTCTAGAAAAAACAGCTGATGGAAGTAGAATGTGGGCGGTCTGATGTGTCCACATCAAGTGCCTGGTCAGTATGTCAGTCCTGGGAGGGCAGGACCCTGCAGGTCCTTTCTTAGAAGAACACAAATGATCAAAGACCTGATGTGTTGGGATAGAAAGAAGGATGCCGGCTAAGATGACATTGAGTGTCAGTTTGAAGGCTATAACAAACCTTCCAGTAACAATAATGCGTTTATGCTGCATTTATCACCTATGAAGTGTTTTCACATGCAATGCTCACCAACCTCTTCTTAGAGCAATCCCCCATCCTCATGGGATCTAACTTCTGAAAGAGCCTCCAGGTCCAGAAATCCTTGTTCCTTCAGACCCATCTTTGTCATTTTTAGAGCTTAACAAATTCTGAGAGAAGGTGACAATGTCTCTTGTATTGTCAAACGCTGCATAACAAATCACTCCGACACACAGTGGCTTAAAACAATTGTCGTTTATTACCTTCTGGTTTTGGGGGTCAGGAATTCAGGAGCAGTTTAAGTGGGTGGTTCTGGCTCGAGGTGTATCGTGGGTTTGCCGTCAGATGTTGGCTGGGGCTACGGTCGGAAGACTTGAGGATTCTCTTCCAAAGTGGCTCAGTCACAGAGGCTTCACTTGGTGGAACTTTCCATAGAGCCCCTTGAGTGATCTCACAACATGGCGGTTGGTTTCTCTCAGAGTGAGTGATTGGGTAGAGAGAGTTACAGACGGAAACCACAGCGCCTCCTATGGCCTAGTCTCAGAAACCATACATCATTTCTGCCATACTCTGTTCACTAGAAGCAAGTCACTAAGTCTAGTTCACACTCAGAGGGAAGAGAATAAGGCTCCATTTTGGAAGGAAGCAGTATCAAATTACTAGTGGAGATAGATATAGATATAGATTTATAGATATATATTTTTGGAGACGCCCAGGCTGGAATGCAATGGCGTGATATTGGCTCACTGCAACTTCCGCCTCCCGGGTTCAAGGGATTCTCCTGCCTCAGTCACCAGAGTAGCTGGAATTACAGGCAGGCGCCGCCACGCCTAGCTAATTTTTTTTTGTATTTTAGTAGAGACAGAGTTTCATTGTGTTGCCCAGACTGGTCTCGAACTCCTGGACTCAGGCAATCCACCCACCTCAGCCTCCCAAAGTGGTAGGATTAGAGGCGTGAGCCACCACGCCCAGCCTAGTGGATATATTTTAAAACCAAATCTCTTGAAGCCAAAAAGCTGAGAGAATGGGCATCAAGTCAGTGCAATAATTAATTGAGTAGGGACTAGAGAACCCACCTTCACCCCATACGTTTTCACTTTGCAGCGAGCGTTTTTTATTTTTTAGGGTCCTGGCAGGAAATAGATGGCATGTTCAGGTAGTGAATTATCTCAGTAGACACAGAAAAAGCAATTGACAAAATCCAACACCCATTCATGACAAAAACCATCTACAAACTAGGAATATGAAGGAACTTCCTCAACTTGATGAAGTGCACCATGGAAAACCCACAGCTAACATTGTACTTCATGGTGAAAGACTGGATGTGGTTCCCAAAGCTTGGAAATGAAGCAAAGACATTCATTCTCACCACTTCCATTCGGGAATTTACTGAAGATTGGAGCCAGTAAAATAAGGCCAATATATATATATAATAAAATAAAGACATCCAGATTGGAAAGAAAGAAGAAAAACTTTTTATTCACAGATGGCATCATCCTATATGTAGAGAATCTTAAGGAATCCACCAAAAATCCTCCTACAACGAATAAATTTAGCAACTTTAGAGGATGCAAAATCAATATATAGAAATGAATGGAATTTTCTATACTCGTCATGAACAATTTGAGAATTAATCTTTTTAAAGTTCATTCACAATGGCATAAAAATAGTTTGGAATGAATTTAACAAGAAAAAAGTGAAAAACTGGTACACTGAGCATTATAAAGGATTGCTCAGAGAAATGAGAGAAAATATAAATGGAGAGATATTCCACGTTAATGGATTGGAAGATTAAATATTATTAAGATGTCAATCCATAGGTCAAATTGATCTATAGATGCAATGCAATCCCTGTTAAAATCCCAGCAGGATTTTTTGAAGCAAGTGACAAGCTGGTTCTAAAATGAATGCAGAAATGCAAAAGACATACAATTGCTGAAACAATTTGGGGGGAAAAAAACAAAGCTGGAAGACTTATCCTACCCAATTTCAAAGCTTACTCTAAAGTTTACTCTAAAGCTACAGTAATCAAGACAGTGTGGCACTGGAGTAAGGATAGGGATATTGATAATGGTATAGAAGTGAGAGCACAGAAATAAGCACTTATGTATATGGCCAATGGATTTTTGACAATGATGTCAAGACAATTCAATGGGACAGGATAGTCTTTTCAAATATGGCATTGTAACAACTGGATGTCATATACCAAAAAAAAGAAAAAAACACAAAGCAATATTAGGCCCTTAACTCACACCAAAAAGAAAAATTATCTCAAAATGAATCACAGACCTAAATGTAAGAGCTACAATTATAAAATTTCTAGGAGAAACCAACAAGAGAAAATCTTCATGGCTTTGAGTTAAGCAAAGAGTTCTTAGACATTACACCAAAAGTATGAGCCAATTATAAGTTGGATGTCATTTTAATTTAAAATTAAAAACTTTAAAAGATGCCATGAGGAAAATGAAAGAACAAGCTACAGACTGGGAGAAAATGTTTGGCAGTCATGTATCTGATGAAGAACTTGTATCCAGAATATATAAAGAACTCTTGCAACTGATGATAACACAACCCAAATAAAAAATAAGCAAAAGACTTGAACAAACATTTCACTAAAGTTTCTCCTACAAGTTTTGTAACTGTAGCTCTTACATTTAGGTCTGTGATTCACTTTGAGATAACTTTTATTTTTGGTGTCAGTTAAGGGCCTAACTTTTTCGTGTGTGTATATGATATCCAATCTATACAAATGACTGAAAAGCACCAACCTCCCCAACATGGCAAAACCCCATCTCTACTAAAAATACAAAAATTAGCCAGGCATGGTGGCGGGCACCTGTAATTCCAGCTACTTGGGAGGCTGAGGCAGGAGAATCACTTGAACCCGGGAGGCAGAGGTTGCAGTGAGCCAAGATTGCACCGTTGCACTTGAGCCTGGGGATAGAGTGAGATTCTGTCTCAAAAAAAAATAAATAAATAAATAAAAACACTCACCATTATTAGTCATTGGGAAAATGCAAATTAAAGCCACAGTGAGATATTATTATGTACCTAGTAAGTGACTATAATTTTTGAAAATCAGACGATAACTAAACATAGGTGAGGATGTGGAGGAATCAGAACCCTTGCCCATTGCTGGTGAAAAGGTAAAATGGTACCATAGGTTTGGGAAACAGTTTGGCAGTTTCTTAAAACTATTTTCCAAACCTATCATACCATTTTACATTTTTACCAGCACCGGATGAGAGTTGAAACATAAACTTACCATATGATCCAGCAATTCCACTCCTAGGAAGCTATCTGAGAGAATTCAAAACACATGTCCACACAGACTTGTAAACAAATGTTCATAACAGTTTTATTCGTAATAGCCCCAAACTGCAAACAACCCAGATGCCCATCAGCTGGTGAATGGATAAAACAAAATGTGGTCTATCCATACAATGAAATATAATGCAGCAATGAAAAGGACTGATATACTGACACATGTTCCAATAGGGACAAACCTCAAAAATATTATGCTGAATGAAAGAAGCCAGACACGTACTATATGGTGCATGATTCCATGTTTATGAAATGTCCAGAAAAGGCAAATTCTGCACATTGCCAGGAGCTATGGCAAGCAGGCTGAAGTGAATTTTAGGGGTTGATAGAAATGTTCTGAAACTGGATTGTGGTGATGGTTGCAGCACGTTATAAAATTACTAAAAATTGTTGAATTGTAAACTTGTAAAGGATGGAATTTAAGGTATGCAAATTATACCTTAAAACTAAGAAAAGAATAGTAGTCTGTTCTCATGCCTCTATAAAGACATACCTGAGACTGGGTAATTTATTTAAAAAAAGAGGTTTAATGGACTCCCAGTTCCACATGGCTGGGGAGGCCTCAAAATCATGGCGGAGGATGAAGGAAGAGCAAACGTACATCTTACATGGTGGCAGGCAAGAGAGCTTGTGCAGGGGAACTCCCATTTTTATTTTTTATTTTTATTTATTTATTTTTTATTTTTATTTATTTATTTTTTTTGGAACTCCCATTTTTAAAACCATCAGATCTTGTGAGACTTGTTCACTACCATGAGAACAGTACAGGGGAAACCATCCCCATGATTCAATCATTTCCACCTAGCCCTGCCCTTGATACAAAGGAATTATTACCATTCAAGGTGAGATTTGCGTGGGGACACAGCCAAACCATATCACATAGCCATATGTTAGCCATAGAAATCAGTCTTGGTGCAGAGAGAAGGGAGGAGACAGGTGGAGAGCAGATCTGGAGGCGAAAGCACAGAATGTCCAGTTTAAGGATTCCTGTCTGGCCTGCGTTCTTTCCCCCTTTTTGGTAACAGTACTGCAATTGTCCTTGGGGGAACTGCCCCTCCAACTCTCTCAAGGCATATGATTCATCACCTCCTGCCTTCAGAAGTGGATGACCAGGGCCTGGCCAACCACTGTCAATCCAAAGGATTTTAGGAGAGTTTTAGGGAGTTACTGCTCTAGGTTGCTAAGCTGACAAAGCATGTGATATGGTTTGTCTCTGCGTCCCCACCCAAATCTCATTTTCAATTGTAGTTCCATAATCCCTACATGTCAAGGGCAGGACCAAGTGGAGGTAAATCATGGGGGCAGTTTCCCTCATGCTGTTCTCATGATAATGAGTGAGTCTCTTGAAATCTAATGGGTTTATAAGTGTCTGGCGTTTCACCTGCTTGCACTCATTCTCTCTCCTGCCGTCCTGTGAAGAGGTGCCTTCCACCATGATTGTAAGTTGCCTGAGGCCTCCCCAGCCATGTGGAACTGTGAATCTATTAAACCTCTTTTCTTTATAAATTACCCAGTCTCAGGTGTTTCTTCATAGCTGCATAAGAATTGACTAATACAGCATAGGACTGATACTGACAGAGAATGTCTTCGCCACTACGAGAAAGAGCCTGTTGGGAAATAGTCATCACAGAGAAAAGGAGAACTGAAAGATGGAAAAAAGATAGGAAGAAACTGAAGTCCACCTGCCCGTGGACATGTTCAATGAGCCAATACTTCTTTGTGATTGCATTAGAGTATGTTAGGTGTCCATCACTTGCAACCACAAGTCCTAACTCAGTGGCATGATCTCAGCTCACTGCAACCTCCGCCTCCCAGGCTCAAGTGATTCTCATGCCTTAGCCTCCCAAGTGTCTGGTATTACAGAAATGCACCACCATGCCCTGCTAATTTTTGTATTTTTGTGTTTTTTTTTTTAGTAGGGACGAGGTTTCACCATGTTGGCCAGGCTGGTCTCGAACTCCTGGCTTCATGTGATTCACCCACCTCGGCCTCCCAAAGTGCTGGGATTACAGGCACGAGCCACTGCACCCAGCCTCTCTCACTGTTTCTAATTAATCTGAGCGCACTTCTCCTCCTCCCTCCTCCTTCCTCCTTCTCCTCACTTCCTGTGCTATTTTCCCTTCTCTCCTTCCTTACCACCCTACCATTAGCCTTCTAAGAACAATGGGGTAAAGAAAAGGAAACCAGCCACTTACCACCCGCTACTTTCCAGCTGCATGAACTTGTTGGACAAGTGACTTCATTCTTTGAGTCTCTGCTACCTCATCTGTAAGTTGGGGACAATACTATTGACATGTTTACCGGAAGAATTAAATGAAGCACTCTATGCCAAGTACCTGGCACACAGTAGGTGTGATGGTTAATGTTGAGTGTCAACTTGATTGGATGAAATGAGTCAAAGTATTGTTCCTGGGTGTGTCTGTGAGGGTATTGCCAAAGAAGATTAACATTTGAGTCAGTGAACTGGGAAAGATGGACTCACCCTCAATCTGGGTGGGCACTGTCTAATCAGCTGCCAGCATGGCCAGAATAAAAGCAGGCAGAAGAATGGGAAAAGACTAGACTGCCCAAGTCTTCTGGCCTCTATCTTTCTCCCGTGCCGGATGCTTCTTGCCCTTGACCATCAGACCCCAAGGTCTTCAGCTTTAGGACTCTTGGACCTTCGACCACAGATTGAAGGCTGCACTCTTGGCTTCCCTACTTTTGAGGTTTTGGGATTCAGACTGGCATCCTTGTTCTCCAGCTTGCAGATGGCCTATTATGGGACCGCACCTTGTGATCATATGAGTCACCCCTTAATAAACTCTCCTTTATATATACGTCTATCCTATTAGTTCTGTCCCTCTGGAGAACCCTGTCTAATATAGTAGGTTATCAATAAATGTGATGATTATTACTAATCATTACTATCTTGTCATTAGCTAGCCTGATGGGCAGTATTTGGTACTAGAATGGTTGTAAAACTCTGCATACAATCAACCCTTTTGTGTCATGTAATGGTGAAGAAGTCAGAGTTGACTTTTGGGTACCACGCCACCCCTGGGATGGACAATATCACTGGTCCATGTCTCCCTAAATGTGGGAGGAGTCAGAAAGCAACTCACAAGAGTGGAGGGTGAGAAGACTTGAAACTGTCAGCAGTCATCAAGATTCCTTCCAATGGGGACTTAACCCAGGGCTTCCGAGCTCTAAGGTGCACACAGCTCTACTGAGAAGCTTGCTGACATGCAGATTCTGATCCAGGTGATCTGGGTGACCCAGGAGCCCTGGAGCAGGACCTAAGTTTCTGTTTTCCTGGGCAGCTCCCAGGTAACACTTTCACTGCTGCTCCATAGAACACAAGTGGAATGACACAGATTGCAAAACACTGGTGCTCACATTGGACTGCTTGTTGGAATCCCCTGAGGAGCTTAAAAAAATGTGCATGCCTAGGTTCCATCCCCAGTAGTTGTCCTTTAATTGGCCATGGGTTTGGCCTGGACATCAGTATTTGTCAAAGTTCTTCGGGAACTCTAAGGGACAGGTAGCGAGGGTTGAGAACCACTGTCCTAAACGAGCCTGGGTCTGTTTCTCTACCTGTACCCATACTAGGAAGATTGGTTCTAAACACCAGGAAGAGAAACTGTCTTTGTTTAGCCTTCTATACAAAACTCCCCCTCCCGCTAAGAAGGTAGTAAATGACTCACACTTGAACCCTCACACACAGCAACACAGAGGACAACCTCAAGTCCAGAAGGAAAGATGTGTAGACCCTTTCACCTAATTAAGATGCTCAGTGATACTGGGGCAGAGGAAATGTGAGCTGCGAACTCCGCTCAGGAAGCTGAGCAGTGACATTTTCACATAGGGGAAGGGAGAGAATCTCCCTAGTCAGGACTTTGGTAGCACTGTGATTATTTTTGAGGAGTCTTGAATATTAATATATGCACTCTGGAAATAGTTCATTCCGGGAGAAATGTTAGACCTGGTCCTCTTGGTCTGGGGCTGCTACTTATCTTCACTTCTGAGCTTATGACTCGGGCCCTGTAACTGTTAACCCCTGAGACTCTAGAAATTCAGCCTTTATCTCAACTGCCGTGAGCAGAAGCCATACCTGTCACGAGTCATTGCCATAGGCAGAGAGGTGCATGCCCTGGTAGAGGAAGCCACTTCAACTACACTCATTCAGCCATGCTGAGTGTTGACTGGATCCCAGAGAGCCTAGGATGAGAGGACAGGGATAGAAACAAGAGTTTCAAACCCTTGGCAAGACAGAACAAAACATACATTTTCTGAGTCATTACTGAAGGAAGAATTGATTTTTGTTTTTATTTTTGTTTTTAGTAAAAATTTCCCACATCATATTTTTTTTTTTTTTTTTTTTTTTTTTTTTTTTTTTTTTGAGACGGAGTCTGGCTCTGTCGCCCACGCTGGAGCGCAGTGGCCGGATCTCAGCTCACTGCAAACTCTGCCTCCCAGGTTCACGCCATTCTCCTGCCTCAGCCTCCCAAGTAGCTGGGATTACAGGCGTCCACCACCTCACCCGGCTAGTTTTTATTTTTGGATTTTTTAGTAGAGACAGGGTTTCACCATGTTAGCCAGGATGGTCTCGATCTCCTGCCCTCGTGATCTGCCCATCTCAGCCTCCCAAAGTGCTGGGATTACAGGCTTGAGCCACCACGCCGGGCCCATATGTTTTTATTGCAATAAAAATACATGTAACAAAAGCCTTACAATCTTAACCATTTCTAAGGCATAGTTCAGAGGCACTAAGCACATTCACGGTGTTCTGCGACAATCACTACCATCCATCTCCAGAACCTTCTCATCTTCCCAAACTAAATTCTGCACCCATTAGACACTCACTCCTGGTCTCCCTCCACCCGCCCCTGGTAACTACCATTCTACTTTCTGTCTCTATGAATATGACAACTCCAAGTCCCTCATGTAAGTGGACTCATACGTCCTTTTCTGACTGGCTTGTGTCACTTGGCACCATCTCAAGATGGATGTTCTCAAGATCCATCCATTTGGCAGCCTGTGTCAGAATTTCCCTCCTTTTTAAGGTGAGAGCATTGGTTTGGGAGCCTGAATTTCACACTTGGGGTAAATGCTTTCCCTCTCTGTGCCTCGGTTTCTTCATCTATGTCAGGGCTCATTTTGTCCAGCAATCTCCTGTTAGAAGCTATATTAACTTGTCTGCAGCAGAAACCCAACTTCAGTGACTTCAGCAAAGAGGGTGCTTTTCTTCTCCTCAACACATAACAAGGTGTCTGGAGGATGCATCCCAGGGCTGGTGAATTGGTCCACGATAGCCTCAATGTCCCAGACTTCCCCTTTTTGTCCTTCTTAGTGAGTGACTTTCATCTTCATGATCATGAGAGAGTTTCTCTTCCGCAGCTTTGAGAGTCCACGTTGCGAGCAGGAAGAAGAGGAAAATAGCACTGAGGAACGGATGGTGCCTACAGCAGAGGGAGGTGAGATTTTCTCAGAAGTCTCTGGCAGACTTCTCTTATCTCATTGGCTAGATTATGCCACATGACCATACCTAACTGCAAAGGAAGCTGGTACTGTATGAGGTTTTTTTTGTCTGTTCATTGCATAGGACATTTTACATCTATTTCTAACTGTTTCACCATTTTGCATCATCACGCCCAACGGGAGGAGTGGATTTTGTTTGTTTTTATTAGTGTAGATTTTAAATCTTTGGTATCATGCCACATTAAACAAAGTCTCAGGATTTTATATGGCAAGGAACAAGTGGGAGAATGCATTGAGGGTAGGCAACTAGTGAGATTCTGTTTCACAAGTTGTCCCAAGGATTAGATATAGGTTTGCAAAGTGTCTAAAATGGTGCCAGCAGCACACAGTAGGCACTTGGCCAACGATGGTGCCGGTGAAGATGACAATGATGATAATGATGATCCTGATGATGAGGATGATGATGAAGATGATAGTGATATGATGATATGATCATACGATGATACGATGATATGATGATAGTGATTATGATGATGAGGATGATGATGAACAGAATGGTGAAGATGATGCTGAGGTTGATGATGGTGATGGCAAGGATGATGGAGGCATATGGACATAAACATTGTCAGTAGAATAAGACTCTTGATTAACCAGATTTCACCAGGATGACAATAATGACCAGTAATTAGCTCACACTTACGGAGTGCTCCCTGCGTGCCTAATGCTTTGCAAGTATTCCTAAGTCTTTGTGAGTCTCCCAACCTTCATTCAGGCACATTCTTTGGGACTAACTCCACCTCTGGCTCTAGAGAAGGGGTAGATAGCTCAGGCCTAATCTGACCAGTGTAGTCTCATCCCCTAGACTGTGATGGATTCAGAGATGACCACATCAGCTTTGCAAATCGAACCAATGAACCCAGAGGAAGGTTTTAATGGAAGCTTCTAGGAAAGGAGTTTTAAACATCTTCTGTATGGGTTTCCAGAAGTGGTACATGCTTGCCTTCTCGCTACGAGGATATTTATAGCTTCAGTACTAGTTGACAACTACATTATAATTTGATGTCAGCCAGTCACAGTTGTAATTCCAGCCCTGGGGGAGGCCAAGGCGGGCAGATCGTGAGGTCCGGAGTTTCAGACCAGCCTGGCCAACGCAGTGAAACTCTGTCTCTACTAAAAATACAAAAATTAGCTGGGCGTGGTGGCGGGCACCTGTAATCCCAGCTACTCGGGAGGTTGAGGCAGGAGAATTGCTTGAACCTAGGAGGCAGAGGTTGCAGTGACTGAGATCATGCCACTGCAATCCAGCCTGGGTGACAGCAAGACTCCATCTCAAATAATAATAATAATAATAATTTGATGTCATGATGAAGCCAATACTGCCTAGAAATGGAAATGTACAAGGTGTTGTCTCTGTTTACATCGGGGTTTATGTTCTTTGCATCCGTCTGCACCCCAGCTGGTTCGAGTCACCACTATTAACAGCCTCATTTTACAGAGGGGAAAACTGAGGTTCAGGGAGGTCAGGGGTACATAACTAATAAGGGGCAAGCCTGAGATTTGCACCCAGGAAGTTGGATGTTAAACCTTAGAACTTAATCACTCAGTTGTACAAAAATAGTGTGCTTACTGGTGGAAGTTTCAAGTCCTCAACCCCAAAATAACTCTGGCTTTTAAGCCTTTCTTCTGGAGTTCTCTCCTTCAAGGTCACTAACATCTGCTATCCCAAGCTGGGCTCTACTTCAGCATCCACACAGACAGCAATGGGGCCTTTAGTCTTGCCTCTGTATTTCCAAAAGTCTAATGGAAGCCCTTGTGTTTTTACAGAGCATGACGCCACTCAGCCTAATTAGAATACAAAGACTAATTAGATGCCTTCAACTGGAATCAGATCCACTCCATGAAAAACACTGCTTAGCTCTGATTAGTGGAAGGGCCAATTGCCTGATGTACATATTTGATGAATAAGAATAATTTTGGTTGGGTGCAGTAGTCCATGCCTGTAATACCAGCACTTAGGGGGTGCTGAGGCAGGTAGATCGCTTGAGCCCAGGAATTTGAGACCAGCCTTGGCAACATAGCAAGACCCTATCTCTACCAAAAAAATAATAATAATAATAAGCCAGGCATGGTGGTGTATACCTGTGGTCTCATCTACTCAGGAGGCTGAGACAGGAGGATTGCTTGAGCCCAGGAGGTCGAGGCTGCAGTGAGCCATGATTGCACCACTGTACTCCAGCCTGGGCAACAGAGCAAGACCCTATCTTAAAAGTAATAATAATATTTTTTAAAGAAAGCATTATTTCTTAATAAATGCAACTTAGTAAACAAAATCTTTGGAAGAATCAGATTCATGAGAACACAATGAAGGGGCATTTGCCTCACCCCTCCTAAGTGTGGATGTCACCCCTAGCATCCCTCAGTTCTCAGATCCAGGCTTGTTTGACGACTCCCCAAGGTCTGGAGATATCCCTCCGTGCCAGTTCACCCAAGAACAAGAGCTCAGCAGAAAACAGCTTCTGTTCAGCACAAGATGAATGTTGGTGGACCCCTTCCCCCAAAATGAAAAAGGGAGACGTTAACAGGGTGATAAAACCAAAATCTTGCTCAGAGACTGTTTAGAAACCACTGGGTGGGAGGTGATGGTGGCTGAACTTAGAATGGAAGTGCTGCAGGGTTTCTGGTGGAGAAAGCTGCTGGCAGCCAGCCCAGGTGCGAGGGGAGCAGAGAGAAGGCTCATTCCAGGTAAATTCCAGTCCAGTAGCAGAGAGTGGGGTGAGCTGTCTCCAAAAGGGACAAACGCAGGAGGGGTGGGAGAGAAGGTGGCAGAGAAGCTTCATGAAAGGAGACAGGCTGTCCTAACAGGGCTCTGCACTCGGAGAAGAGAAGTGCTAGGAAGCCTCTCCTCTCTCAATCTCTCTTTTAAACTCTCCCTCTGCCTCCCTCCCTGCCTTCCTCTCTCTCCCTCCCTCTTTCTGTCTCTTCTCCCCACCACTTTCTTCCCTCTCCCTCTCTCTCTTCCTCCCTCTCTTTCTCTCTCAATCTCTCGACATCCTTCCCTTCCTCCTCTTCTCTCTCCTCTCTCCCCTCCCTTTTCTCATCTCCCCTCTCCCCCTCCTTCCATGAAAGTAGTAAATTCTAACCTAAGCTTTTCTTCTGATAAATCAAGGGTCCAGGTATGGTTGCCAGAAACAGTCAATACAAATATTTATACTAAGAAAAGGTATGTGTTGTTTATTTGATTTAATCCAGTGAACCTCAGCCCAGGGAGCTACGGCCTGCCACAAACATCCCACCTCCCATTTCCATGGTCACTCCTCAGTCTCTGTGGGGTGGATGTGTGTTCCTGCCGAGGACACAGCAGAACACAAAATGGAACAGACAGGAACTCAGCCCCGTGAACTACCAGCATGGCACGGATTCTATTCATTCTGTGCCTCCATAAAAATCACATTTAAAAAACAATCAAGATAGGCTCCAAAGAGTAAAGATAAGGCTTGAACACCCTCTCCTAAAGAGACTTGCCTTTGGTAGTTCAGGTTCTCATTACGGTGATTATGGACGACCAGTCCTCCCCAACTCCATCCCTGCAGTTCCCCACTCTCCACCGCCCTGCCCCACTCCTCACCACCAACCCTCTCCCACCCACCAGCACCACAGGTTTTTTCCACCTTAGCACCTGGTTTAAAATTGCAGCCCTTCACTGCAACCTTAATTGACGTCCTGCTAAGGACCCTGCCCTTCTGACATTGTTGAGGCTGCACTCTCACAACTGACTTGGCCTGCCCTCCCCAGCAAGACTTGGAAGGAAGATAGAAATGGTCCCAGCCCTGCAAGCCAGTGCCCCAGGTGAGGCTACAGGGCACAGCAGAATGGAGCTTACACAGAAGACAGGTCTTTGTACCCCATCTTTTTCAGGCAGCGGTCACCAAGTGGTCTTTGCAAACTCCATCATTAATTGTTTACTAGGGCGAGGCCATTTCTTTATCCATCCCTATTCTTGAGCATTTAGATTATTTCCACTTTTACAGGATTTTGATCTTAAATTTTCAAAGGGAGAGAAGAATGGAGTCATCATCATTTAGAATTTATGAGTTGAGTGCCCAAGTTTTACCCTTCATGTATTATCATGACTTGGCATGTTTGGTGATGAGCTGTATGATTTTAATCAAAAGATACATTTTAATTAGGCCATCAGTAGAAAGTCCATAGTTCTAATCTGAAACATAAAGGAAAGTTGGGGGTGGAGGGGAGACCACAAGCCATCTGATTAGAAACCACTGGCAATACACAGAGTGGGATGTGGGGGAAAATTATTTTCTTAAATGTTACCTTCACATGCGTAAAGTTATCGAGGGAAAGCGGTACAGAGAACATCTGAGAGAGATGCCAGCTCGGTCCACAGGTGGTTCTACAGGTGACTTGACTCTAGATGTCTCTCTCCAGGTCCCATATCTCTCTATTAAGGTCCTGTTCGTGGTGCAAGGGAAAGGCAAGATGATTCTTCTTGGGATAAGGGCAGACACTGAGGGCAGAGGAAACGTGCTGTGGCTTAGTGGAACCAAGGGGGAAGTTGAACTAAGTTGATAATAGCTCAAGATAAAAACTGAAATCCTATCAAAGCATTAAGTCCAAAGGGCAAGACGAGGCTAGACACAGAAAAATAATCAATGGATGATCAATGAGCTCAGAGGCTGGGAGGGTTCAAGCCAAGATGGCAGGCAGAGTGAGACGTGGAAGAAGCCTGTGGTTCAGAATGAGCCCGTGGACAGGGAGGGGATCTCAGAGGTCCTCCTGAGTGGAGGAGGTGCTGTCCAGGTTTCAGGGATGGATGTGATAGCTAAAAGGGATCTCTCAAGGCTGGCCACCTTTCACATGGCACTGAGACTCTGTACATTTCATCCATTGGTCTTCTTTCTTTGTCCATCCCTTCATACTATGCTTAAGATTCTTAAGAGAGCTGTCAGTGACGACCTTGCCCACCTTCCTAACACCACCAGATTTAGTCTCGCTCAACTCTCTAGTACAGAACTAGAGAATAATTTCCTTAGATTCAGAAAGGAGTACCTTCCAGGGAAAGAGTCTCATCCCCTCCCCCTCCACCTATTCTGAATAATAAATCGAGAAGATAAAAACTAAAGACATTAAAATAAAGTCACTTTGCTGACAGGCTATGACTTGGGAGAGCTAACTGTTTGTGAACAGAAGGGCACAGGGAAATCCATTTGGGGAAATGATATTCAAAGTTTACTGTCTACTTATGGCCTTAAAGTTTTTATTTTCCCAAATTACAGGAAAAGATTGATCATGGTGAGACAAAAATTTCTTGTGGGAAAGTTGTGAAAAATGTCTTTGTTCCAACGTGAAGCAACAGAGTGTTGTCTAATTTTCCTGGTGGGCAGGTGGAAGACGATGGGTCAAGGATAAGGAGTGATGGTGATGCTGTGGTTTATGCTGCTGACACTTAGTCTTAAAGATTATAATCAGCTCACTTGGGAGCCCTCAAGGGAAGAAAGATCCAAAGGTAGAATGAACACATATGATCTATAAATAGGACACATACTTGAGAAGCAGTGATCTTATCTGGAGGCAGCCTTGCCTCTGTTATTTCATCGATTCTCCCCACGTTAATGGTGTTGCTGGAGCTTACTATTAATCTAATGACTGTGCTTTGGAATAATAATGCTTCACTCCTGCTCTGTCTCTCCTATTTGACAGACAGCTTGGATTCATCAGAGAAAGGGACCAAGAGCTGCATCAGTCATTATTAAATAGAAATCAATAAGGTACGTTACATGAAGGAAGCTGCAAGTGTATGATACGAGGCAGCGTGTTACCTCTGAATTCAGAAATCCATTCCTGTTTCTAAGCACCAAAGTTCTAGGGGGCTCTGACCTCTGGAAATGTATGCATGTGCTTTGGGCATTAATGCCGCTAAGAGGGTGCCTTAATCCATTTTGTGCTGCTTCTACAGAATACCTGAGACTTAAAAATTTATAAAGAACAGAAATCTATTGGCTCATGTTTCTAGAGGCTGGGAAGTCCAAGATCAAAGGTCTGCATCTGATGAGAACTTCCTTGCTGCACTATAACATGGCAGAAGGCATCGCATGGCAAAAGAGGATGAGAGAGAGGGGGAGAGGGAGGTGAAATTGCTTTCATAAAAAACTCACTCCCATGATAATAACATTAATTTATTTGTGAAGGCAGAGCCCTCATGACATAATCACCTCTTAGAGGTCCTACCTCTCAACATTGTTGCATTGAGTATTAAGTTTCTAGCACATGGATTTTGGGGGAAGTATTCAATCCATAACACAGTTTTTGTGGGTCAGGAATTCATGGGTGGCTTAGCTGGGTGATTCGGGCTCATGTCTCTCATGAGGTTGCAGTCACGATGCTAGCTGGGTTGCATCACCTGAAGACTCAACCGAAACAGGAGGATCTGCCTCCAAGAAAGCTCCCTCACAAGGCCAGCAAATTGGAGTAGTTGTTGGCAAGAGGCCTCAGTTCCTCATCACATCAGTCTCTCCACAGACTACTTGAGCATCCTCACAACATGGTGGCTGGCTTCGTCCAGAGTGAGTGAACCAGGACAGCAAGGGAGACACTGCAGTCTTTTGTGACCTAGCCTTGGAAGCCACACTCCATCTGTTTCACAACACCCTATTGTTAAACAGGTCCATCCTATTTGAAGTGAGAGCAGGGCTATGCAAAGGCAGAAATACCCTGAGGGGAGGATCCTTGGGTGCTATCTTGGGGTGGCTACTCTGGTTCTCTGTGAGACTTTGCTTGATATCATGCCCTCCCTTGGCCACCTTCTCTTCCTGGTCCTGCCTCCCTACTTTCCAACTAATTTTTCCTAGGAGCAATTTCTACCAGGGGATTTTCACTTTTACATGGATTCTCCCCCAAAGATCTGCTTCTACAGAACACAGCCTAAGACATGCAACATAGATGGGCAGCCCACCCATTTTCTGATTAGCCCTCTGGCTTTCTGCTGGGATGGGAGCACTCTCTGAGCCTCACCCACCTTGGCTGTGGCCCTGACCCACTCCTTGGGGGCTTCATTCTCTCCTTTGTCTCAACAGTCATTGGCTAGGGCCCGATTAGAATAGAGCCACCACCCAGAACCAATGATATCCTTTAGCAAACCCTCAGCTGACATCACCCCATCTAACATCCAACTCATCCTTTATAGCAGCTACTATTGTCTTTATTCTACAGGAGAGGGAACTGAGATTTAGACAAATTAAGTAACATATACAAGTTTGCATTGCTAGCACCAGAGCCATGACTTGAACCCATGTCTGGAAGGTCCAGAGCTCATGACCTTCACCTCCATTGTGTTTGCTTTCTGGTCGTTCTCTCCACCTGCTGCCAAGCTGTGTCTGCAGGTCTGACCCCCACAAGGACAGAGTCAGATGGGGATGGAGCTGATGTTGACCACAGTTCCTTGCACGGCCAGCCATCCAATCCTGTTTTCCGGGTCCTCTCCCCTCCTCACCCACTACTCCTGACTTCCTGCCTCTCCATACCCACAGTGGAAACTCTTACCATGCATCTGTGCTTCCTGCCTGAACCAACCCAAAGCTGTGGTCACCCTGGTCGGGGCACAGAGATGGAGCGGTTAACCCCACCCGTTGCCCTGTTGCCACCTGGGTTCAAGAAGTCAACATCCCTCATGCCACCAGGCTCCTGGCCTTGCTGTAGCAGATGGAAAGTTCTCTTCTTGGTTAAAAGATTTTGCTCCCCTGAAAATGTGCTTGAGCCTAAGTAGGTTGGCACTGGGGTTTTTGTTTGAGGACAATGTCTGAGGGAAGGGGAGACAGCGTCGTGTGTGAGCTGCTTCAGGGAAGGAGTAAGCCGAGCCCTCTCCAATAGGGGCCAGTCCAATCCCTCAAGGGGAGATTAGGGCTTAGAGAAACCAGTCCTGGGGCTTTGGAACCTTCTCACTTGTGAAACACAATGGCTCCCAGGGCAGCACACTAATTAGCCAGTTGTTCTGCATAAATTTGCCTCTTAAATTCAAGAGACTCACACTCCTTGAACATATCATAAAGCCAGGTTCAATTTTAGAGTTAAACTCCCTAAAAGGAATAGAGCATTCCAGCCCCCCTTATTCTCCCAGTCACTGCCCTTCTGCCTCCCAATTTCTAATACCATGCCTGAGTCATGCAGGGGTCATGTGTGTGTCATTTTCTGATTGAACTATAATTAACACACTATAAAAATGCACGGATTTTAGGCATTCCATTCAGCGAGTTTTGATAATTGCATACCCTCAGGTAGCCGCCACCCAAACAAAACACAGACCGACTCTGTCTGATAGCAGTGGAACAAGAGCCGTACATGTAATTTGAAAGTTTCTAGGAGCCACATTTGGAAAAGTAAAAAGAAACAAGTGAAAATTACTTTAATACTGTCTTTTTAACCCAGTGTATTTAAAACATTATGATTTGAATACAAAATGATAATAACTTTTTCTCTTTTTTCAGCAACAAGTCTTTGAAACTTTGTGCATGTTTTATGCTTACAGCACATCTCAATTTGGAGGTTAATTTTTAAAAGTTCAAGTTAGTGCTGTGGCTAGTGCCTGTCATTCTAGCAGTTTGGGACGCTGAGGTGGGAGGGTTGGTTGAGGCCAGGAGTTCAAGACCAGCCTGAACACTACAGTGAGACCTCTTCTCTACAAAAAAAAGTTTAAAATGAGCTGGGCATGGTGGTGCACACCTATAGTCCCAGCTACTCCAGAGGCTAAGGGCGGGAGGATTGCTTGAGCCCAGGAGTTCAAGGCTGCGGTGAGCTGTGATCATGCCACTGCACTCCAGCCAGTATGACAGAACGAGACCCTGCCTCTAAGAAAAACTTAAGTAAAATTAAAAATTTAGTCTCTCAGTCATACCAGCCACAATTCAAGTCACATTTTATGAGGTTAGTGGCCACCATATCAGATAGCAAAGATTAGATGCCACCATCAGCCCAGAAAGTTCTCTCTCCTCTTTTAGTCAATTTCCTTCCTCTCCTCCAGATGGCCACTTTCTGTCATTACAGATTGCTTTGTTTGCTCTGGGCTTCATATAAATGGGTTTATACAGCCTATACTCTTGTCTCCTGCTTTGTTTGTTCAGTATAGTTTTTGTTTGGTTTCTTTGAGATAAGATCTCAATTTGTCACCCAGGCTGGAGTGCAGTGGTACAATCATAGCTCACTGCAGCCTCAACTTCCCGGGCTCAAGAGATCCTCCCACCTCAGCCTCTCAGGTAGCTGGGGTTACAGGCATGCAGCACAATGCCTGGTTAATTTTTGTATTTTTTTTTTTTTTTTTTTTTGTAGAGACGAGGTTTCACTATGTTGCCCAGGCTGGTCTTGATCTCCTAGTTTCATGTGATCTGCTCCCTCCGCCTCCCAAAGTGCTGGGATTATAGGCATGAGCCACTGTGCCCAGTCTCAGTATAGTTTTTAAGAACTATCCACATCATTATTCATATTAGTAGTTCTTTTTTTTTTTTTATTGCTGCGTAGTATTCCACTGCATAAACACACCAAGATGGACCCAGACGCATGATACTCATTTGGACTGTTTTCAGTCTGGGGTTCTTCTGAACAAGGCTGCTATCCACATCCTACTACATGTCATTTAATGAACGTATGTTTTCATTTCTCTTGTGTAAACACCAAAGGGGAATTGCCGAGTCATAGGGTAGGCACGTATTTCACTTTGTAATCAGCAGCACTCCTGAGAAATGGTGCCATTCCACGTTCCAAACAGCAGCATGGAGCTGTCCATGTTCCCCACATCTTTGCCAGCCTTTGAGACTGTTGATCGTTTAAAATTTAGCCACTGTGTTCACCGTGGTGATCACGTTCATTTCCTTGATGACTCAAAACATTGGGAATCTTTTTTTTTTTTGAGACAGAATCTCACTCTTTCACCCAGACTGGAGTGCAGTGGCGTGACCTCAGCTCACTGCAACCTCCGCCTCCCAGGTTCAAGCAATTCTCCTGCCTCAGCCTCCCAAGTAGCTGGGATTACAGGCACCCACCACCATGCCCAGCTAATTTTTGTATTTTTAGTAGAGATGAGGTTTCATCGTGTTAGGATGGTCTCAATCTCCTGACCTCGTGATCCACCCGCCTTGGCCTCCCAAAGTGCTGGGATTACAGGCGTGAGTCACCGCGTCCGGCTGGGAATCTTTTATATATTCATTGACCATTCTTAGATCTTCTATGAAGGGACCTGATTAAATCTTTTGTTCATTTTTTAGGAGTTGTTCTCTTCAGGGTTAATTTGTAGGAGTTCTCTACATATTCTGCACAAATCCTTTGTCAGATACATGTGCTGCCAATTTTCTTTCCACTCTGTGGCTTATCTTGATTTTAATTTTTTTGAAACAGGGTCTCACTCTGTCCCCTAGGCTGGAGTGCAGGGGTGTGATCATAGCTCACAGTAGCCACAACCACCAGAGCTCAAGTGATCCTCCCACCTCAACCTTCATAGTAGCTGGGACTACCACGCCCAGCTAATTTTTGTCTTTTTTATAGTGATGGGGGTCTCACTCTGTTGCACAGGCTGGTCTCAAACTCCTGAGCTCAAGCAATCCTCCCACCTCAGCCTTCAGAGTAGCTGAGACTACAGGCATGTGCCACCATGCCCAGATAATTTTTTTTTATTTTGTGTAGAGATGGGGTTTCACTATGTTGTCTGGGCTGGTCTCGAACTCCAGAGCGCAAGCCATCCTCCTGCCTCGGCCTCCCAAAGTTCTGGGATGACAGCCTCTGTGGCTTATCTTCATGATGTCTTTTGAGGAGCATTTTCAAATGCCTGGGTAACAGAGCAAGATCTTATCTCTTTAAAAAATTACAATTCTCTATTCACAACAACCCACTGTTCATCTCCATTGCCAACATTCCCTGCAGACAGGGATCAAAGCCAGCACCCCTATTGCAAGGCCTCTGCCATCCAATGGAACAGGCTTAACAGCAGCATGGGTTGTGGTGTATTTTTCAGTCAATTCTGTACCGTAGCTACCGGCTTCAACTTTTACAACCTGTTGTCCCACAAAGCAATCTCCTGCCACTCCCTAACCTCATGAAAATGAAATGGGAGCCCTGCAAAAGCAAATAATTAGTTTGAATCTGTTTGTAGCTGGTCTTTTGTTTCACTCAAAGACTGGAGTTCAAAAAGTCATTTCTCCTAACCAAACAGAAATATTTGCCCATCATTTAAACGTTCTGTAGCTCTCAGGGGTCTGCCTCACCTTAAATTGCTTGTTATGCAAAGTGTTCCGAGATGAAATTTGGCTTTGGTGTTTGGGGACGGGCTTTCGAAGCATTTATTAACCGACTCTGTGTCTCGCCTCCCTGGTATTTCAAGCTCCATCTTCTCCTTGTTATCTTTCATGTGGGGCCAGGACTGGTGGTGATTTTCCCTTTGTGAATCTTGTTTTCAGTAGAAACCTCACAGACATACAGAAATCTCCTCAGGCATGCGTGTGGGCAGTGGTATCCCGCCAGCCTTCTGCCTCCCGGCTCTGCGGAGATTGTAATCGTGTAATTACAGTAACACTCTGCATCCTCATCACACATTTCATCTGAGGTTGCCAAACGTTTCACAAACTATTGTATGACCTCTTTCATTTTACAAGTGGAGAAACCAAGGCTGGAAGACACTGGTGAGATATCATGTCAGGGAGTGCCTCTGCCTCCCTGGGCTTGCTCCAGGCACAGCGGTCTTTCTGCTCCGATGGATGCAACGACACCCAGCATTTGTTGTTTTCACATAACGCATGTCCGATGTTGCTCTCAGAGCCTTTCACACATTAACAAAGTTCATCCTTGGCTGGGCGTGGTGGCTCACACCTGTAATCCCAGCACTTTGGGAGGCTGAGGCAGGCGGATCACGAGGTCAGGAGTTCGATACCAGCCTGGCCAACATGGCGAAACCCTGTCTCTCTTAAAAATACAAAAATTAGCTGGGCGTGGTGGCACATGCCTATAATCCCAGCTACTCAGGAGGCTGAGGCAGGAGAATTGCTTGAACCCGGGAGACAGAGGTTGCAGTGAGCCAAGATCGAACCACTGCATTCCAGCCTGGGCAACAGCAAGACTCTGTCTCAAAGAAAAAAAAAAATCAAGGTTCATCCTCAGTTTAGTTACATCCCTGTGTACCAGTGGATAAAACGAGTCACAGAAAGGCTAAGAACATAGCCCAAGGACACAAAGCTATAACTGTCTAACAGGTTTTCCTTGTCTGCTGCCTAGATAGAGCCAATTTATCAAGACAGGGGAATTGCAATAGAGAAAGAGTAATTTACACACAGCCAGCTCTGTGGGAGACCAGAGTTTTATCATGACTCAAATCAGTCTCCCCAAGGATTCAGCGATCGGAGTTTTTAAGGATAATTTGGTGGGTAGGGGGCCAATGAATCGGGAGTTCTGACTGGTCAGGAAGGAGATTAAATCATAGGGAGTTGAAACTGACTTCCTGTACGAGTCAGTTCCTGGGTGGGGCCCACAAAACCAGATGAGCCAGTTTATTGATCTGGGTGGTGTCAGCTGATCCATCCAGCGAGAGCACAGGGTCTGCAAAATATCTCAAGTGCTGATCTTGGTTTTACAATAGTGATGTTATCCCCAAAAGCACTTTGGGGAGGTTTAGAATCTTGCAGCCTCCAGCTGTGTGACTCCTAAACCCTGATTTATAATCTTATGGCTAATTTGTTCGTCCTACAAAGGCACTCTAGTCCCCAGGCAGGAAGAGGATTTGGTTTGGGAAAGGGCTGTTATCATCTTTGTTTCAAACTATAAACTAAGTTCCTCCCAAAGGTAGTTTGACCTACGCCCAGGAATGAACATAGACAACTTGGAGTCCACCAGGCAAAGGAAAGGAAATGAGCAGCTTTTTACTGACTATTGTAAAGTCACAAGTACATCAAGCCCTAAAAGCCCTCAAGATCACACAGTGATGGCTGCAGCTCCAGCCACTGTGTTCTCATTCTAAGCAGAAAAGGGAGGGACAGAGGGTGCAAGGCACACTGTTCCCTCTTCACAGGAAAGAGTGTGAGTGTGAGACCAGTTATGTGACTGGTCATTTGTAACCAAAGGATGTCAGAATGAAATGCAGTGGGGGAAGATGGCCATAAAAGCCGGCTGCATGTTTATTCCATTTTAAAATAAGTACACGATTTCACACATGCGACCTAAATCTGTATGCAAAATGGAATCAACCCCAGAAGCAAAAGAGAAAAAAAAAATTGTCTGGACTTCCTCTTGTCTTAGAACGTATCCTCTAAGGATTTTTCTGTAAGGCCAAGTAAAATTACAAGGTTGGTTTTTTTTTTTCTTCAGTGAAGTCACAAAATTACGGTAGCATAAAGGGCACACGAAAGGCCAGTGATCATTGCCTCAAATTAACATTTGTTAATACCAGAGGAAGAAATGCCACGGAGGAAGCCTCCAACGACAGATGCTTTCTCCACCTCAGCCCCATCCAAGTACACAAAGAAGTAAGGATTCCGGGAACCTTGGCGACCTTGGGAACAGGTGCCAGAATGAGACTGAGAAACCCTGACCCAACCCTTCCTCCTGGAGATTCCTCATCCATGAAATTGTCAGGCTGCAAATGTCTCTGAAACTGCATCTAACCACCTAGAAAACCTTCAGTGTCCTTCCTTCCTTGATTTGATAGCATTCAACAAATATGTGGAAACCTCCAATGTACCAGCCTCAGGTTAAGGGCACGTGATGGTGAACGTAACAGACCCCGTCCCTAATCTCACAGTCCTTGTGGTCTGGAGGGGAGATGGCCTCTGAGAATACGAGTGTAGCGTATGCGAGAAACATGGAACTGATCAACAAAAATCCTGGCTACAGAGGCTCAAACCAAAGGGGGTTTATTTTTCTCACCTAACCAGAAAGGTCAAGTCATAGCTCCCTGTGTTGAATCAGCCACGTGGTAACATCGAAACCCACATTTCCCTCAAGATCACAGAGTGATGGTTGCAGCTCTGGCCACTGTGTTCTCATTCTAAGCAGAAAAGGGAGGGACAGAGGATACAAGCTGTACTGTTCCGTCTCCACAGGAAAGAAAGCACTTTCTCAGAGCCTTCTACTGTGTCCCAGGGCCAGCCCAGCTGCAAGACAGGTTGGGAGAGCCAGTATTTAGCTAGGCACATGGCCACCTCAAACAAAACCAGAATTCTTTTAGCAAGGGAGAGGGAACGTGGGGAATGGGTATTTCATAGCCAGCTGTTCCAGTTATCTACTGCTATGTAAGAAACCACCCCCAAACATAAGGATATAAAACAATTGTATATGCTCAGAGACTGTATGGGCCAGAAATTTGGACAGGGCACAGCAGGGATAGCTTGTCTCTCTCCCTGAAGTATGGGGATTCAGTTGGGGAAATGATTTGGGTGGCTTAAATGCCTAGGGTTGGAATCATTGAGAGGTTTCTCTCCTCATGTCTGGCTCCTGGGCTGGAAAGTCTTGAAGACTGGCCCCTCCATGTGGCTTGAGCTTCCTCACAATATGGCGGCTGAGAGCCCAGCAGGGGCTACTGAGATGGGTGTCCTGAGAGTGTGCATTCCGAGAAACCAGGTGGGCACTGCATGGCCGTGGCTGATCTAGTCTTAGAGTCATACAGCATCACTTCCACCATATTCTATTGCTTACAAGCAAGTCCTTAAGACTCAGCCAAGTTCAAAGGGAAAGGAATTTGACTCTACATCTTGATGGGGGAGTGGTCAAGTGGATGTTATTTTCCAAGGATGACCTCAGCAACAGCTGTACTTCTATTGTCCAATAGCTGTACATTGTGGAAGTACAAGGAAAAGGACAGCTATTGCCAAGATCATCCCTGGGAAATAAAATCCAGCAGCGTTGATCACAGGCACCCGAGCAGGATGTGGGGGTTTGGGGAAGCCTTGAGAGGAATCGTTGTCTAAGCTGAAAACTGATGAACAAATAGGAATGAGCCAGTGGAAAGAGGGTGGTCAAAGGTCACCTGTGGTACACAAAGGGTGTGCCAGCCAGGCGTGGTGGCTCACACCTGTAATCCCAGCATTTTGGGAGGCTGAGGCGGGTGAATCACTTGAGCCCAGGAGTTCGAGACCAACCTGGGCAGCATGGAGAAACCCTGTACCTACCAAAAATACAGAAATTAGCCAGGCGTGGTGGTGCATGCCTGTAGTCCCAGCTACTCAGGAGGCTGAGCACAAGAATCACTTGAACCTAGGAGCCATAATTTGCAGTGAGCCAAGATCCTGCCACTACACTCCAGCCTGGGTGACAGAGTAAGACTCCGTTTCAAAAGAAAAAAAAATAAAAAAAGTGGCCGGGTACAGTGGCTCACACCTGTAATCCTAGCACTTTGGGAGGCTGAGTTGGGCAGATTGCTTGAGCTCAGGAGTTTGAGACCAATCTGGGCAACATGACAAAACCCTGTCTCTACAAAAAAAAAATAAAAAATAAAAATTAAAAAAATAAAAAAATAGCCGGGTGTGGAGGCACGCACCTGTAATCCCAGCTACTCAGGAGGCTGAGACACGAGAATCACTTGAATCTGGGAGGCAGACATTGCAGTGAGCTGAGATCACGCGACTGCACTTCAGCCTGGGCAACAGGGTGAGACTCTGTCTCAAAACAAAAAACAAAAACAAAACAAAAAAACAGATGTGCCAGGGTCATGAGGCAGGGAAGCGCATGGCCACTGGAGAAATGGAGGTTCCTGGGGCCAGAGTGGGAAGGACGGGTGGAGTGGGCAGGAAAATGTGGCTTAGCAGGTGGGCAGAAGCCAGGCCACACCGACCCCTGGGGCCAGAGAAGGGGCTTGTGCTTCATCCGGGGAGCAGGAGGAGTTCAGGGTGGGGTTTCCTTTAGAGGAGCAAAGGGATGGGTGTTCATGTTAGGAGGACCATGGGCCACAGTGGGAGGAGTGGAGGGCAGACACATGAAGGCGGGTTGATGGGGAGGAGGCTGCCATAGGAATTGAAAAGGCATCGGTGTGGGGTGGGGAGAAGCAGACCAGGATGGGGATGAAGTTTTAAGTTGAGCTCTCAGGACTTGCTAATTCCCTGAATTGCACTTGCAGTGGGAGAGGAGACAGGCAGGAAAGATGAACCCTGAGTCTGAGCCTGAGCCTGAGCACCTGGGGGAGCTGATGCAGTGGACAGGCCCTTCGCAAGAGGCTGTCATGGAGCGGCTTGTTAATAATGGAAGAGGCATCTTTCTAAAGTCTTTGTAAAACGCAAATCCATCCAAGTCCTCCCCTGCTTGGAAGCCTCTGTGAGTCCCCTTTGTCCTGCAGAGAAAGGCTACTCAATTTCCCTAACCTGGCCCATCAAAGCATCCTCCTGATTCCTTGGGATCCCTTCTTCCCACTCCTTCAACCCTATGGAATGACTCCGGAGCACCCAGCAATTCCTCTCTCTCTCAAATCCATGTCTTTGCCAGGCCGCTCCCCTGGTCTTCTCCTTGCCACTTTTCAGGACTCAGTAGAAAGGTCACTTCCTCCAGGGCCAGGGTTTCTGTCCCATCTCACCACTTCCCGTGGGGCTTTACGGCCAAGTCCTGGGATGGGGTAACCACTCCGCAAGGCTTTGGAACGTCTAATCAGTGCAGTAAATCCTGGAGACGGGGAGGACACAGGGGTACTAGAGGAGAAGGGTGAGGGATTGGGGTCAGAGTGTGGAGATGCCCAAAGTAACAAATTCGTTTGGCTTCTGCAGGAAGCCATTAGCTCTGCGCAGCTGCTAGTCTGCTTTCAGTTCCAAAAACTCAAAAGTTGCAGGTTCTTCAGATGCCGCTGGGCAATGGTAGGTTTCTGGCTGGCCCAATCTGACTGTGGCTCGACTTGGAAGTTAAGAGTACATAATGTTCCCACTTCTATGAACAGCTCAGAAGGAATCCAAAAAGCAGAAGTCAAAAACAGGGATTGGGAAGTAAGCACCCATACTTGGTAGAAACAGAACTCAAGCTATTCACTTTTATCATCCCTTTAAAACAACAAGAAAATCCTTAGAAAAAAGATCACATGGTTTCTTAAACAGATGCTCCCAGCAATGGGACAGAGGGGCCTCGTGGGCACACGGGCTTTGGAGTCAGACTTGCTGGCTGTAATTTTCCACTTTAAGCCTCAACGTCCTCATCTCTCATATGGGAACAGTGTTGGCTCGGGATGAAATGAAGTGTGTGCTCAGAGCCTGGGGTGACGCACCTGCCTTGACATGTTTGAATGCAACATGAGCTGCCCTTACTGTGTGGTTCTCACAGTCTTCAGTGACTTCAGAGTAACCACAGTGACAACAGTTTCATTTTTCCGTGCACCCACCAGTACCCTGCCATGGGACAATAGTGCGTGAATAAATGCAGCCAATTTACAAGCGTGCCGGCTCATGCCTGTAATCTCAGCACTTTGGGAGGCCGAGGTGGGAGGATCGTTACAGTCCAGGAGTTCAAGACCAGCCTGTGCAACAGAGTGAGACCCGTGTCTCTACAAAATAAATAATAAATAAATCAATAAAATTTAATTAGCTATGTGTGGTAATGCCTGCCTGTGGTCCCAACTACTCAGGAGGCTGAGGCAGGAGAATTGCTTGAGCCCAGGAGATGGAGACTACAGTGAGATGAGTTCATGTCACTGCACTCCATCCTGGGCAAGAGAGCAAAACCCCATCTCAAAAAAAAAAAAAAAAAAAACTAAATTCGAAAAAATAAATAAGTAAATGTAGCCAATTACCAAAAGGCTTCCACCTCACCTGTCCCAGCACCACCCTGGGAGGCACACCGAATATAACAAGTGCCAGGGCCGGGCGTGGTAGCTCACACCTGTAATTCCAGCACTTTGGGAGGCTGAGGTGGGTGGATCACCTGAGGTCAGGAGTTCGAGACCAGCTTGGCCAACATGGTGAAACCCCATCTCTACTAAAAATACAAAAATTAGCCAGGCATGGTGGTGGGCGCCCATAATCCCAGCTACTTGGGAGGCTGAGGCAGGAGAATTGCTTGAACCTGGGAGGTGGAGGTTGCAGTGAGCTGAGATCACGCCATTGCACTCCAGCTGGGCAACAAGAACGAAACTCCTTCTCAAACAAGTGCCAAGCGCTTACATGATGCTCAATAAACACTCGGTGCTTTGTTTGTTTTGTTTCGTTCTGAGGCGGAGTCTTGCTCTGTCGCCCAGGCTGGAGTGCAGTGGCGCGATCTCAGCTCACTGCAAGCTCCGCCTCCCAGGTTCATGCCATTCTTCTGCCTCAGTCTCCTGAGTAGCTGGGACTACAGGCGCCCGCCACCACGCCCAGCTAATTGTTTGTATTTTTAGTAGAGTCGGGGTTTCACGGTGTTAGCCAGGATGGTCTCGATCTCCTGACCTCGTGATCCACCTGCCTCGGCCTCCCAAAGTGCTGGGATTACAGGCATGAGCCACCGCGCCCGGCCCCCTCCGTGATTTTAACATTTCCTTTTTGTTGGGGGAAAGTGAGAATCTCAGAGGCAGGATGACAGGCTCAGGCAGGAAGATGAGGCCTCAGATAATGTCTTTTCATGTAAGGCCTATAATGTTGTTTCCTCTCATTAGGGATTGTTTTTGTTGCTACTGGCGCGTTTTCCAAGCTGTGTTAAATTTTAAGACCTAGTTAAACTTGTATTTCTTCAGGCTAAGTGGAAACTCGGTAGATTATTTTTTCCAAATTAAAATCATAATAAAACTGATTTGGAAAAAATAAAAGAAAACAAGCTCGAGGAAACCCAAACGTATCTGTTTGTCAGTTTTACCATTACAAATGGAATTAAGCCAAACATTTAAGTGGTTTTTCACCAGCCTTCCTTCTGTGGGTCCTCTCTGTGTGTGTATTCTCTGTGCAGAATGTTCTTGGGTATAATTTATCCTCCTCTAATTTATTAGATTATGTCTACATACTGCTGTACTTATTTTAACAAAGAGGTTTTTAAACAAATAGAAGTAAATGTAGATTTAATTTATTTCATCAGGCGAAGAATTCTCAAGAAAATCAATTTTCATTTGCACAGGTATTCTGGTCGTCAGGCACCCCCGTTATTATACGCCTGTTCCTCCTTTGCTGGCGTTTCCATGACAGATAGCTTCATTCCTCTGCCACGATTCTATTACTTACAGAAAAATATGTTTAAGGAGCATCAAACGTCTTACTTAAACTGACAAAAGTCACCAAAGCTTGTGTTCAGGTTGACACGGTCTTTAACTTACTCCAGCGAATGGAAACCACTGGGAAATTCACATGCCCGTGGCGGTGTGGCATGTCCATTTTTATTTGCAGCTCTTCCTGTTTTGTTAATTTATAGAAGACCTTTAATGCTATCTAAATGGAAGCATGGATCTTGGCCCAGCATGAGAAGGTCTGATGAGGGACTTTCTCTCTCTTTGCTTGGAAACTGGGCTTTCTTCAGAAGTAGGATGTGTCTGGGGTACCCACCACCAAAGTTCTAAAGTGGATAGAGATTAGGTCTATGCTGAAATGTTCCAGGTCAGCCCATTATTTTCCAACCTCAGAGCTCATTGACAGATATAAATTAGATCATCCCTTCTATCCTCTGCTTAAAACCCTTGCAATGGCTTTCCATTTTCTTTTCCTTTTTTTTTTTTTTTTTTTTTTTTTTTTTGAGACAGGGTCTTGCTCTGTCACCCAGGCTGGAGTGCGGTGGTGCAGTCATAGTTCACTGCAGCCCTGAACTCCTGGGTTCAAGGGAGCCTCTTTCCCTGGATCATTCCCCTAGTTTCTCCTTGCCACTTTTCAGGACTCAGTAGAAAGGTCACTTCCTCCAGTGCCAGGGTCTCTGTTCCATCTCACCACTTCCTATGGGGCTTTTATCTTGGCTTGGACCTGTGAGTTCCCAGAGGCCAGCTTTGTGTCTCCTGCTTACTGCTGTACGGCCAAGTCCTGGGATGGGGTAGCCACTCCACAAGGCTTTGGAATGTCCAATCAATGCAGTAAACTGGGACTACAGGTGAGCACCACCATGCCTGGCTAATTTTTAAAATTTTTTATAGAGTCAGGGTCTTGCTGTGTTGCCCAGGCTGACTTTTCCATTTTCCTTTCCAAACTCCTCCTTCAGCATGTGCTGGAGTCAGCTTGCCTTGGCTTTTAAGAGCTGAACGTGAACGTGCACATCTCTTCCCAGCTCTGTGTTCAGGGTTGACACTGGTAGCTTGAAGTCGGCCATGATGGGAGTATTTACATCATGGAAACTGTAAACATGACAAACCAGTGCTCCTTCTTTTTTTAGAGCTGGTTGTATTTCCCAGCACACCACTGCCTTAACTCCTACCATTCTCCCCATCACTCTCCACGGTCTAGTCACACGGACCTTCTTTTTGTTCCTTGAACACATCAAACTCTTAATTAGGACTTCTTTTTTTTTTTTTTGGAGACAGAGTCTCACTCTCTCGCCCAGCCTGGAGTGCAGTGGCGTGATCTCGACTCACTGCCAGCTCCACTTCCTGAGTTCAAGCAATTCTGCTGTCTCAGCCACCTGAGTAACTGGAATTCCAGGCTTATGCCACTACGCCTGGCTAATTTTTGTATTTTTTAGTACAGATGGGGTTTCACCATATTGGTCAGGCTGGTCTCAAACTCCTGACCTTAGGTGATCCACCTGCCTCAGCCTCCCAAAGTGGTGGGATTACAGGTGTGAGCCACCATGCCCAGCCAATTAGGACTTTTGTGTCTTCAAGTCCTTTAGCATAGAGCACTCCTGCCCCCTGTAATAGCAGCTGCCCACTCTCCATGACCTTCAGTGAACACAGGCTTCCAAAGCCCAACTGCCAGGACCACATTTATACCAGAGAATGTTCTCAGGCCACCATTTGCTACCAGAGTGACAGGGAATGGAGGCGCCCCCCACCCCCAACCATACCCATAATCCCTTAGCAAAGGCTCACAGGGACTGGTGAAGAAAAGCCCCACCACGGTGGCCCCTAGGGTGGGGTAAGTCTAAGATCATGTTTTACCCGGCACCCTTCAATGACTGTTCCTCTTCCCCACCTCATTTCCCATTCCTCCATTCCTCCAATGGTGTTTCTTGGGATCGCCTCCCAAATAAGCTTATTTACACTTCCACTTCTGTGTTGAAGTCCGCTTCTAGGGGAACCGAAACCAACATACCCCACTTTCCCTTGCCTGGTTCCTTCTTCTCCTTCATGTCTGAGCTCAGCCCTCTCCTGGAAGATGCTCATCCTGGTAACCAGCCACCTCATTGTTCCCCAACCAAACTCCAGGACCTGTGAATGCCAGAGCTTGGTTTTGAACTCAGATCTCTCTGGCTCTCAGACCAAGGACTCCAGAAGCACTATCACCGGGGGCCTTGAAAAGTCAGATTCTGCTTCAATAGTTCCTCAGCGAGGCCCATGAATCCAAAATCCGGTGGTCCCCAACCTTTTTGGCACCAGGGACTGGTTTCATGGAAGACAATTTTCCCACAGACTGGAGGGGTTTTAGGGGGGATGCCTCGGGGATGATTCAAATGCATTACGTTTATTGTGCACTTTCTATTATTATTACACTGTAATATACAATGAAATAGTTATACTCAACACCATATAGAATCAGCAGGAACCCTGAGCTTATTTTCCTGCAACTAGACAGTCCCATCTGGGGTGATGGGAGACTGTGACAGATCAACCGGCATTAGATTCTCATAAGGAGCGTACAACCTAGAACTCGCATGCGCAGTTCACAGTAGGGTTTGCACTCCTATGAGAATCTAATGCCGCCGTCGATCTGACAGGAGGCAGAGTTCAGGTGGTAATGCGAGGGATGGGGAGTAGCTGTAACTACAGATGACGCTTCACTCACTCACCCGCCAGTCACCTCCTGGCAGGCATTGGGGACACCTGCCATAACATACTTTTTTTTCTTTTGACACAGAGTTTTGCTCTTGTTGCCCAGGCTGGAGTGCAATGGTGCGATCTTGGCTCACTGCAACCTCCGCCTCCTGGGTTCAAAGGATTCTCCTGCCTCAGCCTCCTGAGTAGCTGGGGCTACAGGCGCATACCACCATGCCTGGCTATTTTTTTGTATTTTTAGTAGAGACGGGGTTTCACCATGTTGGCCAGGCTGGTCTCGAACTCCTGACCTCAGGTGATCCACCTGCCTTGGCCTCCCAAAGTGCTGGGATTACAGGTGTGAGCCACCACACCTGGCCCCTACATATTTTTAATAAGCTTCCCCAAGGAATTTTTATTTATGGTAAATAGTCACAGAAGAAAGTGCTCAGGGTGGTTTGGTAGTGGAATGTGTTCTCTTTGTAATACTACTTTACCATTTAATTTATTATGTGTTTATTCATTCAGCAAATATTTGTCAAACTGAGGATTCAATGCTTAACAAGACAGGCATGGGGCTTCTGTACACACTTGTTATTTTTATGATTGGAAAATCAATTGATCCTGTTTTAACAGAAATAGAAACCTCTGCTGATTGAGCGAGGCATGACAGCTTTCTGGGCTGTCCATAGATTGCTTCTATCTGGTGCCCTTCCCAGCAGCCTGGCCTCTCTAGGGCTGCCTTGGCTATCCCTGTAATTCAGGGGTCAGTTAGGTGGGTTTCTCCAGGACTTCCTACCAGCTGCTCCATCAGAATTTACTAAGTATCCCAGGAGAGGAGGCTACACAATCAAGTGACTTCAGGGACCACTGCTCATCCTCATCTTGGAGATGATACCATACACGTCAGCCTATTCAAGGTTCTGATAAGTCCTGCAGTGAGAATGACAAAAAGCCAGAGCAAACACCTGCTTTTATTTTTCCAACTGTGTCTTAAACAGTGGTGTTTTGTGAGTCCCCCAAAGGAAGGCTTTTTATCTAGTTCCAAACGTACTTGACCATGGAGCCTTTTTTTCCATGCAGAATCTCCTTCCTTCAATCCCAAAATATTATATATCTCCTTTGTGCCAGGCACCATGGTGGATCCTGGGAATGATGATAATGAACAAAATAGATACAGCCTCTATTCTTAGAGATCTTGCATGTATCAGGGAAGACAGACACCAAGGCATGCTTATAACTGATGCATTCCACAACCATGTGATCTGGGAGAATTCCAGGGTCAAGAGCCAGGGTATTGGAAGCCGACCTGCCTACAGGTGACCAGGATGGAACCTGCTTTGGGAAACACTGTTCTAGGGTAAGGGATCTCACACATTTTTTGGGGGGAGATCTTTTCATGACTGAAAGACTCAAAAGGTTACTCATTTTTATCCTCTGCCATTGCATATTCTTCTAGAAGAATGTTTCTGCTTCCATGAGTCATGAGACACAAAAAAGCCATGTTCAGAGTTGTGTTACCTTTATAAGCAAATCATTTCACATCAGGAATGAATATAGCACTTTCAAATTGGTAGTCACAAAAGCCCACTGAAAGGTGTTTGTGGAGTGCAGGGTGGGAAGCTTCTTGTATTAGTTCATTTTCACGCTGCTGATAAAGACATCCCTGAGACTGGGTGATTCATAAAGGAAAAGAGGTTTAATGGACTCAGTTCCACATGGCTGGGGAGGCCTCACAATCATGGCAGAAGGCGAAAGGCACGTCTTACATGGCAGCAGGCAAGAGAGAATGAGAACCAAGCAAAAGATGATGCAATTATCTCCCACCAGCTCCTCCCAGAACATGTGAGAATTATGGGAGCTACAATTCAAGATGAGATTTGGGTGGGGACACAGCCCAAACATATCAGTCCCTGTTGCTGGAATGCTGGCTGAGAATCCTGGGTTCAAAT